>NC_069689.1:61372975-61673692 GCF_023699985.2 Odocoileus virginianus
GGTTTCAGTGTAGGTATGGAGGCTTTTGGATGGTCTCTTATTACTTAATGTTCCGTGTATTCAGGAGTTTTCTGGTGTTCTCAGGTTTTGGGCTTAAGTCTCCTGCCTCTGGATTTCAGTTTTATTCTTCCAGTAGTCTCAAGACTTCTCCAACTATACAGCACTGATAATAAAACTTCTAGGTTAATGGTGAAAAGATTCTCCCCCATGAGGGACACCCAGAGAGGTTCACAGAGTTACATGAAGAAGAGGAAAGGGAGGAAGGAGATAGAGATGAGCAGGAGGAGAAAAAGGGGGACTCAAGAGGAGAGAGACAGATCTATGCAGTTCTCTGTTCCCAAAGTGTTCTCCGTAGCCCAGAACACCCACAGAGATTCATAGAATTGGATTGGGAAGAGAAGGGGAAAGGAGGAAATAGAGGTGTTCTGAGGTAGAAAATGGAGAGTCAAAAGTGGGAGAGAGTAATCAACATACTCCTGAATAAAAATGGGAACTGAATATTGGGTTCTTAAATGTCCAAAATTTATATCACATACTGAAAAACAAAAATTAAAAATCTAGAGTAGAGGTTAGACTCTTAAAGATACAATATTAAAAACAAAAACACAAAAAATTTTAGAGATATATATGAAGTTCAATTTTAAAATAGGGCTTCTTTTTTTTTTTGCAAGGTTATAGTGAAATGAAAATGAAAATTAAGGAGTAGTAGAGGAGTATAGAGGACTTTAAAAGAAAATAAGAGAAAAAGAAAAAAAAGAAAAGAAAAAAAAAACCAAGAAAAAAAATTTTTTTCCTAATTAAAAAAATTGTAAAAATATATGAAAATGAAAGTTAAGGAGTACTGGGGGAGTAATAGGGAATTTTAAAAGAAAATAAAAGAGAAAAAAATAGAAGAGAAAAGGAAAAAAAAATTTTTTTAATTAACAACAAAAAAAGGCAAAAATATATCTAGGAATTTCTCTGGAGCTGTTGCGGTCAGTGTGGGTTCGGTTCAGTTTCAGATAGCTCCTCATTCCAGCTTACACTTCACGATATCTATAGGCCCCTTCCGGTGTAGTCGGTGTTACCTACAGGGATTTTAATCTGTTGCACCGGTCCCTTCTGAAGCGGTTCCCTTGGTTTATTTGGCTTCTGTTTGCTGGTCTCTTCAGTGCCTAATTTCCGCCCTGACACAGGCGGGCGGAGGTGGTCTCTAGTTCAGGTTCGCTAGTTCCGTCGCGCTGCGGGGAGGGAGGGGAACTGCTTGCCTGTCTACGCTGCTCAGGCTCCCGGCTGCTCTATATGGAGCGGGCCCTGCCTTGCGTGCGGTTACAGTTTTCAGGTACTCCACAAAAGCGCGGACTCGGTTGCGCCTGCATTTTGTGCCTTCCCTGGCCCGTCAGGCAGCCAGGAGCTTGAAGGGCGCACTCTCCCCGGGTGCGGTGCGCCTTCTCCGCTCCATGGCCCCAGCCTCAGTTTCCGCCCGCACCGGTTGGGTGCGTGCACCTTGGAGTTTAGCCGCGACCCTCTCAGCGGATGTCGACCATCCAGAATCTCAGGAAGTCTTTGGTTAGAAACTGGAGGCCTGTTTGCAGTGTGGTAGGGGATGCCGTCTCTGGGGCCGAGTTTGCCCCTTTCCCCTCCCCCCAGCCTCCTGCTTCCAGCGGGGCGGGGCCGGTCCGCCGCAGGCTAGCTCTTCTCTGGACTTGCTCAGACCCTTTGTTCTGCGATCGGGTCGGCAGTGTGTTCAGGCCGGTTAATTTTCTCTCTCTTTTGCTATCCCACAGTTAAAGTTGGAATCTCACAAAAGCTCCCTCCGATTGCCCTCAGGGCATTCAGGCCCAGTCCTTACCCTAAGCAATGCTGCCCGCTCCTCTCCCTTCCGCCCCCACTTGCTGGTGGTGGATGCGGGCATCTGGGGTACTTTTCTGCTGGGAGTTGCTTTTAGGCACGTAATCTGTGGGTTTTATTTATTTTTCCCTCCCAGTTAGGTTGCCCTCTGAGATTCGAAAACTTCCCCCAGACCCACCAGTGCGAGGGTTTCCTGGTGTTTGAAAACTTCCTCTATTAAGACTCCCTTCCTGGGACAGGTCTCCGTCCCTAGCTCTTTTGTCTTTCTTTTTATCTTTTATATTTTGTCCTACCTCCTTTTGAAGACAATGGGCTGCTTTTCTGGGCTCCTGATGTCGTCAGCTAGCGATCAGAAGTTGTTTTGTGGTTTGCTCTGCGTTCAGTTGTTCTTTCGATGAATTTGTAGGGAAGAAAGTGGTCTCCCCATCCTGTTCCTCCGCCATCTTGGCTCCTCCCCTATACCTCAATCTTATTTTATGTTTTAAGATTTATTTTTAGTGTGCCTATATTTTACAATATTGTTTCTGTTTTATGTTTTTGGTTTTTGGGCTGTGAGGCATGTGGGATCTTTGCTCCCCAACCAGGGATCAAACCTACATCCCCTACATTGGAAAGTGAAATCTTAACCACTGGACCACCAGGGAAGCCCCTATCCCTCAATTTTAAATGAAACAAATAGTTTATAATGTTGTTCAGAGCAGGTTGCCCCAATGTATGCCACTCTGTCATATTGATTGAATTAAAGTTACTTGAGAAACAGCAGGTGTAAGGACACTCTGAACTTCCTCTCTATACCCTTGAAAGCAGAAAATAAACCTCCCACATGAAAGGTACCCTCCTACACTAGACATCCTTATTGCCAGAGATAAAGAATTTGGAGCCCAGAGGGGCTGTGTAAACAAACTCCACTTAGTTTCTTCACTAATTAGTACCTAAGCCTGTTTCTTTGTCTTGTTGGCTCTTCACAAATTTATAGTTTCTTCATCTAAAAGACTTAAAAACTGCTATGAACTCCCATACACACAAGATCAAACTTTTATTTTCTCCTGTTGATCTATCTGATGTCAGTTTACTTATTAAACCAGTCAAAAGGACCTAGAAAGGTATCAGGAAATGTCTTCCTCCCCAGCATTTTATATATAAATTCTGACTTTCTTATACCATTTTTTTTGCTTTCCCTAGAGCTTTTAAAAATTGCTTACCCCCCTTTTTTAAATTGAAATTGCTTCCCCTATTTTTTTTTTTAATTGATGGAGAGCAAAGATTATGCCCTTTCATAAATGCTCCCTGTTGGTTGGAATCTACTTTCTCCTTGAAAGCATTCTTCATGTAACTCTTTGACCTCTTACTCTAACTGAGCCACTAATTCACAGATCTGTGGACAACGATCATTCTGGGATTTTTTCCCCCCGTCCCATTGTTCATTTCTTTTTCCTGAATTCATTTTGCTAGAGTTTGTCCTTGAATTCCCCTCACCCCTCCGTGCCACCCCCGCCGCCCCAGAAAAGGCACATGGGAAGTCAATGTTCTTTTTTTTTTTAGCTCCAAGACAAATGAGGTCTTAGTTCCATGAACAGGGATTGAACCTGCACCCCCTGCATTGAAAGCTCAGAGTCCTAACCACGGACAGACAGGGAAGTCCTGAAAAATCAATGTTCTAAGTCCCATATCTGAAGAAAATGGTTATTTGATCTTTTGCCTGGGCATACAACTACAGAAACAAAACCACATTCCCTGAGGATTTGGAAGGCGTTGTTTCAATCTCCTAGAATCCAATATTGCTGAGATGTTTGAGGCTAGTTGGATATTTATTCTTTTGCAGGTGACCTGTTTTTCCCGATTAGATTTTTTTTGCATTATCTTTAGAGCGCTCTAATATCATCCGGGAGTTTTGTTGGGGTTTGTGCTGTTCCTTTGTTCATCTGGCTTGACACATGAGTCTTTACAATCTGAAAGATTCATGACTTTCTTCAATTTATGGATATATTTTTCTATTATTTCCATCCTGTTTGTTCATCTTGCTTGACACATGAGTCTTTTCAATCTGAAAGATTCATGACTTTCTTCAATTTGTGGATATATTTTTCTATTATTTCTGCCTCTTTCTTTCCTTTATTTCTCCTGTTTCTCTAGAACTTTCAGATGGTTGGCTCTCCTGTCCCTTATTATTTTTTTTTCTCTTTTTAAAAATTTCTTTATCTGCTAGTCCTTCAAGTGCTGCTAGTCCTTCAAGTCTCTGTCACTCACCTCTTCCTCTCTGAGTGATCATACCTACTCCCACAACCTAACCTCTCTCCTATATTTTGAGACCTGTCCAAACCATAATGCGTTTATCCACAAGTCTCAGGTGTTTAGACCCAAATTTCCTTCTACCTGCTTAGCCCACACAGTATTTCACAGATAACTTAAAATCTTAATGAAAATCACTTTCTTCCTACCTGGAAAGAAAAACACACACTCCTATGTGTTTCCTCTATACTCAGTTCTCCACTCCTGATGCTTGTGGTCACCATATGTGTTTTAAGGTATTGGGAGGGGTTCCTACATGAAACAATTCTGTGACCCAGCTAGATGTCCCACAGTTAACTCAATTCTGACACTGTCTACCTGAAGATAATATCAGATCCACAGCTTAAGCTCTCCCTCCCCCTTTTTCAAACACAGTTCTGTTCAGTTCAGTTGTTAAGTCGTGTCTAACTATTTGTGATCGCATGTACTGCAGCACGCCAGGCTTCCCTGTCCATCACCAACTCCTGGAGCTTACTCAAATTCATGTCCATTAAGTTGGTGATGCCATCCAACCATCTCATCCTCTGTCATCCCCCTCTCCTCCTGCCTTCAATCTTTCCCAGCATCAGGGTCTTTTTCAATGAGTCAGTTCTTCACATCAGGTGATCAGAATATTGGAGCTGCAGCTGCAGCCTCAGTCCTTCCAATGAATATTCAGGACTGATTTCCTTTAGGATGGACTGGTTGGCTCTCCTTGCAGTCCAAGGGACTCTCAAGAGTCTTCTCCAACACCACAGTTCAAAAGCATCAGTTCTTCAACGCTCAGCTTTTTTTATGGTCCAACTCTCACATCCATACATGACTACTGGAAAAAACGTAGCTTTGACTACACAGACCTTTGTTGGCAAAGTAATTCTCTGCTTTTTAATATGCTGTCTACGTTGGTCATAGCTTTTCTTGCAAGGAGCAAGCATCTTTTAATTTCAAGGCTGCAGTCACCATCTACAGTGATTTTGGAGCCCCAAAAAATAATGTCTCTCACTCTTTCCATTGTTTCCCAGTCTATTTGCCATGAAGTGATGGGACCTCATGCCATGATCTTAGTTTTCTGAATGTTGAGTTTTAAGCCAGCTTTTTCACTCTCCTCTTTCACTTCCATCAAGAGGCTCTTTAATTCTTCTTCACTTTCTGCCATAAGGGTGGTGTCATCTGTGTATCTGAGGTTATTGATATTTCTCCAGCAATCTTGATTCCAGCTTGTGCTTCATTCAGCCTGGCATTTTGCATGATGTACTCTGCATATAAGTTAAACAAGCAGGGTGACAATGTACAGCTTTGACGTACTCCTTTACCGATTTGGAACCAGTCTGTTGTTCCATGTCTGGTTCTAACTGTTGCTTCTTGACCTGCATACAGGTTTCTCAGGAGGCAGGTAAGGTGGTCTGGTATTCCCAGCTCTTAAAGAATTTTCAGACATACCCATTGCCAATCACAAGTCCAGGTTGTCACCTGTGCCTCTGACCCACCAGCTATAAATCAGAGGGTTTTCACCACCCCATCCATGAGTTTGATTCATTTGCTAGAGCAGCTCATAGAAGTCAGGAAAACAGATTCCTTACTAGTTATTGGTTTATCACAAAGGATGAAGGAACAGCCAGTCTTCCCTGGTGGCGCAGTGGTAAAGAATCTGTCTGCTAGTGCAGGAGATGCAAGAGATGTGGGTTCAATCTCTGGGTTGGGAAGATCCCCAGGGGGAGGAAATGATAACCCACTCCAGTATTCTTGCCTGGGAAATTTCATGAACTTGGGGAGCTGGTGGGCTACATTCCACGGGGTCACCAAAGAGTTGGACACGACTGAGCGACTGAACAGGAACACAAAGGAACAGTCAGAAGTAGAGACACACAAGGCGAGGTGTAGGAGGGCCCTGAACGGAGGAGTTTCTGATCCTGTGAAGTCTGGAATGTGCCACCATCCTGGCATGTGGATGCACTCTTGTTCATCAGTCCATCCTTCTGGGATTTTCCTTCTGGGTTCTTTGGGAAGCTTTATTATATAGACACCAATTGCTTATATCACTAGCTATGGGTTGAACATGTTCTGTAGCCCCTCCCCCCTGCCACGGTGGGGGTGGGGCTGAAAGTTCCAACCCCTCTCTCTGATCACAGGATTGGTTCCCTGCCAACCAGCCCATCCTGGGGACTTTCCGAAAGTCTCCTTGTTAATATGAACTCTGATGTGATTGAAAGGGGCTTGTTATGAATAACAAAATACATCTTTATGGCTCTTACTACTTAGGAAATCCTAGGAGTTTTAGGAGCCTTGTGCCAGAAAAAGGGGAAGACCAAATATATATTCTTATTATAAATTACAACATTGTACTGTCCTTTGCCAACTCTCTCTACATCCTCTGTCCACTGTCTACGCCCATACCTGCCTTTCCATGCCTCGGGGTCTGGCTCGGTTCCTGCCTGTTCTTTACAATCACCTCTGCCAGAGCTCCCCTTCTCCATCCCACTGTTTCCACTGTCCTCGCTTCTGTGGAAATGAGAGGAAAGATGGGGAGGAAGGAGTGAGGAAGAGCAGGAAGTAGGAGGGAAAGAAAGATTAGAGACTGGAGGCTGGGTCACTCCTGAAGGTGGAAGGCTACCGATGTGCCTTTGATCCATACACTTGTTTTTTAAATTTTATTTATTTATTTTTGGCTGTGCTGGGTCTGCATTGCTGTGTGGGCTTTCCTCTAGTTGTGGCAAGCAGGGCAGCTCTCTAATTGCAGTGCATCAGCTTCTCACTGCGGTGGCTTCTCTTGTTGCAGATGAGCATGGGCTCTCAGGTATGCGGGCTTCAGTATTTGCAGCACTTGAGCTTAGTAGTTGCGGTTCCCCAGCTCTGGAGCACAGGTTCAATAGTTGTGGTGCACAGGCTTAGCTGCTCCATAGCATGCATGTGGGATCTTCCCAGGTCAGGGATCAAAGCACCTTTGTCTCCTGCATTGGCAGGTGAATTCTTTACCACTGATCCACCAGGGAAGCACCAATGCACTTGTCTTTATACTGCTGGAATTAGGATAAAATCATGCCTACAGATAGCCTTAACTGGGTAGAGAAGTCAAGCAAAGGGTGACAGATGTGCTGAGGGGTGAATGTGGAAAGGGGACAGAGAGAGGTATGGGAGAGGAGGTTCTGGAAAAGGGGAGAGAGTTCCCCAGTTTACCACCTGCTGGGCTTTTTACAATAAGGAAAGTTAAGTAGGGGGAGCTTCTCCTTTTCAGTCCTCCCCCAACCCTGCCCCCACCACATCCCACATCCCTAGTGTGAAGGGGACTGGCTGAGACCAGGGGCCTCCCTCTCAGCCTCTCAGCAGTCCTGAGGGTAGTGAGGATGCTCAGACCTGGGAATACAGGAAAATCTGGACTGGCTCTGGTTGGAGAGAAATGGGATGGGGAGACAGAGATTTCTTTTAATGAAAGGGCTGATAAGTCTGAAATTTCTAAGGCAGGCTGGAAACTTGTGCTGCAGAACTTTTTCTTCCCCAGGAAACCTCAGATTTTGCTCTTATGAGCAAAATTGAACTGATTGAATGGGGCTGATGAACATTATGAAGGATCATCTTCTTTACTAAAAGTCAACTGATTATAATTAATCCTATCTGTCAATATTGGGTTGGCCGAAAAGTTTGTTTTGGTTTTTCCATAAGATATTATGGAAATAAACATTCTGGCCAACTCGTAGGTTCACAGCAACTCCTAGATTCATGTTTGATTAGATATCAGACACTATACCCCATAGTTGGGTTAAAACTTAACATTCAGAAAACTAAGATCATGGCATCTGGTCCCATCACTTCATGGCAAATAGATGGGGAAACAATGGAAAGTGAGAGACACTATTTTTGGGGGCTCCAAAATCACTGTAGATGGTGACTGCAGACTTGAAATTAAAAGATGCTTGCTCCTTGCAAGAAAAGCTATGACCAACGTAGACAGCATATTAAAAAGTAGAGAATTACTTTGCCAACAAAGGTCTGTGTAGTCAAAGCTATGGTTTTTCCAGTAGTCATGTATGGATGTGAGAGTTGGACCATAAAGAAAGCTGAGCGTTGAAGAATTGATGGTTTTGAACTGTGGTGTTGGAGAAGACTCTTGAGAGTCCCTTGGACTGCAAGGAGATCCAACCAGTCCATCCTAAAGGAAATCAGTCCTGAATATTCACTGGAAGGACTGAGGCTGAAGCTGAAGCTCCAATGCTTTGACCACCTGATACTCATTGGTGTTGAGACCCTGATGTTGGTAAATATTGAAAGCAGGAGAAGGGGATGACAAGGATGAGATGGTTGGATGGCATCACCGACTCAATGGACATGAGTTTGAGTAAGCTCCAGGAGTTAGTGATGGACAGGGAAGCCTGGTGTGCTGCAGTCCATGGGATCATAAAGTGTCAGACAGGACTGAGTGACTGAACTGAACTGATACCCTATATTGGATACTATACAATACTTTCAAACTGTAGTGCTGGAGAAGACTCTTTAGAGTTCCATGGATAGTGAGAAGATCAAAACAGTCAATCCTAAAGGAAATCAACTCTGAATATTCATTGGAAGGACAGATGCTGAAGCTAAAGCCCCAATACTTTGACCACCTGATGTGAAGGACTGACTCATTGGGAGAGACCCTGATGCTGGGAAAAATTGACGGCAGGAGGAAAAGGGGATGACAGATGATGAGATGGTTGATGGGCATCACTGACTCAATGGACATGAGTTTGAGCAACCTCCTATAGAAAGTGAAGGGCAGGGAAGCCTAGCATGCTGCAGTCCATGGGGTCACAAAGAGTCAGACACAACTTAGTGACTCAACAACAACAGCAACTATACCCTAGCTGAGTAGACACATAAAATTAGCCATCATAGTAGATAAAGTGGGGAACAGAATAAGCAGATTTTGTGCTTCTAATGCAAGGCAGCAGAGATTCATGTGGAGTGGAAAACAGCAGTATTTTCACATGACTCACCATTTTGAATGAAAGTCAAGTGGTTTCCTAAGGTTTAGCTCCTGTTGATCTGAATGCCATTTAGTTGGTTTAGCAGAAGTCCCGGTGCTTTCCGAGGACTGGTGCTTTCCAACTGGGTGTTGGATGATGATGGAAAGAAGACTCAGATTATTTCCAGTGTTTGGATTTTGGTTCTAAATTAGGAAAGGAGTATGTCAAGGCTGGATATTGTCACCCTGTTTGTTTAACTTATATGCAGAGTACATCATGCAAAATGCCAGGCTGGATGAAGCACAAGCTGGAATCAAGATTGTTGGGAGAAATATCAATAACCTCAGATACACAGATGACACCACCTTTATGGCAGAAAGTGAAGAAGAATTAAAGAGCCTCTTGATGGAAGTGAAAGAGGAGAGTGAAAAAGCTGGCTTAAAACTCAACATCAGAAAACTAAGATCATGGCATCCAGTTCCATCACTTCATGGCAAATAGATTGGGAAACAATGGAAAGAGCAAGAGACTTTATTTTGGGGGGGCTCCAAAATCACTGTAGATGGTGACTGCAGCCTTAAAATTGAAAGACACTTGCTCCTTGGAAGAAAAGGAGCAACCTATGACCTATGAGCAACCTAGACAGCATATTAAAAAGCAGAGAATTACTTTGCCAACAAAGGTCTGTGTAGTCAAAGCTATGGTTTTTCCAGTAGTCATGTATGGATGTGAGAGTTGGACCATAAAGAAAGCTGAGCATTGAAGAATTGATGGTTTTGAACTGTGGTGTTGGAGAAGACTCTTGAGAGTCCCTTGGACTGCAAGGAGATCCAACCAGTCCATCCTAAAGGAAATCAGCCTTGAGTAGGCCTGAGGCTGAAGCTGAAGCTCTAATACTTCGGCCACCTGATGTGAAGAACTGACTCATTGGAAAAGACCCTGATGTTGGGAAATATTGAAGGCAGGAGAAGGGGATGACGAGGATGAGATGGTTGGATGGCATCACCGACTCAATGGACATGAGTTTGAGTAAGCTCCAGGAGTTGGTGATGGACAGGGAAGCCTGGTGTGCTGCAGTCCATGGGGTCGCAAAGAATTGAACAGGACTGAGCAACTGAACTGAACTGAGGCGGGAAAGGCCAGTAGGCAAGCCATGACACCATCTTGGGTTAGTTGGCTTCCACCAGGTCATGATGCAGTAACATACTGCCCCCACATCTTGGTGGCTTAGAACAGCCACGGCATGTTTCTCACTCATGTTATATATTCATGGCTACAATTCTGTCCATCTGACTGTCTATTCCAGGACACATGCTGAAGGAGGATCTCCTATCTGGAATCTGGTATTCCCACGGCAAAAAGAGAGTACTGCAGGAAACACTTCAGGCTTCTACTTGGAGATGGCATATCACTCACACTCCTGTCTCACGTTGTTGTTGTCGCTCAGTCATGTCTGACTCTTTTCAGCCCCATGGACTGCAGCATGCCAGGCTTCCTTGTCCTTCACTTTCTACAGGAGTTTGCTCAAACTTGTGTCCATTGAGTCAATGATGCCAATCAACCATCTCATCCTCTGTTGCCCGCTTCTCCTGCCCTCAGTCTTTCCCAGCATCAGAGTCTTTTCCCCTTAGTTGGCTCTTTGCATCAGTTGGCCAAAGTTGGCTTCAGCTTTAGCATCAGTCTTTCCAATGAATATTCAGGGTTGATTTCCTTTAGGATTGACTAAAGGGAATGATCTCCTTGATCTCCTTGCAGTCCAAGGGACTCTCAAGAGTCTTCTCCAACACCACAGTTCAAAAGCATCAATTCTTTGGTGTTTAGCCTTCTTTATGGTCCAACTCTCACATCCATCCATGGACTACTAGAAAAACCATAGCTTTGACTATGTGGACTTTCGTCAGCAAAGTGACATCTCTGCCTTTTAATATACTGTCTAGGTTTGTCATAGCTTTTCTTTCAAGGAGCAAGCATCCTATCTCACAGGTGGTGCTAAATCGCAGGGTCAGGGACTTCCCTGGTGGTCCAGTGGTTAAGGCTCCAGGTTCCCGAAGCAGGATGCTTGGGTTCGATCCCTGATCAGGGAATAAGATCCCAGATGCTGCAACTAAGACCCAGCGCAGTCAAATAAATACATATTAAAAAATATATTTTAGGAAGTTCTGACCTGTAATTATAACAACTTTAAAATTTAAATAAAAAACTTTCCAGAAAAAAAAAAAAATCACAGGGCTAGGTCTGACAACAGGGTGGGGACCACAAATCTCATGGTGAGCATAAACAATCCTTTCACAGGGAGGGAGGGCAGTGAATAATGGGAACCACAGCACAGTATATCAAGCCCCCATCTACCTGATTCTTAGAATTCCAGCTGGCCTCTTTAACAGCATTATTTAACTAACATGACTGACAGAGAAGAAAGTCGTTTTACACCGAGTTCATGGGAGGGAGCAAAGTAATAAAACCAGGTCTTACCTACTCAGGTTCTTGGACTGTTTAATCAATAGAAATTGATAAGAAGCCTGGTGATAAATTCAAGCAAGGCTTTGTTGGGACTTGGGCTGCAGCACGAGGGGCCGAAAAGAGGCAACATGTGCCCTTCTTGCTCCCTGGGGGAAAGGGGGCGAGCTGGTTCCTCAAATGGGGTGAGGATAGGGACGGGTAGATGGGTCTGGCTGGAGGGGTAGCTTAGGTGGTCTGCCCACCCCCAGAGTGGTACTGTGTGCAGGGGTCATGCACAGTGCCCTGGTACCCTGCTTTTGCTACCAGCATGTCACAAAATGGCAATTAGGTTTTGGCATCTTTGTATCTGGGTTTCCCTGGTGGCTTAGCCATAGAGAATCTGCCTACAATGCAGGAGACATGGGTTTGATCTCTAGGTTGGGAAGATCCCCTGGAGAAGGGCATGTCAACTCACTCCAGCATTCTTGCCCAGAGAATCCCATGGACAGAGGAGTCTGGTGGGCTATAGTCCAGGAGTCGTAAAGAGTCGGACACACCTGAAGGGACTGAGCAGGCACACGTTTTTGTATTTTATTGTTCATAACTGCCCTGACTTCGTGTAGTTATTTTTAGCCTTTTATAGTTCCTTTGTGTCTGTGCTTGAGGAAATGTTTGTTGAGGCACAAGCCCTGCTGCAGTCAAGGGTCTCAGGTCCCAGGTCCCAGCCTACCTCACAGGCGCCGGGTGACAAGGTCAGGACTTGGGCAGAGGGCTCTTTCCAGTTCCTGACATCCTGGCCAGGGTGCCAGAAAGACGTCCAGCCCTCCTGTGGCCTCTGGGATTTCCCTCTGACACCCAGGGCTCAGGACACTGTCCCCTCTGGGGTTATGGGTTCAGCCTGTCTGGGACCTTGGTGGTAGGAATTTTTTGGGTGTTTTTTCCTAATAAACAAAGCAAGGGGTCAGATGGGATGAGCTGGCCTTACTGTTTGAAACCTCCGGAAGTGCTGTGGTTTGGGCTGCCATAAACATCTGGATGCAGGAAGCAGTGTGGGCAGACACAGACCCAGAGGAAAGCCACGCTCTCTGGAAGCCACAGGCCCCAATTTCTCTATTTATTGTCCCCCTCCCCGCACCTCACCCCTTGTTTTGGCAAAAGAGTCAAATTGTTAGAATAGTAGAATTTCAGATCAAAAGTTGAATTATATAATCATAAAAGGCAAGGTTGGAAGGGATGCTGGATATCATTTGGGTGCAGCCTATTGAAAAAAAAGACTTCCCTGGTGGTCCAGTGGTTAAGAAACTGCCTTCCAATACAGGGAACCCCCACACCCCACTGGGTACTAGGTCTGCGTTTGCTGAGTGAGAGAAGAACAACAGGGTAGACTCATCCGTGGATCCCAGGACAGGATTTCCAGGCAACAGGGTGCCCACTGAAGAGCCAGGCAGCAGGGCAGAGGTCGTCAAGTTCTGAGATTCTTTTCGTTTATCTACTGGTGGGGAAAGACACCTTCTGATTTGTGACACCAGCTTTTCAAGACTGTGTCAGTTCAGTGGAAAAGCATTTTGGGATGTCCTGCAAATAATCTATGACCCACACACCAAGCAAACAAATCAGTTGCATGTAACTCTTGGGTCTGCAGGTCTGGGGTTCCTGGCAAAGAAATAGGAGATATGTCAATGGAGTGGTATGACTGGGGGAAGTGAGACTCTGAGACTTGACTTCTATTTCCTTTGTCCAGTCTTTTTCTTTGGAAAAGTCTAGTGAGCTTCCACTTTAGTGGTGAATGCTTATGGGTGGGAATGGAATGTAGGAATTGCCAAATTAAATAAAATTTAACAAGTTGTGTTAATAGTAACAAAGCCTATCTTTACTGAGCTCTTACTATTAATATATACCAAACAGTATTCTATGCTCTATGTGTACTTACCTAACAAAACACCCCTAAGGTAGATACTGCTATGAAAACGCTGGGGGCACAGAGTCAGGAACTTATCCCAGGTCACATAGCTAGAAGGCAGTGAGAGCTGGGATTTGAACCTTGGCAGTGGGGCTCCAGAACCCACACTTAGCCTACATCACATTCCCTTTAGCAATGATTATCACTATTGAATGAGCACTTACCTTGATGGGGGGTGGGCTAGGGGCAGGGGGTGGATTGGGCTGGCATTCGGCTAGTGCCTTAGAGTTGCCTTATTTCGTTTACTCCAAAACAACTGCTTCAGGTATTAGGTAATATTTCTACCTATGGCATGAAGAAACAGGCTCCAAGAGACTGAACACCTTGCCCAGGATCCCAACACTAATTGGTAGTCCCAGCACTAATTCCAACATCGGCTAGTTTCCCAAATCCCTCCTCCCTTAGGTTCTTCACCTTTTTTTTTTTTGCCACACCATGGGCCATGTGGGATCTTAGTTCCCCAACCAGGGGTTGAACCCTTGCCCTCTGTGTTGGAAGCACAGAGTCTTAACCACTGGACTGCCAGGAAAGTCCCCCAAACTCCAACAGTTTCTTAAATATTGATAATTGTTGAAAGTGGATAATACATCCAAAGAGTTTGATTTTACTATTCACTTGTGTGTATTTGAAAATTTCCTTAAGAACCCCCCTCCAAAAAAAAAAAAAAAACCCAAAACTATGAACTTAGCCACTGTGTTGTCCCAATTCTACTGGTTCCTGTGTGTTTCCTTGATAGGGCAGGAAGAGGAAGAGATGAAGTTTAGATATGGGTCGGTAGAATTTCGTTCCCAACAATGTGCATGTATTAGTTGCTCAATCATGTCTGACTCTCTGTGACCCCATGGACTGTAGCCCACCAGATTCCTCTGTCCATGGAATCCTCTAGGCAAAAATACTGGAGCGGCTTGCCATTTCCTTCTCCAGGGGAATCTTCTTGACACAGAGATAGCAGCTGTATCTCCTGCTTGGCAGGTGGATTCCTTACCACTGGGCCAGCAGGAAAGCCCAGGGACTATCATCTAAGGTTGGCTTTGATTTTGTTTGCTAAGTGGTGGGAGCTGCAGTCCAGCGTGTACTGGGCCACAGAGCCCTTTGGGCCTTATGTTGAGACTAGGGAAGGATCTGCAGCTTTTGGAATGATGTGGTGGCTCAGGCTTCTATCCCCAGAGGATACCCCTTCCCAGGGAGTCAGGCCTTGACCTAGAACTTCCATTGACCAGAGGACTCGGGACAAGTACCTCAAGATCATAGAACATCTGGCCATGGAGAGGTTGTCCAAGGAACTATTCTAGCATGGGCTGGGGCTGGTCTGCTCCTCTGAGGGCCTTGTGGGACAGTGCGGAGCCTCAGCCCACACTGCCCGGGGACAGAGGACAAATTCTGACTGTACCCGCCCGAGGCCATCTGACTCAGGGCCTCCACTCTTGCCCAGAGCTGGCTCATCTCCTTAGCAGGCTGGAGGGCCAGGCAGGAAATATTGCCTCCAGCTGTGTTCAGTTGTATGTGACTTTGTTCTTGGGGGAGGATGCGGCTGAAATTCAGGGAATTTCCAAAAGGACAGACTAGGTCCGAAGGAGGCTGGTATTAAAGGATTGTGAGAGGCTCGGGGTTGAGCTGGAGACAGGATGAGGCCCTCCACTCTTCAGTCGACTGGGAGCCTCTTGTGGCTTCCTGTGCGCTGCTGCCAGAGTTCCATTTATCCCTCTTTTCTCCCAGGATTTCGCAGTGCTTAGCAGTATCTCAATAATTCTGCTTGCTCGGTGGATGGATTGATGCTTTTCAGACATCAGCTGAAAACATCAAGTTCCTGACACTGGTCAATGAGTCAGAACTAGAATGATCATCCTCTCATGGATCCTCTTTCCCCAAACTTATGTTTTGTACATTAGATTTCCCGAAGTGGTTATGTTACTGAGAGGTGTACGGTCCGGCCACTCGCTGCTCAAAAGCCAATAAACAGGCCAGGTTGGTGGAAAGAAAAATTTGCTTTATTTTAGATGCTGGCAACTGGTGGGGGGAGTGTGGCTATCTGTCCAAAGGCCAACTTTCCTCACTGCCAAGCAGGAGGTGAGAGCTTTTATAGGCTGAGGGAGGGGACTACATGTAGAAACAACACAGTCAGCTCTGACAGTCATCTTCAGATAGGTTATCGGTGGACTGACCAGCGTCAACTTGATTGTTTTAGGTACAGTTAATCTTCAGTTCCAAGGTCAGTTTGCTTCCATTTCTTTGAGGCCGTTTCTTGGAACTGTGGCAGCCTATGTCACAGCCGCAGTCTGGTTATCATGTAGTTAACTTCTTCCACCCGGTGGGGGTTTCAGTATCTCTAAGACGGCTCACAGGACATGGCTCAGAATATTATCTATGGTCCTTGAGGAGGAACCTAAGATCCTTGACTTTGCTTAATGAGTACCTTATTATTATTTGGTCTCCTTTGTTTTCCTTCGTTTCTGCATGTTCTCATTTCCCTGATTAAACTCATTCTTTAAAGTTTTCCACAGACAAAGGCAGGCAGAGAACATGGGGGAAGGACCGTAGAGTCCTGCTGTGTTTCAGTTACTTGTAAAAAGAAAAAAGGAAGAAGCAGCTGCAACATATAGTCAGGGCTTTCTCTGGTCAGCCTTGATTTTTTTTTACCTTTTTTTTCAATTGGCTGCACTATGTGGCATGTGGGATCTTAGTTGCCTGACCAGGAATCGAACCTGTGTCCCCTGCATTGACGTGTGGCATCTTAACCATGAGGGAAGTCTCATCAGACTTGATTTGAAGTCACTAAATACATTGCCTCCTCAATCTTTACAATCATCCTGTGTGGTAATTGCTATTCATTTATCATCTTTCCTAGGGATAGATCCACGTTTGTGAGGCCTTGAAGCTTATACAACTGGTAGGCCCTCTTTTAAAACATATTAGATTCTAATTATGTAAATATAAATACAAAATTAAGTCCAGAACCTTGACAGGTGGCATATGACAAGTGGCAGAAACCAACAAAACATTGTAAAGCAATTATCCTCCAATTAAAAATAAAAATTTTTTTTTTAATTACTGAAAAAAATTTAAACATTAATTTACTATTTTTTTGACTGTGCTGCGTCTTCACTGCGGTGTGCAGGTTTCTCTAGATGTGGTGGGCCGGCTTAGTTCCCCTGAGGCATGTGGGCTGTTAATTCTTGAACCATGTCTACTGCTTGGAAAGGTAGATTCTTAACTGCTGGGCAACCAGGGAAGTCCTCAAGGTATTGTTTCTTTCCTTTTTGAAAGGCTTCCATATTTTCTGAAGTTCTAATAAGGAGCATATAATTCCTATGAAAAGAAATTTTGTTCTATTGACTGCCCAAGCAGGAAAGCGTCTGACGGGTGTGTAGCCATGCTCCTGTGTGGGTTAGAGTCAGAGTGAGGGCAGTGGGCACAGGATCAGGCCACCTGTACCCACTGCCTTGGTCTTGCCCAGGACTGGGAATGGAGCATCCCGACTCTAGAGTTTGAGCATCTGGACCCAGAGGGAAGAGGTAAACTGACACCAGTGAGCTGAGAGCAAGTACTCTAGGTGACCTCCGGCCGTTGCTGGGTGTCGCCCAGGGAAGACTACTTTAGAGCCTGGTATTCTCACATGGGGAGCTTCCCTGGTGTCTCAGACAGTAAAGAATCTGCCTACAATGCAGAAGACCCAAGTTTGATCGCTGGGTTGGGGAGATCCCCTGGAGAAGGGAATGGCTACCCACTCCAGTATTCTTGCCTGGAGAGTCCCATGGACAGGAGAGCCTGGTGGGCTACAGCCCATGGGGTTGCAAAGAGTCGGACATGAATGAGCAACCAACACTTTCACTTTCACTGTGGGCTTCCCTGGTGGCTCAGATGGTAAAGAATCTGCCTGGAAAGAAGGAGACCTGGGTTTGATGCCTGGGTTGGGAAGATCCCCTGGAGAACGGAACAGCTACCCACTCCAGGATTCTTGCCTGGAGAATTCCAAGGACAGAGGAGCCTGGGGTCACAAAGAGTTGGACACGACTGAGTGAACACCTTCACTTTTTCACTCTCATCTGGAGGATGAGGGGCCAATTCCCCAAAGACAGAACTGCTGGCTTCGACTCCACAGCTGAATATGCAGGATTCATTCTCAATTCATATCTTTGCCATCACTGATCTTCCTTGGAAGGCCCTCCTTTTTTACTTTGCTTCAAGGCTTAATTCATGATCCACTTGGTCATAGGACTCTGCAGTATAGACTTACACCACTCACCCAACCTTTGGTTCTTTCTGTCTTAAAATGCCTCTTTTCCCTTTCTCTCTTGTAAAACAACAGTAGCTGATAGAGCTATGGATCAGGCACTTCCTATGGACAGTTTTAATGCATTTTGTGGATTATCTCATCAACGTGTACATATGTGCTCTGCTTACTTGTGTTCGACTCTTTGCCCCTCATGGGCTGTAGCCCGCCAGGCTCTTCTGTCCTGGATTCTCCAGGCAAGAATACTCAGAGTGGGTTGCCAGTTCCTCCTCTGGGAGATCTTTCCTACCCAGGCATTGAACCAGAGTCTCTTGAGTCTCCTGCATTAGCAAGCAGATTCTTTACTACTGTGCCACCTGAGAAGCTACCTCATTTAATCTTCTAAACAAGCTAATCAGTGACTTTTATCAAATCCATTTTTCCAGACAAGGAAGCAGAGACTGAAAGTCGCACAGTATTTGACTTGAGGTCACATAACTGGGAAGGGGCAGAGCCAGAACTCCAAGAAAAGACACGGGTCTGTGCTAAACTTCTTGCCTGACCTATCTTCTGATTAAACTAGAAGCTCTAAGAGATGCCTGAGGGGACCTCCCTGGTGGTCTGGAAGTTAAGACTTCACTGCCAGGGGCGTGGGTTCAATCCCTGGTTGGGGAACTAAGATCTCACATGCTGCACAGCATGGCTAAAGAGTAAAAAATTAAAAAGAGAAAAATAATGTTAGAAAAAGAGGTGCCTTAGACCTCTTGATGTCCTCATGGCATGGCTGAATGGCTAGTACAGAATGGGCATGCAGTGTCAGTAGAGAAGTGTGGGAGGAACTGGGGACATTTTGAAAAGATTCTTCAGCTGATGCTGAGCTCCGATTGGGAGGAGAAATCACAGATAGAAGCATTGCAAATGAGCCTCTGAGCTGGACCTGGTCTGGCAAGAGGCTAGATTCTGAATCCAGTCTCTCTGCCATTAGGCCCCAGCCCAAAGTCCTGCCTTGATCAGCTAAGGACTGAGCATCCTGTCTTCTGAAGGCTGAACTTGAAAGCCACATCATCATGGAAGGGTCTGATTTTCATTTGGTTCTGGTGTCTCCAAAGATCTTAATAGTTTTCCTAGTTCCTGCAAAGGTTCCAAGGCCCTCTGGGATTCCAGTCCAAGAAACACCATCCATCACTTTGAGCTTCGATCACTTTGAGCCTTGAGACCTTGGCAGGTCCCTTCTGGACCACACGGTCCCGCCTGTGACTGCCTGCACCCTTCCTTGTTCAGTGGTGAGAGCCAGTGCACCTGCAAATGTGTGTGTGTGTGTGTGTGCGTGTGCGTGTGCGTGTGTGTGCTTTGTAACCCACAGGGCTCTCACTCACATCCTGCTGGCATTTCATTTGCGTTAACTCACTCTGTCCTTGAGGCAATCCAGGGAGGTACTCACTGCTACCCTTGAGTTTTGTTTATCTAATGCAACTTTTGTTTTTTAATATATAGTCATTGAAATAATTCAGAACTTTAAAGCTCCAAAACATATACTTCTAAAAAGTCTCCCTCCCTCCCCTGGTCCTCAGCCACTCAATTTCCTTTCCTGGCAGCAACCCAAACAGCCCATTTTTTTGTTTATCCTTCCAGACATACTTCTTGAACACACAAGGAGATGTGTATAAATATTATGTCCTCCTCCTCTGCCTTCTCCAATGGTGGCCCACTATCCATCCAGTCTGTACCTCACCTACTTTACTTAGCAATACACCCTTCCCAATATTAATACTTTTTTAGTACCTCACCTACTTTACTTAGCAATACACCCTTCCCAATATTAATACATTTTAAAAGTTGTTTTCTTTTTTATGTGCATCATTTTTAAAGCCTTTATTGAATTTGTTACAATATTGTTTCTGTTTTATGTTTTGGTTTTTTTGGCCAGGAGACATGTGGGATCTTAGTTCCCCAACCAGGGATGGAACCTGTACCCCTAGCATTACAAGGGGAAATATTAATCACTGGACCACCAAGGAAGTCCCTCTCCACATTATTTTTAAACCCTCGAGGTTCCTGGGGTTATGGAGCCTGGATGGCAAATCAGTTCTTTCAGGATGCAAAGCCTGTAAGGCGCTGACTCTGGGAGGGCACATCCGAAAGCCCTGTTCCTATTCAGGACTTTCCCTCAATGGGCCCAGGCAGCTCTGATCGACACACCTCCGGGTGCCAAGAAAGCTGGGAAAAAAAAAAACAGCCAATGGCTTGGCCTGGCAGAAGGTTCCAGGACCTGGAGGAAAAAAGGGTTTTGTTCTCTGCTCCCTGAAGACTGGCAGGAGTTGGCCTGTCCGGGGGCCGTGCTGTCTTTCTCTCTGCTGTCTATAAGAGCAGGAAAAAAAAAAAAAGTTTTCTCTTCCTGCCAAGATCCGATGGCAGTTCGGCGGGTCTTGTGCTGACCCCTCCAAGGGCCCGGCTCCCACGCCTCACCTCCTTTAGATGGCTGTGCTGGCGGTGGGCATCCTTGGGGGTCCCTGCCAAGGCTGGGGGGCCTGGCTTCCCTGGGAATGTACATCTGCTCCACGTCTGGACCTAATTGCTGTGCTGGGAAGGAGCTCTCCATGTCCGTGTCCAGACAGCCGGCCTTCTGGGATTGGTGTGAGGGTAGGAGGCCAGGGAGAGCCGGCCAGCCCGGGCTGATGAGGAAATGTCATTGAGAGTTAAGCGTGTTTTTCTGCTTTTCCCTACAAAGAGCCCTGTTTGTGGCCTCTCTGTCACCCGCTGTCCCCCAACCCCAACCCCCCAGGCTTGCTGCTCCTCCACAACACTGGGTCTTGAAGGTCCCTGGGAGGCTGCCGGCAGCTTCCTTCCGGTGCACTTGATTCCCAGGGAGCCTGCCCCCAACTTCCAAGCTCATTGGAGGAGGGAGGGAGGGAGGGAGGCCGGATGGGAGCCTGGAAGCTGCCCACGGGGGATGGCTTTGATGAAGTTTCTTCCTGGGAGCACCAGGTCCAAAGCCAGGATTTACTCTCTCTGTCCTCAGAAACTGGGCTTACAGACAAAGCGCCCAACAGCTGTGTCCCTGAGCAGGCCAGCAGGTGGAGGTTTCTCTGAGCTTCATCCTCCCAACTGTGAAATGGGTGCAATAGCGAGATCTGAAGCCAGTGGCGAGAGGGCCCAGATGAAGCCGGGTGGGGGTAGGCTACAGCCCGAGTCTCTATGGGCGAAGTTTGGCTGGAAGAGCACAAACAGAGGGACCTGCTGGGGCGGGCAGGGAGGGGAGAGGGCTTTGGTTTGGCTGGGGTCCATGCTCGCCCCCGGGGGAAGTGGGCCCCTAGACTAGCATTAGGGAGGTGTACCTCCGGGCATCTTCAGCAGTGAACCTGTCTTTTGAAGGATGGCAAAGAGGGGCATCCAGTGTTCAGAGTGCAGAGCCTGCCCCCTGAGAACTGAGCAGCAATATGTGGTCTGAGCCCCACTCAAAGAGGCTGCTGGTGGCAGCTCAGGAAGGTAATGCAGGCTGGAGGTTTCAGTAGCAGCAGTGTGGACAATGGGCAAGAAAGAGCCTATTGATGGCTTTTTCCTGGTGGTCCAGTAGGTTAAGACTCCAAGCTTCCACTGCAGGGGCCGCAGGTTCCATCCCTGGTCAGGGAACTAAGATCCCTTATGCCAAGTGGTGTGGCCAAAAATAATAATACTAAAAAAGAAAGAAAGAAAAGAGCCTAGGAGGGGATGGCAGGACAATGGGTGTGCAATGGGAAGTGCTGGGGAAGCCACTTGGGAACTGCCACTCATAGGACACAGGAGACAGGTGCCAGTGATAACTTTGAATGGGGAGGGCCTTGGGAGACCCCCTCCTTCCACATTCATCAGGGAGGTTTGGTAACTCATGGGCAGGCGTGCTAAGTCGCTCAGTCACGTCCAGCTCTTTGTGATCCACTGGACTGTAACCCTCCAGGCTCCACTGTCCATTGGATTCTCTAGGTGAGAATACCGGAGCGGGTTACCATGCCCTCCTCCAGCGGATATTTCTGACCTCGGGATCGAACCCATGTCTCTTATGTCTCCTGCATTGACAGGCAGGTTCTTTACCATTAACACCACCTGGGGAAGCCCAACTCAAGGGCATCCACTTGCTAGTTCAAGGAAGAAATGGGTCTCAGAGCTCCACCAAGATCTCTGGCATTAAAAAGGTTTAAAGTTGCCGCTGGAAGGCCGTATGGAGAGAGACATGGAGAGTGCGGTGTGCAATTCCAGCTTGTCCAGCCTCTGAGAGCCATGGTGGTCTACGTTAGAATGTGTCAGGGCCTCACGGTTTGCCTCATTAGGCTTGGATGAGCCTGCGTCCCTGCTGGGCTTCGAGCCCCTTTTGGTCACCTTTATGCCCCTTTGGCATTCACACCAGGCCTGGCAGATGCTAAATACTCACGGTGAAGATGGAGAATTCAGTGAATCATCTGTAATTTTCCAGGGTCACTTTGCAAGGCTGGATAAGTAATCTGGATTAACTGTGGCTGGTAATGTGAGGTCCAACTACTTTTCTGTATCCCTCCCTACTTTACTTCCCTCCCCTCCCATCCCAGTAGAAAAGAGGTCTTTTAGTATTATAATGTAGCAAAGTTAAGTTTACAGGCAATGAGAAAAGTCTGCTTGAGCAGCTGATTCTCATCTTGATGCATCTTATGAGAGCTCTAGAGGGCTACTGGGCCCTGGCACATTACGTAGTGGGTGCCAGTTGAGTGCATGCATTCTCAGTTGCTCAGTTATGTCTGACTCTTTGCAACCCCACAGACTGTAGCCCACCCGGCTCCTCTGTCCATGGGATTCTCCAGGCAAGAATACTGGAGTGGGTTGACATTTCCTCCTCCAGGGGATCTTCCCAATCCAGGGATTGAACTCACTTCACCTGCAGCTCCTGCATTGGCACATGTACTCTTGACCTCTGCACCACCTGGGAATAATCTGGGTCTCAGGTACCCCACCATAAAAAACGGCAGAGCCAAGTTTCCATTTGTTGACTTAAAAGATGCAGGAGAGTTGCAAGTTAAGCTTTATTTGGGCCAAATGAGGCCTGCAGCCCGGAACACAGCACCTCAGATAGTTCTGAGAGACTGCTCCAAAGGGGCAGTGGGAGAAGGTCATTATATAAGATTTCAGTGAATGGGGAGTTCAATGCAATCAAGCACTTACTTTACAAAAGGTTTTCTACTAGTCATGAGGAGCTGATGTCACCATGAAGGGATTTAGTGCTTTTCCAGATATGAGGAGATGCAAGGATTGGCATCATGAAGTCAGTTCCTGAAAATATCTATCTAAATACCTGTTCCACCAGTTTCCCTGGAGCACAGAATGCCTCATTCTCCAACCTGAATTCCTACAGGGAGTGTCAAAGGTCAGCAGCTGCAGCAGCCCAGGATTCAACCTCCCCAGAGGCAGATGGCAAAGGCCCTTGTGTTGTACAGTCGTTCAGTTGTGTCCAACTCTTTGTGACCCCATGGGCTACAGCGTGCCAGGCTTCCCTGTCCTTTACTATTTCCTGGAGTTTGCTTGAATTCATGTCCATTGAGTTGGTGATGCTATCTAACCATCTCATCCGATGCTGCCCTCTTCTGCTTTTGCCTTCAATCTTCCCCAGCATCAGGGTCTTTTCCAACGAGTCGGTTCTTCACATCAAGTGGCCAAAGTACTGGAGCTTCAGCTTCAGCATCAGTACTTCCAATGAATATTCAGGGTTGATTTCAGGATTGACTGGTGGCAAGTGCCAGTTTGTAGTCGACACTTTCCAGTTTGGAGGATTCAGAAGTCCAAGGGCCTCTCATGTCTTAGGGTGTTAGGGCCTGCCTTAGGGCCAGCAGGCACTCAAAACCTTTTCATTCCGCTGCCCCTTCTTCTTCAAGCATCCAGGGAATCTGGGCTTGTTGTAGAGAAGAACCAGTTCTGACTCTATGTTGGAACTGTTTCTTTGACTTGCTTCCATTGCTGCTGTTGTTGTTCAGCCCCTAATTCACGTCCAACTCTTTGGGACCCTGTGGACTGCAGCACACCATGCTTCCCAGTTCTTCACTATCTCCTGGAGTTTGCTCAAACTCAGTCTGTTGAGTTGGTGATGCTATCTAACCATCTCATCCTCTGCCACCCTCTTTTCCTGGGCGAAGAGGAGAATCTTGCCCAGCCTCAGGGTCTTTTCCAATGAGTGGGCTCTTCATATTAGGTGGCTAAAATATTGGGTTCTTTTCATTGCTGTTATTATAATCATTCATAATGGCCTTCCTCAAAGGACCCAGACCCTCTGCCTGACTGTTAAAGTGACTTTGTTCAGCTCAGAGAGAGATAATCTGACCCTGCCCACTTGTAATGGCCACAAAGGAGAGATTAACTCACCCCTTCCAAAGTCTGGCCCTTCCTGGAGATGTTTTGCAAGACTGAGGGCCCTTTTTACTTTACTTCCTCACTGCCCCTCCCTCTCTATTCTGCCTTTTGACTTTAGTTCCTCATCACTTCTCTCTCTGGTTTTATAAAAGAACATGGCTTCCAGACCCCTTAGTCTGGCATCTTCTCGGTCAGCTGGCTTTCTGCCTCTACACCTCATCTCGGATCCGTTGGCCTGGCCTGCGGCAAGCAGAGTGAGCTTGGACTGAGGTGAGGGAGTGCGTGTTTGCAGAGCCCTACAGGTAAATGCACACAGGTTTGGCTTTCTTCCTGCGTCTGCATTTTCACGCCTTGGGTTGCCACCTTAGAGCTGGTGATTTTCACATCTATCTGTATGGATCAGCTAGCTCCCAGGGACTTTATTGCCAACTTCCCCAATGCCTCAGGACATCCCAGTTGTGTATTCTCAAACACAAAGATCACTGGAAGAACAACCTCCCCCCACCACACCAGACAGCAGAGTGAAGGAGGAGGGCCACCCTCGGCTAAGAATGCAATTGCCCTCTTACAAGTTTCATTTCAAAGCCCCAGCTAGGTCTTTGTGAGTGTAGCTGAGAACGGCCCTTTAAGGAGACGGTTCTTGCTGGGACCCTTTTTCACTCCTGGCAGCCCAAGGGGCTGGGGCCGGGGTGGTGTGAAGTGCTCACTCGGTATCTGAGGGCCGTTAGGAGCACTGCTCTGTCCTCCTTAAGGGTTGTGCTGCTTATGTACTCTGCTCAGTTGATTGGTCATGCCCGACTCTTTGCGACCCCACCAGGTTCCTCTGTCCATGGAATTTTCCAGGCAAGCATACTGGAGTGGATTGCCATTTCCTCTAGGGTCTTCCCAATGCAGGGATCTGACCTGTGTCTCTTGGCTCTCCTCCATTGGCAGGTGGATTCTTTACCACCTGGGAAGCTATTTCTGAGAATGAGTGTTTGCCCTTGGGAAGCCTGGGGGCATCTGATTCAGCAGTGATGGGCTGGATTAGTGGGAAAATGAAGAGGCTTTTCTGCAAGTTACCTTGCTGGTGAGACCTTGAGGAGGTCTGGACTTGGTAGGCCAAAGCTTTCCCAGCCAAAGGTCATCATACAAGCTGTCTAGTTCCCAGGATGTTAATCAAGGTTCTAGATTCTAAAAAGACAGACTCTAGAATCTAAATTCTAGAAAGACAAATAGCTTAGACCTGTGGATATGCTGGGAAAAGAGTGGATTCTGGCTCCAGGCAGGAGTCTCAGCGAGCTCCTCAACTGAGGTTAGCAGACACTTGGAAAGTGGGGATGGGAAGTGTGCAAGGCTAGGAATTGGCATACCCCCAAAGGTCCTGTGAGGAGGATTTAATGCCTTAGGATCAAGAGGTTGGCAGTGCTAGGTAAGGGCTTTAGGGGCTCCAGGTCTTGTTGAGAACTGTAGGGTAAAATAAGATTCATTACAAACCATTGCTGAGAAGGAAAAAACTCCTTCTCTACACTCTTATGTTTGTTATGAGGGCCTGTGAATTAAACTGACAAAAGACAGTTTAACAAGAATTTACTTACACACAGGTGAACAATGATGAGCAACCCAAAAGGGGAGTTAGAATTAGGGGTCTGAGTATCTAACTTAGTAGGTGAAAGGAAAGAGGAAGAAAAGGATCCTATGGAAGGAATAGGTTTCTCTAGGAGAACTAAGGGGACATAAGAATATTGGCAAACATGTTTCTTTAGAAAGGTATGAGTGGACTTTCTGTCACCTACAGGACCCTAAAACTCCTCTAGAGAGGGGTTTACTATAGTTTACTCCTGGTCTCTTCATGGGAGCAGAGCCACCCCGAAGAGGGCATTTATGACAATTCTCAAGTCTCAGTTGTCTGCTTTTAGTCACACAGGGAAGCTCTGAGAAGGCTTCTTTCCACATCAATTGAGTTCCAGATGTCTTCAGCTTAAAATAATCCTTGTTCCAACTCTGAGGTGCTGAATGGGCCCTCATGCCACATAGCTTGGCAATTGCTCAGTAAATATTTTTCAATGAATGAACACAGTGGCGACTAGGTAGGGGAGGATGTTGATTTATGGCTACATATTTCACACCGAGGATTGGGGCAGGAGATATAGTCCAGTTCCTCTCTGGAGACAAGTTTGCCCCATAGCCAAGCCGAGCTCCCTCTGCGCTCAGTGGCATTTTTGGAATATGGCAAAGACTGGGTAGACCAACTTGTTCACCTGGCAGTTTTACAAAAGTGCATGTGACCTCTGCTAGGACTTGGGAGTTGAGTTCAAAGCGGCATTGGGGCCAGAGCTGCAGTGTAGTGGGTTTGGAGCAAGCAATCAGAAATTTTAAGTCTGCTGCTCAGTTCAGTGAGAGTTAAATAACACAACCAAGTAGATCTTAAAGATCTCATTGGCTTTATTAAACAATTCATGAATTGAGCAGCATTCCACTTAGCAAGTATAGAAAGAAGCTCCACCAAGCTGTAAAAAATGAAAGATTTCTAAAGACAGAGAGGGGGCAGAAAAAGGAAATTATGAGCAAAAAGATGCATTGTTTCAGGCAGGGTCACCTTCCTGAGGGGAACAGAAGGGACCTACGAGGCAGAATATCTCATTAGTGCTGACCAGGTAATTTCAAGCTGGTTAAAGATTACATTCCTGGGGGAGACTGTAATTGCAGTTGGGTTAGGTATTAAGTCTTGGTTTGCTAAGGAGGGGTTTAACATAAGTAATTCCATTTTGAAACTTTAATTTTTATTGTTGTTGTCTCTTTTTTCTTTTTGACAAGAAGGTTGACTATTTCTTGGGAGAAATGGCAAAATGAGTGTCTGACAAGTTCTCCTGGGGCTGCTGGCTTGAAAAGGAGGCAGTAGTAAGAGAAAGAAGACAGGGCTGAGATCTCTGCATAGACAAGGCACCCATATCTTTAAAGGGAGACCCTTCCAGCTGGAGGATGAGAGAGTTGGGTGGGCAAGTGGGGGTGGGGGTGGGAGTTAGTCTGTGACAAACCCTCCTGGGCCTATTGTTTACTAACCACCCTTCAACCCTGCCCAACCTGGGGCTCTGGCTTCATTCCTTCCTGAGTTCAATTTCTAAGAAAGGACTTGATGTTCTTCCCGGAAATGGCCTTGCTCTGGACTCAGGCAGGAGATGGCTTGTCCAGATGTCCAGCTGGCCCCATTAAAAAGGCTTTGAACAGAGCCCTACAAAAATAGATCTTTCTAAGGCATTTCTTCTGTGTCCCCTTTCTGCTCTGCAGATCAAATCCCCGACCCAGGTGTAGTGGTATTTCTTTTCCACACCAGATGCTGACTCTGAGGACTGCTCTGGGCCAGCGAGGCAACCTCCCTGCATGCCACTAACCTCCCGGGGAGAAAAGGAAGCAGACTTTGAATGAAGAAGATTAATGTGCCTGGTTAGCAGCTTTGGTCGAGGTACCAGGCAGGTAAGATGGGAAGCTGGGGCTCAAATCCAGATCTCGGGTCTAAATCTCTCTGTGCAACACCCAACTGTCTCTCAGAGGAGCAGACAAACCAGGTGGGGAGGCATCTCAGGGTGCCGGGAACTGTGAACAGGAGACCATTGGCTGTTTTGAGCATCAGGGCTTCAGGAGTTCAGAGAAGGAGAAATTAGTGAGGGTGGAGGGAGTTGCCAGGGAAATTAGTGAGGATAGTGTTCAGAGGTGAGGAAAATCATATAAAGGAACCTTAGAATTTGGCCCACCTTTTGGTTTCAGCAAGAAAACACTTTTACATTTTTAAACTGAAAGCATGTTTATTCCCCAGTGCCGGCCCTTGGCCTTTGGCTGAAAAACAAAAGGAGGTTGTTTAGTCCCTGGGCTGGGATGTTTGCTCACAGATCATGATGTGTGCTTGGAGCATCTGGTCTGGGAAAGGGGGTGTGCATCTAAGGAGCGTGAGCTTGGGACTGCCATGCTGTTCTGCTCCAGCCCCGCCTGCTTTCACAGATGCTGGAGGGCAGAAGAGGAATGGCTGGACTAGACAAACGCTTCCTTCCTCTCCACATCAATGGAGTTGGGCAGTGTTGACAAATATATAATCATAAACCAGCATCTTAGAGATAGTGACTGTGCCTCTCATATACCCTCCTCCTGACTCATTCTTTTTGCTTGAATCCCTCCAGCCACAGGGACCCACCCCTGCAACAACATCAATCTGTTTCCCAATGCAAACATAGCAGCTATCATTGGAGAGCATTGTTTTCTTTTAGCACTTTCTGGATGCTCCAGGCTTTTCTTATATCCTCCGTGCCCTCAGTTCAGTTCAGTCGCTCAGTTGTGTCCAACTCTTTGCAAACCCATGAATCGCAGCATGCCAGGCCTCCCTGTCCATCACCAACTCCCGGGGTTTACTCAGACTCATGTCTACCCAAACCCATGTCCATCAAGTCGGTGATGCCATCCAGCCACCTCATCCTCTGTCGTCCCCTTCTCCTCCTGCCCCCAATCCCTCCCAGCATCAGGATCTTTTCCAATGAGTCAACTCTTCGCGTGAGGTGGCCAAAGTATTGGAGTTTCAGCTTCACCATCAGTCCTTCCAATGAACACCCAGGACTGATCTTTAGGATGGACTGGTTAGATCTCCTTGCAGTCCAAGGGACTCTCAAGAGTCTTCTCCAACACCATAGTTCAAAAGCATCAATTCTTCGGTGCTCAGCTTTCTTCACAGTCCACCTCTCACATCCATACATGACCACTGGAAAAACCATAGCCTTGACTAGACGGATCTTTATTGGCAAAGTAATGTCTCTGCTTTTTAATATGCTATCTAGGTTGGTCATAAATTTCCTTCCAGGGAGCAAGCGTCTTTTAATTTCATGGCTGCAATCACCATCTACAGTGATTTTGGAACCCAAAAAAATAAAGTTTGACATTGTTTCCACTGTTTCCCCATCTATTTCCCATGAAATGATGGGACCAGATGCCATGATCTTAGTTTTCTGAATGTTGAACTTTAAGCCAACTTTTTCACTCTCCTCTTTCACTTTCATCAAGAGGCTTTTTAGTTCCTCTTCCCTTTCTGCCATAAGGGTGGTGTCATCTGTGTATCTGAGGTTATTGATATTTCTCCCAGCAATCTTGATTCCAGCTTGTGCTTCTTCCAGCCCAGCGCTTCTCATGATATACTCTGCAGAGTATATAACTCATGCAGATATATAACTCATGAGATATATAACTCATGCAGAGTTAAACAAGCAGGGTGACAATATACAGCCTTGACGTACTCCTTTTCCTATTTGGAACCAGTCTGATGTTCCACGTCCAGTTCAAACTGTTGCTTCCTGACCTGCATACAGGTTTCTCAAGAGGCAGGTCAGGTGTTCTGGTATTCCCATTTCTTGAAGCATTTTCCACAGTTTATTGTGATCCACACAGTCAAAGGCTTTGGCATAATCAATAAAGGAGAAGTAGATGTTTTTCTGGAACTCTCTTGCTTTTTTGATGATTCAGTGGATGTTTGCAATTTTATCTCTGGTTCTTCTGCCTTTTCTAAAACCAGCTTGAACATCTGGAAGTTCACGGTTCACGTATTGCTGAAGGCTGGCTTGGAGAATTTTGAGCATTACTTTACTAGTGTGTGAGATGAGTGCAATTGTGCGGCAGTTTGAACATTCTTTGGCATTGCCTTTCTTTGGGATTGGAATGAAAACTGACCTTTTCCAGTCCTGTGGCCACTGCTGAGTTTTCCAAATTTGCTGGCATATTGAGTGCAGTACTTTCACAGCATCATCTTTCAGGATTTGAAGTAGCTCAACTGGAATTCCATCACCTCCACTAGCTTTGTTAGTAGTGATGCTTTCTAAGGCTCACTTGACTTCACATTCCAGGGTGTCTGGCTCTAGGTGAGTGATCACACCATTGTGATTATCTGGGTCATGTACATCTTTTTTGTACAGTCCTTCTGTGTATTCTTGCCACCTCTTCTTAATATCTTCTGCTTCTGTTAGGTCTATACCATTTCTGTCCTTTATCGAGCCCATCTTTGCATGAAATGTTCCCTTGGTATCGCTAATTTTCTTGAAGAGATCTCTAGTCTTTCCCATTCTGCTGTTTTCCTCTATTTCTTTGCATTGATCGCTGAGGAAGGCTTTCTTATCTCTCCTGGCTATTCTTTGGAACTCTGCATTCAAATGGGAATATCTTTCCTTTTCTCCTTTGCTTTTCGCTTCTCTTCTTTTCACAGCTATTTGTAAGGTCTCCTCAGACAACCATTTTGCCTTTTTGCATTTCTTTTCCATGGGGATGGTCTTGATCCCTGTCTCCTGCACAATGTCATAAACCTCCGTCCATAGTTCATCAGGCACTCTTGTCTATCAGATCTAGTCCCTTAAATCTATTTCTCACTTCCACTGTAAAATCATAAGGGATTTGATTTAGGTCATACCTGAATGGTCTAGTGGTTTCCCCTATTTTCTTCAATTTAAGTCTGAATTTGGCAATAAGGAGTTCATGATCTGAGCCACAGTCAGCTCCCAGTCTTGTTTTGCTGACTGTATAGAGCTTCTCCATCTTTGGCTGCAAAGAATAGAATCAACCTGATTTCGGTGTTGATCATCTGGTGATGTCCATGTGTAGAGTCTTCTCTTGTGTTGTTGGAAGAGGGTGTTTGCTATGATCAGTGCGTTCTCTTGGCAAAACTCTATTAGCCTTTGCCCTGCTTCATTCCATACTCCAAGGCCAAATTTGCCTGTTACTCCAGGTGTTTCTTGACTTCCTACTTTTTCATCCCAGTCCCCTATAATGAAAAGGACGTCTTTTTTGGGTGTTAGTTCTAAAAGGTCTTGTAGGTCTTCATAGAACCGTTCAACTTCAGCTTCTTCACCATTACTGGTTGGAGCAAAGGCTTGGATTACCGTGATATTGAATTTCTCCAAAGCACTCTCATCCCTTTTGTTGGAGAATGGTATTAGAGATGAAGGTCTGAGCACTAAGGTGCTCATTGCTACTGGGGTGTCACTGTTTCTAGGCATTCTCAGCAGACAGAGCTAGGAAATAAACATAATTCTTTGGAGAAGGAAATGACAACCCACTCTAGTACTCTTGCCTGGAAAATTCCATGGACAGAAGAGCCTGGTAGGCTACAGATGATGGGGTCACGAAACAGTCAGACATGACTTAGCAACTGAACTACAACAACATTATGACTCTTGTATACACATGTATCTATAATTATTTCTGTACCCATTCATCTGTATCTAGGTTAAGTTGAATTTGAAGTCATACTAGTATCTCTGATTAATCTAGTACTATGTGGATTATTCCAACCTCCTTCCTTGCTTATCTACAACTTCTTTCTCCAACAGTGAGAAATCTGAGTCTTATTATCAACCATCCATTTACTCACTTGTTTAAGCCCCAGTATACATGCATACAGGAGGCTTCCCAGGTGGCTTAGTGGTAAAGAATCTGCCTGCCAATGCAGAAGATGCAGGTTTGATCCCTGGGTCTGGAGGATCCCCTGGAGGAGGAAATGGCAACCCACTCCAGTATTCTTGCCTGGGAAATCCCATGAACAGAGGAGCCTGACAGGCCACAGTTCTTGGGTTGCTAAGAGTTGGACATGACAAAACAACTGAGCACACATATGCACATGTTAACCTGAAACTCCATGAAAAACAACTTTACTGCCTTTACTGACTAGCTTTTGGGGATCATGCGGAATTCTGTTTGTCCTCAGCCTTATAGTTTCCAGTCAAAACACTGTTTTCCTAAGCTGCTTATGTCAGTTCCTCTCCACTCCCCTTCCCGCCTCCCCCACCAACTGCTTGCACTGAGGTTTGTCATACACTTGCAATCAAGTTAGATTCTTCTGTCACAGTCTGGGGTTCCCCAGCCATCCTGGCTGATTTTTAAGTATTTGTCTATGTTAATAAGGTTCACTTTTTGTGTTGTGAAGCCTGTGGACTTGGCTAAATTGGGTAGCATCACGTATCTAGCACTCCAGTGTTATACAGAATATTCCATCACCCAAAATTCCCCCAAGCTTGCCCTTTGCGGTTAACCACTCCTGCTTCCCCAAACCCCCGGCAACCACTCATCCATTCTTCATCCCTATAGTTTTACTTTTCCCAGAATGTTATGTGAATGAAATCATAAAACATGTAGCTTTTTAGGTCTGTTTTCTCTGTCTTAGCAAAATGCATTTAAGATTCATCCATGTTGCCATACGAATCACTATCTCAGTAATTTTTTCACAGATAAGTATGCCATCATATGGTTACACTACAATTTGCCAATTGATTGATTAAAAGACATCTTTGTTGCTTCCAGTTTTTTTTAAAAAATTATTTATTTTGTGTGTGTTGGGTCTTCATTGCTGTGCCTGGGCTTTCTCTAGTTGCTGCAAGCGAGGGCTACTCTTCATTGTGGTGAATGAGCTTCTTATTGAGATGGTTTCTCTAGTTGCAGAGCACAGGCTCTAGGGCATGTGGGCTTCAGAAGTTGTGGTTAGTTGCCCTGGGGCATGTGGAATCTTCCTGGACCAGGGATCGAACCCATGTCCCCTGCATTAACAGGTGCATTCTTAACCACTGGACTACCAGGGAAGTCCTCCAGTTTTTAATGACTATGAATGAAGCTGCTGTAAACATTTGTGTACAGGTTTCCATGTTAACATATGTTTTAATTCACTTGGATACACATCTCGAGTATAACTGCCTGTGTGTCATAAGTCTATGTTAAATTTTATAAGAAACCACCAAATTGTCTTCCAAAATGACTGCACCATCTTCCAACCTCATGGGCAGTGAATGAGGGTTCCTATTGCTCTGCATTGCTGCCAATAAGTATTTGGGGTTATCAAGTTTGTTTTTTATTTTTTATTTTTTTGGATTTTGGCCAAAATATTGCAGCAATATTAAATAGTTGTTTGCATTTTTATTTTCTTAGTGAAAAATCACTTTGAGCATCTCTTCCTATGCTTATTTGTCATCCACTTATCTTCTTTGTTGGGCTTCCCTGATAGCTCAGTTGGTAAAGAATCTGCCTGCAAAAAAAAAAAAAAAAAGAATCTGCCTGAAATACAGGAAACCCTGGTTCGATTCCTGGGTCAGGAAGATCCACTGGACAAGGAATAGGCTACTCACGCCAGTATTCTTGGGCTTCCCTTGTGGCTCAGATTTGGGTAAAGAATCTGCCTCAAGCCTGGGTTTGATCCCTGGATTGGGAAGGTCCCCTGGAGAAGGGAAAGGCTACCCATTCCAGTATTCTGGCCTAGAGAATTCCATGGACTGTACAGGCCATGGGGTCACAAAGAGCGGGACATGACTGAGAGGCTTTCACTATCTTCTTTGTCAGTTTAGGTCTTTTGCCTATTTAACAAACTGGATTGTATATTTTCTTATTTTTGAGTTTTAAGAGTTCTTTATTCTGGATACATGTTCTTTATAAGATATGTGATTTGCAGACGTTTTCTTAGTGTGTGGTTTATCTTCATTTCTCTTAACAATGTTATTGCAGAGCAAAAAGTTTTCTTTCATGAAGTCCAGTTTGTCAATTTTTCTTTCATGGATCCAGCTTTTAGTACAGTATTTCAAGCTCATCACCCAAAGAGAAGTTACGCAGACTTTCTTCTAGAAGTTCTATAGTTTTCTGGTATAGAGTCATTTCTATGATCCTTTTTGAGTTAAGTTTTATATAAGATTAAAGTTTAATTTTGTTTTTATTTTTTTTTTTTGGCATGCAGTCATCTGATTCTTCCAGTACCCTTAGTTGAAAAACCTATCCTTTGCCAGGTACTGCCCTGGCACCTTCAAAATTCAGTTTATCAAATTGGTGTATATATTGGGGTTAATTTCTGAGCTCTCTGCTCTGTTCCTTTCTCAGAGCTTTTGCTTCTTCAGATCCTTGTAAGGCTGGCTTCTTATTCAGGATCAGTGTGAAAGTCACCTTTTTAAAGAGGTCTTTCCGGGTCACCTGAGCTAAACTTGTCCTCCTTTATTCGAATCATGTCATATTGTTGTGCTGTCTTTGTAGCACTAAGACCTGAAATTATCTAGTACTGGGTAAGAAAGTGTTCAGGCCAAGGAGATACTATCCCACTGAAGTCCAAAAGGGGCAGATCATAAAAGAAAAGCCCCTTCCTCTCTGGCCCTATCTCACTTGTTAAACCCTCTGTCAGCTCCAGATCCCAAGGCCCAGGTCTTCTGTCTCTGTCCTCAGTGAGTGGAGCCAGTGGTTTCCATTCTCACTGTGCATGAGCTTTAACTTGGGGGAACTTTAAGAATACTGATTCCCAGGCTCCACCCCAGGATTCAAATGTAATTATGTGGAAATGTGGCCTGGTCATCTATATGTTTTAAAAGCTTCCCAGTTGATGGCAGTGTGCGGCCACCATTTCCAGCTTGAATGCTGCCCGCAGTTGGTACTCAATAAATGGGTATGTAAATGGGTTGTTGAATGACTCGATGACGACATGTAACTTAAGTTGGTAGCTCTGCATTTGTACCAGGTGGGTGGCAGAAAGTCAGTGAGGGTCATCAGGAACTTTGGTTCTGCTGGGGTTTATGGCATTAACCAGCAAGGATGATGTATTCACAGCCCTCTCGATCTGCTATCTGAGGTGGGATTTCATTTTTCTTCTCTTTTCTGGCTGTGCCGTACAGCTTGTGGGATTTTAGTTCCCTGACCAGGAATCGAACTCAGGCCCTCACAGTGAAAGCACTGAGTCCTAACCACTGGACCACTAGGGGATTCCCTTAGGTGGGATTTCTGAAGAGCTGTATTTCCTTTTTATTGAGATATAATTCACAGAACATAAAATTCACCCTTTAAAAATGTACAGTGGTTTTAGTATACTCTCAAAGTTGTACAACCATCACTGCTAATTTCAGAACATCTTCATCACCCCTAAAAGAAACCTTGTACCCATGAACTGTCTTTCAGTTAGTATAATGTTTTCAAGTTTCATCCATGTTGCAGCAGTGATCAGTACTTCATTCATTTTAATGGCTGAGTAATGGTTCATTGAGTGGATATACCAGTCGGTTTATATATTCATCAGTTGATAGACATTTGAATTGTTTTCAATTGTAGGCTGTTGATAATGAGTCAGGAACATTCATGTGTAAGTTTTTGTATGAACTTGTCTTCAGTTCTTTTGGGTATTTACTTAGGAGTAGAATTGCTGGGTCCTATGGTAACTCTATGTTAAACTTTTTGGGAAACTGCCAAACTGTTTTCCCCAGTGGCTGTACCATCTTACAAGCCCATCAGTAATGTGTGAGGGTTCCAATCTCCCTATATCCTCACTAGCATTTATTATCATCTGACTTTTTGATTATAGCCCTCGTTATGGGTATGTGAAGTGGTATCTCATGTGGTTTTTTTTTTCAATTATTATTTACTTATTTAGCTGCACTGGGTCTTAGCTGCAGTACATGGGATCTTTGAAGCAGCAGGTGGGATCTAGTTCCCTGACCAGGGATCGACCCCAGGCCCCCTGCATTGACAGTGAGGAGTCTTAGCCACTGGACCACCAGGGAAATCCCTCACGTGATTTTGATTTTGATTTCTGTTTTTCTGATGACTTAAAGCATCTTTTCATGTATATCTTCCATTTGTTTATCTTCTTTGGAGAACTATCCATTCAAATTCTTTTCCCATTTAAAAACTGATTTGTCCTTCTGTTGAATTCTGAATTATTTATATATTCCTGATATTAGATCCTTACAAATGACTTGCATTTTATTTCTTCTGATTCCATGGGTTGAAAAGACCTTTTTGAAAGTGTCTTTTGGAGTATGAAAGTTTTAAATGTTGATGCAGTCCAGTGGATTTATTTTTTCCTTTAGTTGCTTATGTTTTAGGTGTCATGTCTAAAAATCCACTACCTGATCCAAGATCATAAAGATTTATGCCTGTTTCGTTTTACAAGTTTTATAGTTTTAACTCTTACAGTTAGTTCTTTGATCTCTTTCGAGTTAGTCATTTGTATAAAGTATATGGGAGTCCAACTTTATTCTTTTGTGTCTATCCAGTTGTTCCAGCACGATTTGGTGAAAAGACTACTCTTTTGGGCTGTACCACATGTCTTGTGGGATTCCAGTCTCCTGACCAGGGATCAAACCCAGACCCATGGTAGTGAAAATGCTGAGTCCTAACCATGGGACCACCAGGGATATTCCCAGACTATTCTTTTTCTACTGAATTATCTTGGCACTCGTTGAAAATCAATTGACCATAGATGTATGACTTTATTTCTGGACTCTCAGTTCTATTCCATTGATCTATGTATCTTTCCTTATGCCAGTACCACATGGTGTTTTTCTTAATTAAAAAAAAATATATTTGGCAGTTCCAGATATTAGTTGAGGCATGTGGGCTCTTAGTTGAAGCTTTTGGGATCCAGTTCCCTGACAAGCCCCCACCTCCCCTCCCCTGTTGGGAGTGTGGAGTCTTAGCCACTGGACCGCCAGAGAAGTTCCCACACGGTCTTGATTACAGTTGTGTTGGAGCAGGTTTTAAAATTGTGAAGTATGAGTCTTACAACTTTGTTCTTCCCCTACTAAGATTGTTTTCATCATTCTAGGTCCCTTCTGTTTCTACCTGAATTCTAGGATCAGCTTGTCAATTTCTGCAAAAAAAAACAGACGGTTGGAATTTTTATAGAAGTTGTGTTCAACTTGTCAATCAGTTTGGAGAGTACTGCCATCTTAACAAATCTTAACAATATGTCTTCCAATTCATGAACAAAAATGTTTACATTTATTTAAGTCTTCTTTAATTTCTTTCAATGTTTGTTAGTATTCAGTATACAAGTCTTCTACTTCTTCTGTTAAATTTATTTGTAAGTATTTTATTCTTTTTTGATGCTACTGTGAATGAAATTGTTTTCTTAATTATTAATCCATTTTTGTATTGTTCATTTCCGGGCTTCCCTAGTGGCTCAGAGGTAAAGAATCCCCCTGCCAATGCAGGAGATTTGATCCCTGATCAGGTTTGATCCCTGAGTCAGGAGGACCCCCTGGAGATGGAAACAACAGCCCACTCCATGGACAGAGAAGCCTGGAGGGCTATACTCCATACGTTGCAAAAGAGCCCAACACAACTTGGTTGACTAAGCAACAAAATCATGAAGGGTACTGGATTTTTACCAAATGCTTTTTCTGTGGCTACTGAGTTGATCATGTAAGTGTAGTGTTTTTCCTTCTGAGTGGTTTTAAGAAGGGTCTCCTGCCAGTAAGTTAAGTCTGACTAGTCTGAACCTAGGTATCAACATAGCTGGTAGGGGAGATATCTGGCTGCTCTCTTTTTTTTTTTGTGGTGGTCGGATGAGAACACTATTATTAAAATATTTTTACCCCCGAAAATAGGCAATACCTGCATATGATAAAAAAATAATTATTTAGGAAAAATTCAACCATGACAAGCAAGTCTGTTTCGACCCTGACACTCTAGTTTCTGCCCCCTTAAACAACCACCGTGTTAATTTCATTTCCTGGAACACTGAGATGTTTTCCTGCTACAAGGAAGGGCAGAGGTGAACAGTTGCCTCAGAGACTTTATAGCGTGAAAATCCTTAAGTATTTTCTACCTGGCCCTTTACAGAAAAATATGCTGATTCTTCTTCTTTTTTTTTTTAAAAGTCTCTTACCATTTCAAAGGATGATGCTATGATATGCTATGCTATCTTTGTGTACATGTCATTTTATGCGTGAGAGTTTCGGCAGAATGAATTCCTTTACGGGGAATTGCTAGGTCTTCCGGTCTCAGCCTTTGTCATGTTGATAGATATTACCGCACAGCTCTCTGGGGAAGTTGAACCAATTTACATTCTCTCCAGCAATGCCTGCTTGAGCCTGTTCCCGGGAGCCTCGCACTCACAGTGCACTACTAATTTGATGCTTGCCAATCTGATAAATGAAAATGGTACCCGTCCTTGTAACCTGGGTTTTTCTTACAATGAATAAGGTTTAGCATCTTTTCTTAAGCCTAAAAAGTTAAAACAAAGCCAAAAACCAAAGCAAAACCAAAAAGCAAAGAACAGACAACTCCTGAGCCCTTTACTTCTCAGACGACTCAGAACTCCAGGCCTGGTCACTCGCACCCGGCGGGATGCAGGGCGTGGCTCGGACTGAAGTGGGCGGCCGCGGACCCCCGGCTCCTCCCAGCCCCTCCCCAGTCCGCGGAGCCCCGCCCCGAGCCCGCCTCTGGCGGGCCTGGGCGGAGCACGTGGCCCGGTGGGAGGCGCTGCGCTGCCTGATTTATTCCCGTCCAGGAGAAGGCGTGCGAGCCCCCGGGTCTGAACCGCCGAGCGCCGGGTCCCGCGCCCTCGTCCCCATACCATGCCGTGTCCCCGTCTGCTGGCCGCGCTCTGCGGCGCGCTCTTCTGCGCCTCCGGACTCTTCGCCTTCTCCGGTGAGTCTATCGCACCGCCCTCTCGCCCTCGCCCCTCCTCTCCGCGCCTCTCGGAAGTTCGCCGCCGCGCCCTCCCTCTGCCTCCGCTGTTTACAAACTTGGTCCCAGAGCCGGAGCTGAGCCGAGGGGTGACCTCTCTGGCTGCGCCCGGGCGGGCGGCGGCGATGCTCTCGGCCTCTCCTGCTGGGGGTGGGGGTTTGGCCGGTGCTCGAGGCTTGAGCGTTGGGCGGGGGCTCGGGACACTGGGTGACAGCCCAGCCTGCCCCAGGGAAGTGGCTTACACAGAACAAAGGAATCCGCTGTGTGGGGCCTCTTTTTTCCCATCTGTAAAATGAGGCCACATCCCTCGTAGCTCAGACGGTAAAGAATCTGTCCACAATGCGGGAGACCCGGGTTCAATCTCTGGGTAGGGAAGATCCCCTGGAAGAAGAAATGGCAACCCAGTCCAGTACTCTTGCCCGGAGAATGCCATGGCCAGAGGCTCCTGGCGGCTTGCAGTCCATGGGGTCGCAAAGAGTCGGACACGACTGAGCGACCTTAGTGCTTCTGCGCTCCTTCCACCAGGAAGTTTCTAGGACTCTTGTATTGATCAATCTTTTCCAGGCAACTTTACCTGGAAACTCCCTCCCAGGCCATGCCGGCGGCTGGTCTGTTCATTGGGATTTTATCCTCCGTTTAAAAATAGGTATTTGGTCAGATAAGCGAGGGGCTGGCTAGGGAGCCAGAGGACTGGATAGGCTTGGGGCTGGGTGGGGGGTAGGAGGAACTCAGGAGGGGGCGAGGAGCCTAGAGAGGGATTCGGAAAAGGGCTCTGACCGGAGATGGCGGCTCCTGACTCCCCTCTCTCTGTATGGCCTTGGCCTGCCGTTTTATCTTTCTTGGCCCTCCTCCCCTGCCTAGGATGCATCCTGCTGAGAGCTGGGCCTCCAGCAGGCTGGTGATGGGGATGGGCGATGCCCCACAGGAAAGGGTGCCCATGGGGTGAGCGGGATATGGCAAAAACTCTTCAGGCACTGCTTCCATCCTTTCTTCTTAGAAATAAGATTGATGAAATACGTTGGGGTGGGAGGGTCATGGCTGAGTCCCGGCTCTGTCATCCGGTGCCAGTCTGACCCCCACCCCTACCCCCCCTACAACTGGAGTGGAAGCCTTAAAGCCACTTGAAGTCTCTTGGAGAGACAGAGAGATGGCTGGGTCTTAAAAGTCCCTTGCCTCGCCTCCCCTGGCCCCACAGCCTGAGCCCTGGCAAATGTCCCTGGGGAGATCTCCCAGAGAAGGCAGGACCCTGAAATCCCAAAGGTGATTTTGGAGACCCAGCTTAAGCGGGAAGGGGGAAGCTCCACAGCTGCGGTGCGCCGTGAGTGGGTCAGGCGCCTGGCAGGTAGGGAACACCTTTCTCTTCCTCTTTCCCCCTCCTCTGCTTTGCCCTGGAGCTCTGCAGGGAGAGAGCCCTTTGGGAGGGGGACAGAGGGGCGTCAGATTTTGCCGGCAGGAGCCCAAGGCTCTGGCCATTCTCAAGCCTCTGCTGAGGCAGTGCCTGCCGCCTGTCAGGTCAGGGAGGGGATTAACCTGCTATTTAAAGCCAATGACTAATGGCTCATTGGGAGCTGCCTTAAGCTCCTGAGGCCCCCACCGCTCATTAACGGTGTTCCCTTCCTTGGAGCCCCCGCCCAGCTCTCCAGGGCTTTGGGATTTCAGGGGGGCCCTCCAGCCTGGGATGGTGTGACTCTGCAGGGAGGAAAAAAGGTTTCTCATGTCTCACCCCAAGTGATGTGTAGGGGTGTGGGGTCTGGGGCAGCCCTTCTGGGATGCAAAGATCAACTAGAAGATGCTCTGAAGGTCTGGCTGACCTAATGGGCTGAAGTCCACCCAAGTCAAATCACTGGGGACAGGCTAACATTTGTCACCTAGGCCCCCAGATAGAATCTGTAAAGTCCTCTCCAGCCCTCTTCCCACCTCTTGTTGTTGTCCAGTGTTACTCAAATCCATCTTCCTCCTTACCTCTCAGCCTGACTTTGTCTTTTACCAGGAGGCCTGTGGCAGCATCCTTGATGCTTTCCTGGTCTCCTCTCTTACCTGCTCAGTCACATTTCCATGGAGAGCCAGAGGGATCTTTGTATACTTCTGAGCCACTTCTCCACCCCGGCAGCCCATCCACATCTCAGCACAAGGTCTTTTCTTGACATTCTCCCTCACCATCTAGGAAATAGCTTCCCCAGTCCCACCTCATGCTTGTGAACCTCTGACTTTTTCCTGGTGGCCCGTGGTGGGGATGCCAAAGGAGGGTTAAGAGCCCTTGTTCTGCAGGATGAAGAGTCTCCACTTGTCATTCGTAAGGTCCCCCCACCCCCAGCCTCCCTTTTCAGCAATGTCTTTATTCCTGTTCTGCAGCATACCATGTGCTCTGGGCTTCTGCTTCTTTTTGGAAAGTTCTTTCCTCATTCCCCAGCGGGGCACCATCCCACTGTGACTTTTAGCCAGCACAAATGTTCCTACCTCTGAACCTTCCAGCTTTCTGGCAGAAACCATCCTCCCTTGGCCCCTCACGCAGCAGAGCTCATGGTGCCTCCTCATTACCTGGTGACTTGTAGGTCATCACCACTTTCCTCTGACTTCTTATTTTTTTTTAAAAATAGGTATTTGCTTAGTTGGCTGTATCTGTTCTTAGTTGTGGCATGCAGGATCTTCAGTCTTAATTGCAGCATGCAAACTCTTAGTTGAGGCATGTGGGATCTAGTTGCCTGACCAGGGATCGAACCCAGGCCCCCTGCATTGGGAGTGTGGAGTCTTAGCCACTGGACCACCAGGGATGTCCCTCTTCTGGCTTCTTGAGACCCAGACTGCATCTGTCTTAGGGGCCCAGAATGTATACCTGGTAGTTGCCCAAACCACCCCCCCCCCAATATTTACTCAGTGAATGACTGTTCCTAACCCAGAACTGGCATTGCAGGTGACTTCTGTGACTCCAGCCAGTGCCTGCATGGTGGGACCTGCTTGTTGAACGAGGACAGAAAACCCCCCTTCTACTGCCTCTGCCCTGAAGGCTTCACGGGCCTCCTATGCAACGAGACGGAGCACGGTACCTGTCCTGGGCCATGCCTGCTGCTCCCCGCCAGCTCCCAGCTGCAGCCCAGGCTGCTGGCCTAGCTTGTCCCTCTGTGGGCAGTGGTCCACAGCACCCCTCCCGTTGTTCGCCGCCCTTTTCCTGGAAGCTCCCAGGCCACTTGGAAAGCTGGGTGCTTCCTTCACTTGGGCTGACTCACCTCCACGTGACCCTTCTTGGCTCCAGGCTGGCCCAGGCCCCATCAGGCAGATTGAGAGGGGGGAGGGAGGAGCTGGGGGGCACTGGCAGGCAGTCGGCCGAATTTGGGTGGAGGGTCCTTTGGGGCTTGCCCTGTCTGTCGTTGCCTGTCTCCAGCTCCTTCTTGACCACCTGCCTGTCTTACCTGCTTCCTCCCCAGGTCCCTGTTTCCCAAACCCCTGCCACAATGATGCTGAATGCCAGGTAACTGACCACTCCCTCCGAGGGGATGTCTTCACCGAGTACATCTGCAAGTGCCCTGTTGGATTCAGGGGCACCCACTGTGAGAGCCGTGAGTATCCAGGGGTGCCTGCTCCGGGGGGCACACCCTGTACCACAGGCCTGGTGGCTCAGGCTCATGCTGGCCTTCTTCTGCGTCAGGGTCTCCTCCGGGTGGATTTGGAGCGGGGCAGAGCTCAGTTACTTTGGACTGGGGAGGCAGGGAGGGACTCTGTCCCTCCCCAGGCTTCTTCCTGCCTGGTTCTCTCTCCTGGGACTGCTGGCCAGGCCTCATGTCCCTGCAGGGGAGTGAGGGGTGGGAGTGACCCCAGAGGTCGTGGGAGTGTTATTTTCTGTCACCACAAACGAGACATACAACCTTAGAGTTAAGTCCTGGGATTTTTCTACCGAGAAGGGAAAACCAACACATTCTTAATCTTTTGGGGCCCAGGGAGTCAGTTAATAAGGTTTGATCCTCAGGGTCTGACAGTGCTGGCCCAAGTGTGACCTCTGGCCTCCTCGCAGAGCTCAGAGAGGAGGGAGAGGCCTGGGCAGCCTGGGCCGTCCGCTCACAGTCAGGCGGTCAGAGGCCCGGCGTGTGCAGAAGGGCTGACCAGCCTGGCTCGCTTGGTTATCCACCCAGCCACAGATTGGCCCTGGCCGGTTCCCAGCAAACCTTGCCAATGGCATCTGTCCATGCCGTCCTCGCTCCTGGCCTAGCTGAGATTCCTCCCACAAGCCAGGACTCTTCCTCACCTGCCATCGGGTGGGCGAATCTAGGCCCAGGGCTGGATGGGGTGAGGGAGGCGGTGCCTGGTATCTGCAGTTCAGAGGGTCTGTCCCTGAGCGGGTGAGCAGGGGGCAGTGTCCTGCTCTGGGCGGATACGGGGGTGGTCTCCAGGGGAAGGAAAAAGGGCTGGGCCAGCCGGGTGGGAGCCAGCTCCCGGGGGAGACCAGGTCAGTGCCTGCACCCTTCACCTCAGAGGAGACAGGCCCCGAGGGCCTGTGCCCAGGGCTGAGACCAATGTGTCAGACGCTGGGTAGAGGAATGTGGGGGGTGGCGGGCGTTCGCCAAGGCCGCTGGGAGCCCTGGGTGGAGCCAGGTGGGCCCACTAATTACTGTGCCAGAGCCCAGGTAACCCTGGGTGTGCCTGAGTGCGAATTACTCATCTCGCCTGCTTCTGCTTCTCGGCTTGGGGTCTGTCCCAGGCTGGATGTGGCAGCGACCACAAAGGGCGAGGAACCGCCCCCACCCCCATAGGGCCCTTTGTTGCCCCCCCACTTGTTAACGTGGTGTGTGTCTTTGGAGCCCATAAGGACCCCGCAGGCATGTTTGGAGCCCGCTGGGTGTGGCCGCTGGGTGTGGACGTGAGGGCTGAGGACAGAACAGATGTGAGTCCGGATCTCTGTTCAGCCAGCAGCCGGCTCTGATCTCAGCCGTATGGCCTCGCTTGTGCCTCTGTCTCCCTGTGAAAGGGTCATACACCGAGCTTGGTATGAGCCTGGGGTGTTGGAAGACAAGTGGATCTCTCCCGGGTTCTCTGCTTGGGACCCGAGGTCCAGGCTTGCAGGCTTGGCCCCCGAAGACCACATTGCTGGTGAAGGTGATGGGCCTTGGCCAGGGGGGTCGTCCGGATGGCCGGTCAGGACCAGTAGTTAGAAGGCCCAAAGGGTACCAGAGTAAACAATGGCACTCACAGTCCATTCAGAAAACTCCTTCCAGTGAGAGTCTAGAAAACTCCAGGCACATGTGCTCAGTGCTTTATGTGCAGTGTAAGGACTGTTTGCTGCCATCTGAGGGGCCCTTCTTACAAAGCCATCCTCCTGGGGGGCCAGGGGGCTGGGCTGGATGTGGCTCGACATGGAGGAAGACAGGAGGTCATACTGTATCTGCTCACCAGCCCACCCCCTGTGTTAGAATAATTGCTGCTTGATGTCCTGTAAAAAAGAGACCACCTCCTGCAGCCTGGTGGGGGACTCCAGCTGCCAGTCGTGACATGTGGGCCTCGCCTGGAACCTTCTAGCAGCCCAGTGTCCCAAACCCCTTCATGACTCTGCCCGGCCCCTCTGTTCCTCACTGTGAGCTTTGTTTCCGCACCTCCTCCTCGGCCCTCGTTGTCCCTTCATGGTCTCTGCTCTGGGTCCTCTGGGTCCTCGGCAGAGGCCACAACTGTCTTGTTCTCGTGTCTTCTGGGCCCCGCCTGCGTGAGTGGCCCTCTGACTGCCCTTCTCCCCCTCAGGTTGCACCTCGCCGCTGGGCATGCAGACGGGCGCCATTGCCGACTCGCAGATCTCTGCCTCATCCATGCACTTGGGCTTCATGGGTTTGCAGCGCTGGGCCCCAGAGCTGGCCCGCCTGCACAACACTGGCATCGTCAATGCGTGGACATCCAGCAACTACGACAGAAACCCCTGGATCCAGGTATGGAAGGGGTGGCCCAGGGATGGGTGATATGTTAGGAGTGAAGGTGGTGTGATGGGAGATTGTGAGTGCCTACGTTGGGGGGGACACCATGGGAGGGTTCAGAACTGGGGTCCAGGTAACAAGGTAGCCGGTTCCCACAGGTGAAGTATCTTTAAGTGGAGGGCTGCTCTGGGGGCCTGGAGTGGGTGGGTGGGATGAAGGGAGTGAATACTAGGCTGTTAGAGAGACTGTTTGCAATGTTTGCAGGCTCTGGAAGCTTGTCCTTTTTTTTTTTTAAAGCCTTTATTGAATTTGTTACAATATTGCTTTTGTTTTATGTCTTGGTTTTTTTGGCCACAAGCCATGTGGAATCTAGTTCTCCAACCAGAGCATGGATGGAGTCCATACCTCCTGCACTGGAAGGCAGATTCTTAACCCCTGGACCACCAGGGAAGTCCCTAGAATCTTGTCCCTGTGTCCTGAGCACTGGGTCCAGAGCCTGGAGAGGGCCAGATGAGAAAGCCCCTGCTTCTTTGTCCTGACTGGGGGAGTGACGAGGGTAGGAAGAACCCGGGAGATAGGGTTCTGTCCTGCCTGCCCTGGTCCAGGTGAACCTGATGCGGAGGATGCGGGTGACGGGCGTGGTGACCCAGGGGGCCAGCCGCGCAGGGAGTGCGGAGTACCTGAAGACTTTTAAAGTGGCCTACAGCACCGATGGGCGCCGATTCAAGTTCATCCAGGTTGCAGGGCGGTCAGGAGAAGGGCAGTCAGGAGATAAGGTGAGGTTTGTTGGGAACCCTGAAGAAGGGCTGTGGTCAGCAACCCCTGGGGCTCAGTGCTGTTTGAAGGCTCCCAAGGAGGCGAGGGTACCCGGGATGATGAACCATAAGGTGGGCTTTCAGGTGTATCTTGGCTCACAGAAATTGGGAAGCCCAGATTGTGTCTGTGCTCTGTGATTTACAAGTAATAGGCCCATATTACAGATATAAGAATTGTTTTTAGTTGCTCAGTCGTGTCTGACTCTTGCGGCCCCATGGACTGTAGCCTGCTGGGCTCCTCTGTCTATGGGATTTCCCAGGTAAGAATACTGGAGTGGGTAGCCATTTCCTTCTCCAAGGGATCTTTCCAACTCAGGGACCGAACCCATGTCTCCTGCATTGGCAGGTGGATTCTTTACCACTGAGCCACCAGGGAAGCCCATAGATAAGAATAGTGAGACTCAAGAAGTTTCAATGACCTGAGGGTGGCTGTAGTGGTGGAGATGGGATGCATTTATAGCCTTCAGGGATACCATGTACAGTTGTATGGGTTGTGCACTGCTCAAGGGCTACTACTTAGCATCATTCACAATGTAGACCTCATGTGTACTTCTGTCTGTGGGAAAATTGTTGTTATAAAGTCTTTGTAGAGAGGAGTACCTTTTCCTAATTTGCATAGAGGCACCCTGTAGATCATAGGTGGTCCTGGGTGAAAGATGAGGATTTACACCTACGCCCCATGGTGACCAAAGAAGGTATGAAAAAGGGAATCTGTTGAGGGCTGTGGGCTGTCTGGAGGAACGGGGAACTCCTGCCAGCTCTGCTGTGCACACCTCTGTCTCCTGGCCCAAAGTGGAAGTGGGGGAGAGACCACCCCAGGAAGCAGGACTGCCTGCACTGACCCACTCCTCCAATCTGCCTCTTCCCTCCTAGATATTTATTGGTAATGTGAACAACAGTGGCCTGAAGATCAACATGTTTGATACCCCCTTGGAGGTACAGTATGTGAGACTGGTGCCCATCATCTGTCACCGGGGCTGCACCCTCCGCTTTGAGCTCCTTGGCTGTGAGTGGAATGGTGAGTGCCAGTGGCTCTGCCATCCTCAGAGATGGCTGTCCCTGTCCCCTCCTTTCTCAGCCACGGCAAGGAGTTGGGTAGGCAGGCAGCAAGGCCCAGGAACCTGAGCTCACACAAAAGGATCACCAGGCCTTAAGCAGTCCTGCCCAGGTGCTTAAGAGGAAAAAAGGACTTCTGTGGCTCAGTGATAAAGAATCCGCCTGCAATGTAGGAGAGCCGGGTTTGACCCCTGGGTCGGGAAGGATCCCCCGCAGGAGGAAATGGCAACCTACTCCAGTATTCTTGCCTGAGAAATCCCGTGGATAGAGAAGTCTGACGGGCTACAGTCCTTGGGGTTGCAAAGAGTCAGAAATGACTTAGCGACTAAATAGCAAATGACCACAAAGAGGAAAAAAAATATACCACTTCAGTTTTCAAAATATTTTCACGTACTCTGATAGGTACCTTGAGCTTCTAGAACATTTAGCGTTGGTTCTGTTTTGCAGATGTCAGTTCTACCAGGGCAGGGAGTTTGTTTTGTTCACTGCTGCATTCCCAGTGCATAGAATAGAGCCTTGATCATAGGTGCTCAATAAATACTGATTAATGAGTGAATGAATGAAGGAGTGAAAGGTTGCTGCTGAACGATCAGACGCGGGATTCTTGGCCTCCGGAGGAGACGAATTCAATCCGGGGCCAGAGACGAGGCTGGATCACTCAGAACTTTTGTGTAATAAAGTTTTATTAAAGTATAAAGGAGATAGAGAAAGCTTCTGACATAGGCATCAGAAGGGGGCAAAAGAGTACCCCCCCTAGTCTTGTAGCTGTATGTTATATAGTCACTCACAATCTGTTACTGAGAAGAAAGGCATGTCATAAAATTTAGAATGGCACCAGATAATTCATCCCTGGCCATAAAACGATTCAGAAGGGCAGAATACCAACAAATAGTTTCATTTACCTAGATTAGGGGAACAATACCTGAGTAAGTAATTTAGGCTGTTTGGCGGAACCAACTTGAAGATAGAGTCTGGGGTTCATTAACATAGCTTAAGACAACATTTCCATATGAAAAAGAAATGTATTGGTTAACTCGAGGTTTGAGAGTAGTTAGCTTCAGGTGAGACCAGGTGTCATGGCCACACAGCTTGTTGAGAGAAACCTCCTTTTAAATTTGTATAGAGAAGGAAAGACATATTGCTGGTTTGTTTCTTCCTGCCACTTAAGAGAGATAAAAATGTCTGGCACCTGCAGCCTCTTTTTTCCATTTGGAGACCCCTGGCCTTCCTGCCTGTTACCCTCTCAGGAGGAAAGTGAAGCCCAGTAAATTGTTTATCAAGGGCACACAGCTGGTAGGCATTAAAACTTGGTCTGAATTCCTGGGCTTTGACACCCACTCATCCACGGTTTCTCCCTCCCAAACCTATAATCTGCATTCAGGAGAAACATTTCGGGACTTGGAGGGTCATAGGGCTGGAGATGGTGCTTCTTGTCGCTGTTTCTGGAGAGATCAGGGTACAGGGGTTGGGCTGAGGGCATTGTCTCTGCCCAGCTCAGTTCAGCCTTGCTTTCTCCCTGAGGTCTGGATATTTTTCTCTTTTCAGCGACAGTGCCACCTGCTGGCTGCCGGCAGAACTGCAGGGCTCTCTAGGCAGAGCTGGCAGAGCAGAGGTCGCTCTCTGCCTTTCTTGTCTTAACCCAGGGCCTACCCTTTGCTCCTCCTTCCCCACTGTGGATCCTCTTTCTGTTATTGCATTTCAGTTACCACCCCAAACCACTCAGAGCTGAGTTCAGTGCCTGTCTGGGGTTATTCTTTTTTTAAAGCATGGAGTAAACTCAGTTTATTTTGCTCCCAGGGTCACTGCCTTTTGAACCTAATTGTTTTGGGGAGTTAAAGACTCTGCCTTCTGCTGAAAGAAAATTTAAGCAATTGGTAAAGGACAGAACAGGGTCTGGGGACTCAAACCATGGGCTCCTCTCCCTGGTGTCCCTCACTACTTGCTGTCATAGTCCGAAGCCCTTGCCTGTTTAAAGTTGCTGACCTGAGCCTCTCATGTCACAACTGGCTCCTTCTAAGGCCAAGAGAGGGTGTGTTTGGCAAGGGGAGGAGGTGAAGCTGACTTGTTTATTTTCCTTAAGGATTGGACCAATCTCCTTTCCTTTGTAGGGATTTGGGTTGGCTGGAGAGAGTATTGGTGTGTGCGTGTGTGTATACATGTGTGCATGTCCGTGGGACTGAGATCTGGGCATATCTGGGCATGCCCTGCACTAGATTCCTCTTTACCAGCAGACACAGTCTCCTTGGTGAACTGATTAGTTATTTAACTCAGTAGATGTTTATTAAGGTATTTATTAAGCTCCTTCTGAGTGTCTGGCTCTAGGGAGTAAGGCTGTTGGGTTCTAATAAGAGAGTCTGATGTGAGACAAGAAGCAAATATAAAAGAAAGGTCAGATAGCAGTAAGAATGATAAAGGAAAAATTAGCAGGATATGTGACGATGGTGACTTGGGGTGAAGAGAGGGAAGGGCATGGGGACTACCCTGTTGGGATGGCTTTTGAGTAGAAGCTTGAATAATGTAGATCAGGCCATGTGAAGAACTCGGAAAGGGCATCCCAGGTGATGCTCCATGGCCTGGCAGAATGAGCATCACTTGGAAGCTTGTAAACTTCCAGCCCCACCCTAGACCTTCTGAGACAGAATCCTTGTATTAGCAGGGTCCCTCAGTGATCTAAGGGCTTCCCAGGTGGCACTAGTGGTAAAGAACCCATCTGTAATGCAGGAGACATGAGACAAGGGTTCGATCCCTGGGTTGGGAAGATCCCCTGGAGGAGGGCATGGCAACCCACTCTAGTATTCTTGCCTGGAGAATCCCATGGATAGAGGATCCTGGAGGGACTATAGTCCATGGGATTGCACAGAGTCAGACATGACTGAAGTGACTTAGCTTGCATGCATGCACCAGTGATCTGAAAAACCATCAGTATTCTGGTTCAGATGGTGAAGAATCTGCCTGCAATGCAAGACACCTGGGTTTGATCCCTGGATTGGGAAGATCCCCGAAGAAGGGAATGCATCTCACTCCAGTATTCTTGCCTGGAGAATCCCATGGAAAGAGGAGATTGGTGGTCTATAGTCCATGGGGTCACAAAAAGTCAGACATGACCGAGTGGCTAACACTTCATTTCACTTCGCTGATCTATGAGAAACACTGCTCTGGTACCTAGATGGGGAGTCTGAGGACCAGAGTGGGGAGGGGAGGCTTCCCCAGGCTCACACGGGGTGGTGGAGCTGAGCTCTGCATGGTGCCCTGCCAGTTCTCTTTTATCTGGAAGGCTGTCTGATTTCTGGGGAGGGGGCCCTTAATGATGGGGAAATGTCGTGCTGGAAGCAGATGGGGTGTAGAAGGGTGCACCATGATCAAATGATGCTTTGGCTCCTCTCCAGAGCGCTCCAGGTTTATGCCAGCCCCTTGGCCTTTCAGGTCTGGAGCTTCGGGATGAGCCAGCTCCCAGCCCATCAGCCTGTCTTTATGGGAAAGGCTGAAGGTTACCTGATGCATCACCATCACAAAGAGATGGTGTGATTGATCAGCATCGGCACCGTCTGAAGGCAAATGTCTTTACTGGCAAGGTCACCAGCATCTGGGGAGATGTAAAGCACCTTGTACTATAGTCTGCTCCCAGATGGCACCATGGATTTGCAAGTCTTACCCCAGATTCTGCAAAGGGACAGACAGTCAGTTGTGCAGTGAAGATTCTGACCTGTGTGAGACATAGCTGTTATTCTCTTGGGAGTTTTTTTTAAAGATATTTATTTATTTGGCTATACCAGGTCTCAGTTGCAGCATGTGAACTCTTAGTTTCGGCATTATGGGGTCTAGTTCCCTGGCCAAGGATCGAACCTGGGCCTCCTGACACTGGGAGTGTGGAGTCTTAGCCACTGGACCACCAGGGAAGTCCCCTCGTGGGAGTTTGTCTTCTGCCCATCCCCAGCCGTTCTGGTCTCCTGCAGGTGCAGATGAGAGGACAAAACTGCCCGGCACATTCCTGAATGTTGGAGCAGGCCTGAGTGAACCCAAGGCCAGCTTCTCAGGCAACCCTCTCAGGCACGTCAGACAGCAGCAGAGTAGTGAATGTGTAAACCCTTTGGGAGGGGCTGTGGGGCAGGGAGGCATGGTCGTTCCTGAGCCTCAGGAGTTCTGACTTGTTAGCTTCCACCTGCTGGAGAGCAGGAATGCTGTGCTATTCATCACTGGGTCATCACCAGGCAGGCCTTCCCGGCTCTGAGTGGGTGCAGGAGTGGTGGAGACAGGGTCACGTGTGGCATGGTGACTCGCTCTGTGTGTGTGTGTGTGTGTGTGTGTGTGTGTGGTGTGTCAGAGAGACCTGGGGACAGTGCTTCATGGCTCTTAGCCTCAGCTTTCTCATCTGTGGAATGGGGTTGCTAATATCCTGTTGATTCCGGTTTTTGTATGGTGGATTAAGTGACTGAAGTCAGAACTGAGTCAGTGAGATGGTTATTATTAGTTACTCCAGGACTTGGCGGTATGAATCGCGGCCGTACTGTAGGGACGACAGGAAGTGCTGTGAGTCCAGAGGAGAGAGGCGTCCCACCTGAGTGAAGTGGTCAGGGCAGGCTTCTTGGAGGAGGGGTCTGAGTCAGGCTTTGAAGGAGGGTGAGAGGTGGTGCATCAGGGCCCTGCCCTGGTGCAGAGGGAGAAGAGTAGTGGGTGATCTGTACAGAGCATCTGAGGGGCGTGGGGCGGGAACTGAGCTGAGGTGTGGGGCGGGCTGTCAGCAAGAAATTATTTAGACCAGTTAGTTGGCTCTAAAATGTGGAAGGAGATTGTCCTTTTGTTTTTTAATGGTTTTTAAGTGTAATTTTATTCTTTTGGCTGTTCTGGGTCTTCACTGCTGTGTGGGCTTTTCTGTGGTTGCTGCAGCCGAGGGCCATGCTCTGACTGTGGTGCACGGGCTTCTCACTGCAGGGGCTTCTCGTTGTGGAGCACAGGTGTGCATGGGCTTCAGTAGTTGCAGCTCCAGGGCTCAATAGTCGTGGTGCACGCGCTTAGTTGCTCCATGGCCTGTGGGATCTTCCTGGACCAGGGATCGAACCTTTGTCTCCTGCATTGCCAGGCAGATTCTTTACCACTGAGCCACCAGGGAAGCCTGAACGAGCTTCTGTGTGTTGTCCAAGAGGATGCCAGAGGCTTGTCAGAAGCCAGAGTTCTTTTCCCTTCACTGCTTCGCTCTCACACCTACCCGGGGAGGCTTTGGATCCCAGATCTGGGTGACAGCCCCCCACCCCCCACCTCCTTGTTGGCAGGATGCGCCGAACCCCTAGGCCTGAAGGATAATACCATCCCCAACAAGCAGATCACAGCCTCCAGCTACTACAAAACCTGGGGCCTGAATGCCTTTAGCTGGTTTCCCTACTACGCACGACTGGATAATCAGGGCAAGTTCAACGCCTGGACCGCCCAGACCAACAGTGCCTCTGAGTGGCTGCAGGTGGGTCAGGCTCCTCCGGGGATGCAGGGCTGGGGTTGGGTGGGGCTGTGGGATCTATGACCCCGGACCAACCCTGGCTTCTGCTTGCCAAGAGGGAGTTTCTTTGAGACTTGTTTGTGTTCGACTTTGCTCTTTTCTTCCTCTTGTGTTCCCACCTTTCTGCTGATTCTGTAACTTGAGTGGGGGGATGGTGGAGGAGCTCAGAGCGGCTTCTGTCAAGGCTCTCAGCCCCGGGTGATGAGTGTGTGTGTGTAGAGGTGGGGCCACCTCCAGTGGCTGCCACTGGGTGATAAGGCTGAGCCCAGGGCAGGATGGAGGAGGGACATGTCGGGCTTCCTGTGCCTGCTCTCAGAGGATGCTCTCTCACTCGCTGAGAGCACGCCGTGCGATGGCCCTTGGACTTCACTGCAGCTGGGAAGCTCAGGAGAGTCGTGGAGAACCAGAGCATCCTCTCTTATCTCTGAGGAAGCTGGGTCCTGGCACGGCGAGGACTTGCTTGGGGCTCCCCTTCTGGTTGGCAGTGAGATGGGTTTGTAGCCTGAATCGTACTGAGCACCATCTGCCTCTGGTCAGCTGGAAGGCTCCCCAGGTTGGACTGGGGGGCAGGAGGGTGGTGGTGTCTCTAGGCCCCAAGGAGCACATTAGCCTGGGGGACTGGGTTCCATGAGAAGCTGCCTGCCTTTGGAATCACCCAGGACCAATATCAGGCTCTGGACAGCCTGCAGGGCCTCATGAGCAGTTCATGTCCCTATAGACTATGGCCTCTCTCTCTGCCCCTGTTTGCATCGTACAAGGATTGCTTGGGGCCAGGCTCTGAAATCTGACCTTTGTTGCAGTGAAGTGCTTGACAAAGTTGGTGGGTTTATTTATGCCCATTTGATTGATGGGGAAACTGAGGCTCTGCCAAATGAAGTAATTTCCCCAAAACTAGAATGTATGCCCCAGCATGTATGTGTGCTTTTTCCCACCTTACTGGAGATGGTGCAAGCAGAGAAGACGGAATTGATTTTTTTTTCCCCTTGTAGATTGACCTGGGCTCCCAGAAGCGAGTGACTGGCATCATCACCCAGGGTGCCCGAGACTTTGGCCACATTCAGTATGTGGCTGCCTACAAGGTGGCCTACGGTGACGATGGTGTGACCTGGACTGAGTATAAGGACCCCGGGGCCAGGGAAGACAAGGTGAGTGTGTGTCCAGCTGTCCTGCCTTCCCCACTCCAGGGGTGCCCTGCGAGTCAGATCTTGGGGTCTGAGGGGGAGGGGGGCTGGCTCTGGGGGCCTCCTGACACCTCCTCTGCTTCCAGATTTTCCCTGGTAACATGGACAATAATTCCCACAAGAAGAACATGTTTGAGATGCCGTTCCAGGCTCGCTTCGTGCGCATCCAGCCCGTGGCCTGGCACAACCGTATCACCCTGCGCGTGGAGCTGCTGGGCTGTTAGTGGTAGGCCCAGCCGCAGTGACCGGAAGGGCCCTGGGGCGGTTGCTTCTTTCTGTGGACCTGCTGCCTCCTCCGCCTGCCCTCCTGATTGTAGCTGACCTGGGGGCAGGCAGTGTCTCCCTCCCAGTCACCTCTCCCTCCCTCCTCTTCCCTCGCCCCCTCCCAGGGGTCTCTGGCACCCAGTCCTCAAGGCATCCCATTTTCTTAGGCACGGTGGGAGCTGAGTAGGTCTGGGATGGACAGGGAAGGGCAAAGTACAGAGCGTGGGTGACCTGTGCCTCTCCAGGTCCCTATGTCCAGCCCCCGTGTCCTTCCTGCGCTGCTCCCACACCCCACACCCCCAGGGCCCTGGAGGAATAAACAGGTCCCGAGGCCTCAGGCTGGAGAGAACAGCCTGAGGCATGATGCTGCACTCCTGACCCCCGAGACTTCCCCCTCATCCCCACCCACTCCCCACAGACCCCTCTTTGACTCTCATCCTGAAGCCTAGAAAGAGGTAGAAGGGGGGGTGGGGTGGGTCTGTGGAGTGATGGGGGAGGAGGCGGGTGAGCGCAGGGAAGGCGGGGAGCCCCCTGTGCTGGTTTTTTACCCCAGAGTACACAGGCAGCTTCCAAAATATATTTATATCACCCCCGAATGCTCACTGTGATTCATCATTGCTCCGTCGAAATGGGCTTCCGCCTGCAATGCAGGAGACCCTCGTTCGATTTCTGGGTTGGGAAGATCCCCTGGAGAAAGGAAAGGCTACCCACTGCAGTATTCTGGCCTGGAGAATTCCATGGACTGTATAGTCCATAAGATCGCAAAGAGTCAGACACCACTGAGTGACTCACTCACTCAGTGGGCTTAGACTTGGGCTGGTTGCTGCCGCCACCCTCAGCTGTCGCTGAACCCCAGCATTCTGTGTCACCTGTCCTGGCTGCAGAGAGGGAGGAGGCTGCTGGGGGGCTTGGGCTGGAGTCCCACTGGAGGGGTCAGGACTGTTCCCCATAGTTCTCCGGCTTCAGAGCCATGCAGCCCAGGGCCTTAGTTGCTGCCAGGTGAGGGGCCCCTGGGAGCCTGCACAGTGGCTTCCTTCACGCCTGCCTTTGCTCCTTTCCAGCTCCAGGAAAACAGGCGGAGGCGGCTGGTTTTCCCCTTCGGCAGTTTCCATTTTCTTTGCCACTGGAATGGTGGGCTGGAGGAGCTGTTAGAAACTTGGTGAACCTAGGCAGCTTTCAGAGCCGTGGGAGGCCCCAGGGTGGGGTGCAGTGTGGGATGGGGGGGCAATGGCAGGGCTTTGCCAAAGGAGCTCAGCGCTGCTGGCCAAGCACACTGGGTCCTGGGAAGCCACTGACAATTTTACTCCAGGGCTGGGAGGAAGCTCCTGGGGTACCCCTCTTCCCACTCCTTACCCTTAGTGGGGAGCCATCAGGAAGTGGCTCATGTGTAGGGCGGCACACTGCAAGCCAGTGATCTGGAAGGGGGGCTGGCAGATAAAGGAGGGACTGACTACCCGGGAGAGGGGCATATGAAACCACCCGTTAGTCTTGGGACACAAGATGGATTTTCCTGAACAGACTTTGGGAGTGTGCCTTGACACATATATAGGCAGCGTCTGGGTTGCAGATCTGGCCATGTGGCTGCCAAAGGGAGGGTGTGGTTTTGTTGGAACTTCATCAGGGAAATTAGTCTGGAAGTGGCTCCTCCCCTAAAGCTTCTTGGCTGGGCTTCTTGGCTGGGCAGGGATAGAATAAAAGGTGCAGACTGTGGTCTCTGATTGAACTGGGAGGGTGGGGTTCCCCATCCCTGGGGGCTGGGGTTCTTTCCCATTTCAGAGCTCTCCTCTGTGGAGCTGCATGGTCTGGGTCTGGAGTTGGTCTTTCTGGGTGGTTACTGTTTAGGACTCCCTCCTAGGAGCATATCCTACAACCAAACTTGTTCAGGCCTCTCCTGGGGACTGAGCATCTTTTCCCCCCTGCATCTCTGCTCGGGGATGGTGCCGCCCCCAGTAAGTCCCACTTGCAGTAAGTCCCAGGAGTCCCACTTGCAGAAGGGGAAACTGAGCTTCTCTCCAGTCTGTCAACTTGTCCCTCTCTGGCATTGGATATTTCCTGCTGGCCAGTTTCACCGGCTGGTTGGCCAGGTGGACTGGTGGGCAGTAGTCATGAACCTTCCACCTGGCCCAGGAGACCCCAGGTGACTCTGGAATTGCCTAAGCCACCTCTCAGTCCCTTCTTCCACTCATCTTTGCACGCTTGGATGTGTCGGCTCATAGCCTTCTGAAAGTCCCCCTCCTGGGACTCTAGATGAGGGTCCCTTCCCTCCTGACCCCTTCTGTCCTTGACTCCTCTCCCTGGGCAGCCCCCTCCACTTCCAAAGCTTTCACTGTCACCTCTACCAAGTGGTCACTGTAGTTTTTTATTCCTGACCACAGTTCTGAGAGCCACCTCTTGAGATTTTACCTGCTGGCCAGCCCTGCCACTGGCCAGGATGTTAAACTTGCTTTGCTGTAACAAAACTGAACTTCCCTGCTGTCCATCTATCCCTCTCCCTAACATGTGTGGCTGTCAGCACTGGGACCTGTTGACCTGACTCTCCCAGGAGTCCAGGTACCCTTTCATTCCTGGTTTAAATATAGTGGAGTGATTGAGGCACAAGGCCTCAAGTTGGAGAAAAGTGAAAGTGTTAGTCGCTCAGTCATGTCTGATTCTTTGTGACCCCATGGACTTTAGCCTGCCAGGCTCCTCTGTCTGTGGAATTCTACAGGCAAAAATACTGGAGCAGGTTGCTGTTTCCTCCTCCAGGGGATCTTCCAGATATGGGGCTCTAACCTGGGTCACCTGCATTGCAGGTGGATTCTTTACCATCTGAGCTACCAGGGAAGGCTCCAAGTTGGAGAATCTGGATTCAAATCCTGACTCTGAGTGATCTTGGGCAATTTACTTAAATCTCTCTGAGCCTCATTCCCCACCTGTAAAGCAGAAATAAGAGGACAAACTCCATGGCCTTGGGTTGGATGGAGAGAATGTACATAAGCACTGATGAAAAGCCTGGCTCATCAGGGGCCTCAGAAACTTGGATCATTGTCAGTAAAGCTTGCAAGGGTTTCCTCATTGGAACTGGCATCCTACTCATTTCCCCATCCTATCCATCCTGCACCCAGTTTTCTGACAGCTGTCCCTTGGGGAAGAAACTGCACTGGTTCCCTTTTGCCCATCAGGCTGGCATTCACTTTGGGTGCAATTTAGTCCACTATGGAGAAGGGAATGGCTACCCACTCCAGTATTCTTGCCTGGAGAATCCCATGGACAGAGGAGCCTGATGGGCTACAGTCCATGGGGTCACAGGAGTCGGACACGACTGAGCACACACACACTACTACTGCAGCTCTTTGTGGTCTGAGATGCTCCTGGCAAATCACACACACACACACACACATACTGTCAAGGTGTATTTAGGAAGAGGTTCTGGGTTCAGTGACCACTTGGCCAAGGCGGAAAGACCTCCTCATGCTTGGCTGCTGAGGAACCAATGGGGCTTTCAGGCCAGGCCTCCGTTGGCCTGGAGGGAAAATTAAACACCCAGTCCAAACAGGCATCCCGGGAGCTGGCTGCCTGATAGCTGTGCTGACAGGTCAGGATTCTAAAGCCGAGTCACCCCTGTTGGAGGACAAGGCAGAAGCCTGACCACCCCTGCAGGCTGCTGGGAGCACCATCTGCCCATCCTGTTCCCCCTTCCCGCCCCCAGGACTACTCACTCAAGCCCCACCTACTAGGGGCAGCCTCCCTGTGCCTGATGCTGAGTTAGCCGACCCGCAGTAGATTTCCTGACGGTCAAACTCTAGGGCAGGAGGGCTGTCAGCGCCCTTTTGCCTTCTCCGGGCAAAAGGCAGGTGAGAACGGTCACCCCTCCCTCACCTGAAGGTGGGAGTCAGCCGTATCGCACCCGCAGTGTGGAGGTGGGGGGCTCCTCCCTGCTTAGTCTCGTTGCTTTTGGTAAACCGGGACGTTCTAATGAGACCCTCTCTACGAACGCTCGTCTTCCACGCCCCTAAATACGACAGCCTCAACTCCTGGGCACTCCCTTCACCGCGCGGCCTGCCAGATGCTCCGCAGGCTGGGGTGGTCTCCAGCCGGTTTGGGGTGGTCTCCAGGCAAGTCTGGAGGCCGCCCAAATCTGTCGCACCTCCTCCGTTTGGGGCCAGCCCAAGGGAGGGAAAGGGGCGTGTGTTCCTTTAAGGGGCTGGCCCGGCGGGAGCGCGGGGGTTCGTCCGCAGCGGCTTTCCTTCGGGCCATTCAAGATCCCCGAGTCCGCCTGCTTCCTCCGACCGGATCAGCCCCGCAGCCCGGAGCGCTCCAGCCGTCGAGGAGCCGCCTGGGGACGGTACGTAGCTCAGGGGTGGCCGGGCTCCTGGGGCGCCCTATGGACCAATTCCTCTCTTCCCGCTTCCTCAGCCTCACGCTTCCTGGGCAGGGTAGGGGAAGTGGGCAGGAGGAGTGAGCCGGCCCCGTGGGGCCGGGGCCGAGTTGGGTTGTGATCAACGCCGCCGGTCGGGGGCGCCCCGGGCGCCCGCGGGTTCAGAGCAGCGCGTGGCGTGGGCTGACTTGCGTGGGACCCTTGTGCATAGACCCTGGTCGGCGAGGAGCCAATTTTGAGGGAAACCAGTGGCCTCCGAGACCAACTCCCGGGTCTCCTCTCTCCCACCGAGTCTCTTCGCATCTTATCCCGCAGCCTCCAGCACTGCGCCCCAGGCGCCGGGCTTGCCTCGGGGCATCTTTTGGGTGCTCATCTGCTCGGGGCGGGAGCGGGGTCGGGGGTCGGGAACGCTGCGAGGGGCTGGGGACACCTCCCGAGGCAGCGGGCGGGTGGTCCTCTGCCGGCCTGCGCTGGCCCTCTCAGGGCAAACGCAGTGGATGCTCGTGGGTTTCAGGCCTGGGTTCAGTGGGGTTTCTAACTTAGGGAACACCCGGAGCGCGCGGAGAGTAAATTCCTGGGTGGGAGATGGGATCCTTTAGGGAGGAGTTTAGAGCTCCTGAGCAGCCAGGTTGGGGGGTGGGGGTGGGGAAACGACAGCGCCGGACACTTGGACCGACCGAGCTCTGTCATCAACTCGCTGGGTGGCCTTCAGCAGCCTATGACCCGGTCTGGACCTTGACTCCCAGCGCTGATCTCTGGAGGGCCTTTTGCCTTCTGCCGCAAGAGGAGATGGCCGAGAGGCGCCCTGGCCCCTTTCCCACAGCCCTGCACAGGCCAGCGGGCTGGGAATGCTGGTAGGAAACACCTCCGGACTTCTACTTTCCGGGAACCGCAGGTTTCAAAGGGCTTGTGGCACCGAAGTCAAATTCCTCTCCGGCAGCGGAATGATGGAGACCTGGAGGGCAAGCCTGCCCTCTGCTGGTGGCAGGGAGACATGTTCTGCCCGGTGGTGCAGTGGGGTACTCGGCTGTATGTCTTCCTACCAAGTCAAGGTTCAGCTTCTGATGTGCGGAGGGGTCCTAAGGCACGTGGTGGCTGGGAAAAGCAAAGAATGGGTCGTCAGGAATCAGGAAATCCACACATCTTGTTTTGGTCACTCCAATACTTTAGTGAGCTGGGGAAAAAAAAAAAATCACCCCCAGACCGGAAACTAAGAGCTGTTTTGGCTCAGGGCTTAGTTTCTGAACCGTGAATTACCTCGTGCACGGCTGGTAAGAACCCTGGGGGGGAAACGTCGGTATGACATGGAATGGCTTTGGTCTGGTTGTGATTTCCACCCCCCCTCCCCCCACTAATTATTAAAGTGACCAAAACAAGGTTTCTTCACTATTAAAGAGCAAACCTCAGCAGTGTGTGAATTCCTTAAGATAAGTGCTGTCAGTCCTGCAGAAAGTGCCTTTCTTACTGATGTCCCTCACTATTCGAATGCTTGCTACTCACTGTCCAGCACTCAAGAACCGAACAGACAGCATCCTTCCCTGTCCAGATTCCCCAAACTCTTAGTATCCAAACTCTTGCCATCCCATCTGAAGGATGCGAGAGATGTGGTGAGGCAGGAGCGCTGTACTGCTGGTTTAGCCACTGAACAGAACTTAGCATAAAGTTTTCTGATAAAAGTAGAAACCAGGGACTTCCCCGGTGATCCAGTGGTTAGGAATCCACCTGCCAATGCAGAGGATGCAGGTTCGATCCCTTGTTGGGGAATTACATCCCACATACCTCAGGGCGGTGAAATTCTCCCGGCCAGAATACTGCTCAGATGGTAAAGAATCTGCCTGCAATGCCAGTTACCCGGGTTGACCCTTGGGTCCAGAAGATCCCCTGGAGAAGGAAATGTCAACCCACTTTAGTATTCTTGCCTGGGGAATCCCATGGACAGAGGAACCTGCAGTCCATGGGGTCACAAAGAGCTGCACATGCACTACCTCAGGGCAGCTAAGCCTGCGAGCAGCCACTAGAGAAACCCGCAACTAGAGAAGCCTGTGCATCACTACTAGTAAGCCCACCCGCTGCAACTAGAGAAGCTCCTGTGTGCGGCAGCTAGAGAAAAGCCTGCCCAATGGAAAGAGACCCAGCACAGCCAAAAAAAAAGTGGGCAACAACAGCTGAAGAAGTTGCAAAGACATTTCCTGTGTTAAAAAACAAAACAAAACATTTAAGATGACTTTACCCTGGGTCAGACTTTTAATTTTGGTAAACCTAGTATCTTTTGGAATCCAGTGCCCCTAAGAACCCACATCCTGAAGGAAGAAGTGTTTGCCCCAGTGGTGGGTGAAAGCTGCAAAGCCTGGATTGACATGCTGGTTTTTTTGGTTTTTGTTTTCTTTTTTCTGGGTTGCTCTTGTTTCTGTTAGTGCTTTGGTTACAAAGTTGCATATAGTGCTCTGGTTACAAAGTTGCATGTGTTTTGAGCTGTTGAATTGTTCAGTCCTGTCTGACTCTTTTGCAACCCTATGGACTGTAGCCCACCAGGCTCCTCTGTCCACGGGGATTTCCCAGGCAAGAATACTGGAGTGGGTTGCCATGCCCTCCTCTGGGTGATTTTCTAGACCCTCTAGACCCAGGGATTGCACCTGTGTCTCTGGCATCTCCTGCATTGGCAGGTGAATTCTTTACCACTGAGCCACCTGGGAAACTCCTGTTTGTGCTTAGGCTGCTTAGATCCAAGTCACCAAGAGGCTTTGTGGATGTCACCTGGGGATTCCTCTTAGATAAGAAGTGAGGCTCACAGTGTCCTCCTGTCATGCACAGCACACAGGGCAAGTCTGGGCCTTGGGCTCCCTGCAAAGAGGTCTAAGGGCACAGTGGATTCTACCCTTCAACTTCCTTCACAGCATTGCTTCTTCTCCAGTAAAAGCTCCTAACTGTTCTGAAAACAAGAATGTTTCCTCCACAATTCCACCACCCTTAGAGGCCAATGCTTTTCTTTCTTCCCCTTGCTTGCTCTCCCTTTCTCTGGTTTTGCTGTATTCCTCCCCTTCTGGTTTCTGTACACAGGCATTCTTAGGGTCACATTACAATCACAGCGGAGTGGCAAGTCTGTGTTCTGCTTTGTCTACCCTAAATTATACCTTGTGCACTTTCCACGTTGCTGCCTGATGATCGTACTTATACTTCCAAATGCCTGCTGTCAACTCTGGCCTTGCTGCCCCAGAGTCCGATTTCCACTCAGCCACTGGAGGGATGTTTTTAACATGTAGGTCTGATCCTGTGGCTCCTCTGTGTAAAGCCACTACTAGCACCCCAGGGCCTTGGGAACAAAGGACAGGCTGCTGAGTCTGACACCCAAGGGCATCTAGACACTGTTCCTTCTGTCCTCCTCTCCCATGTTTCAGCCAGAGCCTTGGAAGGAAGCAGAATTCATCCTGGATGTTTCCAATAAAGACTCTCTAATGATGGCTCAGTGGTAAAGAAACTACCTGCCATTGCAGGAGCCACGGGAGATGGTGGGTTCGATCCCTGGGTTGGGAAGATCCCTTGGAGAAGGAAATGGCAACCCACTCCAATATTCTTGTCTGGGGAATCCCATGGATAGAGGAACCTGACAGACTACGGTCCATGGGGTTGCAAAGATTTGGACCCAATTGAAGTAACTGAGCACACACACGGCACTTTCAGTAAATGGACAAGCAGGGCAGGAATGAGGGGGAGGTATGTGGGGCACTAGGCTCCTGTGCAAATTTTTTTTTTCAATGTGGACCATTTTTAAAGTCTCTACTGAACTTGTTACAACATTACTTCTATTTTATGTCTTGGTTTTCTTGACTACCAGACATGTGGGATCCCAGCTTCCCGACTAGGGATCAAACCCATATCCCCAACATTGGAAGGTAAAGTCTTAACCACTGGACCACCAGAGAAGTCCCCTCATGTGAAAATTTAAGGGAGGGGTGTGTGCATAGCAAAATCTCAATAATCAAGACATAATATTTTGATGCAATACAAAAAAATTGAATCAACAATCTGTAGCCCTTGGGCCAGCTGCCTATTTTATTTGAGTGTCCACTTAAACTGTAAGTGCCCCCCAGAAGTATTCTAGCATAGCATAAAAAAGAATTTTTTTTTTTTAACCTCTACCTCCATAGTCGTTTCTGGACTGAAACAAAAGCTTTGCAGTGCAGGATTCATCCTCACTGACCATGAATGCCCCTGATATTTTCTACTAGTCTGGTCTCTTCAGTGTCATTTTAAAATGCTGCTCACAACTTTTCCAGTTCAACCTTGCAGTTTGAAAAATGGTGATACTGTCATATGGTCCTTCTTAATTTTTTCTTCAGTCTTTTCACTGCCTCCTAATTCCTGCTTGGGCTTCCCTGGTGGCTCAGTGGTAAAGAATTTGCCTGCCAATGCAGAAGACACGGGTTTGATCCCTGATCCAGGAAGATCCCCTGGAGGAGGGCATGGCAATCAACTCCAGTATTCTTGCCTGGAGAATCCCATGGAGAAAGGAGCCTGCAGTACATGGGGCCACAAAAGAGTCTGACATGACTTAGGGACTAAAAAACGACAACAGTAAATTCCTGCTTAGGATTTGTTGGCTTGCCTGTTGCCCATCTTGCCTGCAGGGTGCAGTCCTCTGAGAGCAGGGACCTCATCTTGCTCATCACCGGTGTTGTCCAGCCATGAGAACGGTGCCTGGCATGCCAAAGCTGCTCTATCACAGGGGTCCCCAGCCTCCAGGATCTAATGCCTGGTCATCGGAGATGGGGCTGGTGTAATAATAATAGAAATAAAGTGCACAATAAACATAATGTGCTTGAATCATTCTGAAACCGTCACCACCCCTACCTTCACCCTGCCCCAGCCCGTGGAAAAATTGTCTTCCTTGAAACAACAGGTCACATGACCAACTCTGTGACCCCATGGACTGCAGCCTGCCAGGCTCCTCTGTCCATGGAATTCTCCAGGCAAGAATACTGGAGTGGGTAGCCATTCCCTTCTCCAAGGGATCTTCCCAACCCAGGGACTGAACCCCAGTTTTCTGCATTGCAGGCAGATTCTTTAGCATCTGAGCCACACACACACACACACACACACATACTCCAGGGGATCTTCCCGACCCAGGGATCGAACCCTCGCCTCCTGCTTGGGAGGCAGATTCTTTACCACTGAACCACAAGGGAAGCTGCTAAATTCCTGTTGATTGAATGAATGAGTAAGTGGGTCCCTGGGCCCCGCTGCAGACTTCTCTCACTGGCTTGTTTTTCTCCTCCTCCCAGTTTGCCCCGGGCCCCAGCCTTGCCTGGACACCCTGGCGCTGCCCGGTGCGTGACGCCATGGGCCTGTGGCTCCCGATCCTGCTGCTCCTGCTGTGCTGTGTCTCCGGCCTGCCTTTCTACAACGGCTTCTACTACTCCAACCGTCCCAACGGCCGGAACCTGGCCAATGGCTACAGCGAAGGTGGGTGGCCTCTTGGCTCTGCTCTTAGCTTGGCTCTTGGTTTGGCTAGGTGACAAAGGCCTCTCCTGGCCCCTGCGAGTTCTGAGTTGGGTGGGGGCTCAGGGCATGAAGCCAGCAGCCCTGCTCCCGTCTGGGCCCGTGCAGTGGTCCAGCCTTGTCGCTGAGATGAGCAGAAGGGTGAGAAGGTTACTCCATGTCTACTGGCCCCTCAGATATGGAGGGCTTCCCTGGTGGCTTCGTTAGTTAAGAATGCATCTGCAATGCAAGAGACCCGGGTTTGATCCCTGGGTTGGGAAGATCCCCTGGAGGAGGAAATGGCAACCTACTCCAGCATTCTTGCCTTTAGAATCCCATGGAAAAAAGAACCTGGTAGGCTACAGCCCATGGGGTTGCAAGAGTCAGACACGACTGAACAAGTAAACCAACAACAACCCATGGGTGTGGAGCTGAATGCACTGTAGCACGGTCAATTTTGCTTTTTATACTTTCCCCAAAGTCCTGCCAATTTTTCAAAATTCCGCTTAAACGTGACTTCCCCAGGTCTTCCCAGTGGAAAAGGGGTTTGGATATAGGGAGATAGGTTTGACTCTCCATTTTGCCACTTACTACCTATGTGGCTTTGGGCAGGTGACTTTTTTTTTTTAAACTTTTATTTGCATTTATTTGTTTGCAGCATTTCTTCCCCAGGCAGTAAGTTTCTTTTTTAATATTTATTTTTATTTGGCTGTGCTGGGTCTTAGTTGTGATACTTTGGGATCTTTAGTTAAGGCATGTGGGATCTAGTTCCCTGACCAGGGATCGAACCCAGGCCCCCTGCATTGGGAGCGTGAAGTCTTAGCCATGAACCACCAGGGAAGTCCCAGGGCCATAAATTATTGTGTTTTTTGGTTTCTTTTGGGATATCTTTTTCTCCTGTGCAGCCTTCTCTTCTGGTTTAGGAATAATCTGACCCTTTTCAATAAGGATCATCTACATGTGGCAGGGGAGCTTAGGTATGGGTTGATCCAACCCTGAGCTCTGTAAGTCCTGTCCCGCATCTTTAGGGGCTTTTTCACCTGGACGTGCTCCATGACCAGAGAATCTACATCTAAGCTCTGAAATCTGGAACCACTCTCTGCATTTCTGAGCATGTGCAATAAAAATTCAGCACCCTTGTTGGGCCACTAACCCTGCATCCAGCCCCACTGGCCTGGGAACACCTATCAACACCATTGTAATGACAGAATGGCACACAATATCTTTAAAGTGACATCTTTCAGATACTTGGTGGCTTTCTGGATATGCATACCCTTCATGGCCTGGGTGGTTTCATGAGTGTTCTCAAAAGAAAGTGAAAGTCGCTTAGTCGTGTCTGACCAACTTTTGCGACCCCATGGACTATACAGTCCATGGAATTCTCCAGGTCAGAATACTGCAGTGGGTAGCCTTTTCCTTTTCCAGGGGATCTTCCCAACCCAAGGATCGAACCCAGGTCTCCCGCATTGCAGGCAGATTCTTTACCAGCTAAGCCACAAGGGAAGCCCAAGAATACTGGATGGGTAGCCTATCCCTTCTCCAGGGGATCTTCCCGACCCAAGAATCTTCTTTACCAGCTGAGCCACCAGGGAAGCAGTGTTCTTAAAGTGAACATGAAAATTTGAACCTCTTGATTTTGTGCAGTTTTCTGGGTCAAGTGAATAGCAAACCATTTTTAGAGGTCACTTCAGGTCAGTTACTGGAAAAGCCAGGTGACTTTTTATCAGCAGCTTTACGCACCTACTATGCATCATTTGTTAGGTCACATGAGCCTCATAGAAACTCGGACATAGGCAAGGAGTCGTTAGGTATGGCTGTTTTTCAGCATGAGATTCTCTACAGGGAGCCTCCCTGTCTATCCCTTGTTTACTCCTGAGGTTACCCCCTGCCCTCAGCCTGTGTACCTCTAAGGTCTGAAGTCCAGACCTAAGGCCGTGAGACCATGAGGCCCCAATAGGAAGACTCCAGTGAGAGATGGGCCAGCCTTAGCCATAAATCTGGTTCTTGTGGCGCATGTTAGGCCCGGTGTTTATTTGTCCCCCTGAGCCTGACTGCAGTCTCCTCTGTGAGTCCTGGCCTGGTCTCACCTGTGTCTCTAGGTGTTTGGGAAGAGTCGTGCTGGACAGCTGGCCAGAGTGAAGGGCAGGCTGTGCTCTCCTGGGGCCGGTGTGTTAGAGAAGGAGACCCAGATGATCTGAGTCCCCCCACCTCCCCTTCTGAGGTGCTCTTGCTGCCAGCTACACCAATTTGCCTTTTGCTTTTCTTTCTTTTTTTTTTTTAGCTGAACCACGTGGCATCTTAGTTCCCTGACCAGGGATCAAACCCTCCTCCCCCCACTGCTACCGCATTGAAAGTGTGGATTCTTTATTCCCCCCATTTAAAAAATTTAAAGATATTTAAAAACTGAAGGACAGGGAAGTCTGGTGTGCTGCTGTTCATGGGGTCATGAAGAGTTGGACATGACCGAGTGACTCAATAACAACAAAACATTTTTACAGTGTTGTATTGGTTTCTGCTATACAACGCAAATCAGCCATCATTATACACACATCCCCTCTGTCTCTAGCTTCCCTCCCCTCTCCACATCCCATCCCTCCAGGTCCTGACAGAGCACCAGAGGTAGCCTCCCTGTGCTACACAAACAACTTCTATCTGCCACCCATGGACCATCAGGGAAGTCTACCAGCTCGCATCTTCTGCCTAACAAACCTAGTGGTTTAAGACAACAGCCATGTACTTTGCTCATGGTTTCATGGGCCAGCGTTTTGGGCTGGACTCCGTCTTTCCTGTCTTGGCTGTGCTCACTTAATTGATTGTGCCTGTGGTGAGTGGGCATGTCAGCTGGGGGCTGGTGGGTCTAGGATGGCCTCAGCTGGGAGAGCTTGTCTCTGCTCTCTGCGTGTTCTCACCCTACAGGGGAGCCCAGGCCTTGTTCCAATGGTGGTTGGCAAGATTCCTAGAGAAAGAGAGGCCTCAACAGGGCCCCTGGAGCCTCTGCTCCGAACAAGCACCTCAGAACACTCACTTCCCCCGCGTTCATTTGGTCAAAGCAAGTGGCAGGGCCAGCAAGGGCTTCAGGGACTGGGGGTGGTTCATAGAGTCACCTCCTGAAGGAAGGAGTTGTGCAGTCACATTGCAGAGTGTGTGGGTAGGGGCGGTGCAATCTAGAACTCCTGAGCCTGGCGGGAGCTGGGGGTGAGGGTGAGGGAGGGGGTGGCCCCTGCGGAACTACCGGTGTGCCGCCGGAGGTCCCCATCTGCACCCCACCTCTCCCCTCAGGCATCTTCAGTGGAGTGAAGCTGGTGGTAGAGACGCCGGAGGAGACCCTGTTCTCCCACCGAGGTGCCAACGTGACCCTGCCCTGCCGCTACCACTACGAGCCGGCCCTGGCCTCTCCGCGGCCCGTGCGCATCAAATGGTGGAAGCTGTCGGAGAATGGGGTCCCGGAGCAGGACGTGCTGGTGGCCATTGGGCTGAGACAGCGCACCTTTGGGGACTACCGAGGCCGGGTGTACCTGCGGCAGGACAGAGCGCGGGAAGTGTCGCTAGAGATCCGGGACCTGCGGCTGGAGGACTATGGGCGCTACCGCTGCGAGGTCATCGATGGGCTGGAGGATGAGAGCGGCCTGGTAGAGTTGGAGCTTCGGGGTGAGACCCTGACCGTGGCTGGGTCCTGGGGGCTGTGGGGAGAAGGCCTGAGAAAGCATCTAGACCTCTGTGCTTCTGGCAGATAAAGCATTTAATCCTCAGAACAACCCCATGAGGAAGCTCCTGTTATTCTCACCCACAACTTGTGGATGAGAAAACTGAGGCACAGAGAGGTCAAGTCACTTACCTAAGGTCACACAGCTCATACATGGCCGAGTAGGGGTTTGACCCCAGGCAGTCAGACTCCAGAATCCTCTGCTCTCTACTCCCTCTTGCTCACGTCCTATTCAGAGAGAGGGAGACAGGAGCTGGTGACACAGCTCATTGAGTCAGAGCTGAGATTCACACAGGGCTGGCAGGAGACACAAATGAGGCAGCCCAGGGTGGGTGATCAAGAGTGGTGGGGACGGGGGCCACTCCTGAGCCTTCCTACTCAGGCCCAGCTGATGATGCTACACCAGAAGCAAGCCCAGTACAGCCCAGTTTTCTTTCTTTCTTTCTTTCTTTCAAATATTTACTTATTTGACTGTGTTGGGTCTTAGTTGCAATGCAAGGGGTCTTTGTCGTGGTGCACGGGCTCTAGAACAGTTGGGCTTAGTTGCACCAAGTAATGTGGGATCTTAGTTCCCCAACCAGGGATCGAACCACGTTTCCTGCATTGTAAGGCAGATTCTTTACCACTGGACCACCAGGAAAGTCCCTGCAGCCAGATTTTCTGATTTGATAAGAGAAGCTTATATTCATATGTGAAACCTCTGGATTTTTATGTAGAAATCACCTAACTAAAAAAAACAAAAAACAACCAGTGCTGTCCAAAGCTGCCAGCTGTGGTCTCCACATGACTTCTGCCTTCTCTGACCCTAGGCTGGGGCTGTGTGTCCTCAGACTTCTCCTGCCTGTTAGGGAGGCTGCCGGGAGGGTATAGAGGGAAGGCTGATCTGACTCCATGTCCGCCCCGTCCTAGCTGTGGCACTCCAGATCAGTGCCTTCCCCCAGAGCTCCAGTCCCGTCACGTGTGAAATGAAGAACAAGGGTAGTTGCTCCTTCACCTCCTTCGAGGAGATGAGGATAGAATGTGGCTCAAGGGCTTGTCAGTCAGAGGTGGACCTTGCCACCAGCAGCCACATGCCCAGTCCACGGGGCTTAGATGGTGGCCCAGAGGGGCCATGTTCCTTGTCCCTGATGTTGGGGATGGTGTGGGATGTGTGCGGGCCGGTCAGAGCCGGTTGTCTGGGGGCCACGGGGGCAGCCTAGAGAAGCAGGGAGTCCTCCCTTTTTTGGGGGTACACTTTTATTTCCTTGTTATTAATTTTTATTGGAGTATAGTGTCTTTACAGTGTTGTGCTGTTTTTTTGCTGCATAGAAGAGGGAGTCAGCCGTACGTATTCATGCATCCTCTCTGTTTTAGATTTCCTTCCCCTTTAGGTCACCGCAGAGCCCTGAGTCGAGTTCCCCATGCTCTATAGCAGGGTCTCACTAGTTTTCTGTTTTATGCTTAGTAGCGTGTATATCACACAATGTGTTTGTGTCAGTCCCAATCCAGGGAACCCTCAGTCCAGGCCCTGCCTTGGAACAGCGCCGGCCCCAGGCCCCAGGGATACCCCTTCTCCTTAAGGTTTCATCTGACTTGGTAGAGACTGGGTCCAGGGGAGTTAACATTTCTTATTACAGTCCAGTTTCAAACATGGAATTTTGAGGGAGCCTGTGGCACCTCCCAGACTGTGGCACCAGGAAGGGAAGCCACCTGCTCAGGACCTCCCTGACCTCTAGCCTCCTTTAGTAAAAGACCTTTTTCCATCCCTCCCCTTCCCCTGGGGCTTCCCTGGCACCTCAGACGGTGAAGAATTTGCCTGCAGTGCGGGAGACCCCGGTTTGATTCCTGGGTGGGGAAGATCCCCTGGAGAAGGAAATGGCAACCCCACTCCTGTATTCTTGCCTGGAGAATCCCATGGACAGAGGACCCTGGCAGGGTACCATCCACAGGGTCACAGTCAGACATGACTGAGTCACTGACACTTTCACTGTCTTCTTTCCTTGTCCCCGGAAAGTCGTCTGTCACATGGGGGACGTTTCTTGCGTCCTCCTCTGAAGCTTCCATATTAATGTTAACATAGACGATGAGGTCTCAGCTGCTGAGTCAGAGCCCAACAACGCCTGTCTCCTGTAGGTGGCAGCACCTCCTCACTGGTGTCTTACTTCAGGATGCAGTAACCCACACAGCCTTGGGGACCTCTGAACAACAGCAATTCATTTCACATAGTTCTAGAGGCTGGAAGTCCCAGACCAGGGTGCCAGGTCGCAGACTTCTGTATCCTCACAACAGTGGAAGAAGCTTGGGGGGAACTCTCTGGCATGTCTTTTTAAAGGGTACTAAAACTAAGACTCCACCCTCATGACCTAATCACCTCCCAAAGGCGCCATCTCCTAATACCATCATATTGGGCATTAGGATTTATTTATTTAGCTGCGCTGTGAGACTTGCAGGGTCTTAGTCCCCTGACCAGGGATCGATCCTGAGCCCTGGCAGTGAAAGCACCATTTGCTAACCACTGGACCGCCAGGGGGTATTCCTGGGCATTAGGATTTAAACATCTGAATTGAGACCATGGGCTTCCTCAGTGGCTCAGTGGTAAAGAATCCTCCTGCAATGTAGGAGACGTAGGGGACGAAGGTTCAATCCCTGGGTCGAGAAGATCCCCTAGAGATGGAAATGGCAGCTCACTCCAGGATTCTTGCCTGGAAGAATAGGCAGGAGCCCAGCAGGCTGCAGCCCGTGGGGTCACAAAGAGTCAACCGAGTGACTCGGCAGGCATAGCACTGGGGTTCTTGGAACAGCCCTGTGGATTAGGGATTAATCCTGTTCTGTAATTGGGGATATTATTTGACTGACTCATTCATTCTTTAACAAGTTAGTAGATTTCTGAGAGTTGCTATGTGCCTGTCTAGCTCTGGGAGGGAGATATAAAGCAGATATTGGCTCTGCGTTGGACTTGGACAGTGGACAGGAGATGACAGGTTTGCAGAGCTTTACTGAGGGACTGTGTGTGCGTGTGTTGAGGGAAGCCTCTCTCTCAGTGGAGGTGGGTCTCCCATCACCAGGCCCTGCCCACCCATTCAAGCCCCCTTTTCCGCCCTCCCCAGGTGTGGTCTTTCCTTACCAGCACCCCCAAGGGCGCTACAAGTTCAACTTCCATGAAGCCCAGCAGGCCTGTGAGGAGCAGGACGCGGTGGTGGCCTCCTTCGAGCAGCTGTTCCGGGCCTGGGAGGAGGGCCTGGACTGGTGCAACGCAGGCTGGCTGCAGGACGCCTCGGTGCAGTACCCCATCACGCAGGCCCGGCACCCCTGTGGAGGCCTGGGCCTGGCCCCCGGTGTGCGCAGCTACGGCCCGCGCCACCGCCGCCTGCACCGCTACGACGTCTTCTGCTTCGCTGTTGCCCTCAGGGGTGAGTCGACTGGCCACGCATGGGCCTGCGGGTGGGAAGGCAGCGTCTGGGGGGGCCTTCAGTCCTCTCGGCCCACCATGCTGGTGCTTCCAGCTGAAGCCCTGTCCAACTGAGTGCCTTGATGCTGCTGCTTCACACCGATCATCAGTTTAGCCATTCACCCAACATTCCCTGAGTGCCTACTAGGTGCTGGGTCATCATAGACACAGAAAACACAGTCTGCCCTCACAAAGGAGCTCACTTCAAGGGAAGATACATGAATAAAAACAAATTGGTTCAGTGCCATATCCCAGCTTGGGACATAGTAGGTGCTCAGTAAATGGCTGAGCAGAGGAGAGACTCTTTATTGGTCCAGCAGAGGTGGGGTGCCCTCCTAGAGTAAAATTAGGAAAGGCTGGGGCAGAGTACAGATCTGACTGTGGGGAACCCAGCCCCATGGCATGTGGGATGATGCTTTTGGAGAGGGGCTGAGATTTGGGAAGGTGCCCCTGACAGTCTCCACTGCAGATGCTCCATAGTGTGGCAGCTCCCTAAGCACAGAGAGTTAACAGGTCTTTGGGGGCTGGGTGGTGGGGTCTGCATGGGCTGGCCTTGCCCCAGGCCCTCTCTGGCTGCACCCTCCACTTCTCTATCCTCACGCCCCGCATCCCACAGGGCAGGTGTACTACCTGGAGCACCCTGAGAAGCTGACGCTGACAGAGGCAAGGGAGGCCTGCCGGGAAGACGGCGCTCAGATCGCGAAGGTGGGCCAGCTCTTTGCCGCCTGGAAGTTCCGTGGCCTGGACCGCTGCGATGCTGGCTGGCTGGCAGATGGCAGTGCCCGCTACCCTGTGGCTCACCCACGTTCCAACTGTGGGACCCTGGAGCCTGGGGTCCGAAGCTTTGGCTTCCCAGACCCACACAGCCGCAAGTATGGTGTCTATTGCTACCGGCCGCGCTAGCGCCAGGGTCTCAGCTCTGTTCCCGCCCCTTCCCCCTCCCCTTGCGGGCTGTATTTATTGAGTAGTTCATATTCCCTTGCAGGTTGGGGCAATTTTCATCTTGGTTTTATACTTTCCAACTTAAAATTTTTTTAAATATTATTTTTTGGGTAAATCCCACAGATCCCAAATCATCCCTTTACTCAGGTGGACACCCAAAGGCTCTCACCCTCCCTGAATCCTCCTGCCTGGCTCCTCCGGGATGTTTGAGGTCCTTGGGCTCATGAGAGCTCTCTGCCATCGCTGAGTCCATCCCCTCTCCTGGCCCTGGGGAGGCTGCTCTCAGAGCCAGCAGTAGCAGGGGCTCCCAGAGGAGCCAGGGCTGCGACCTGTCCTCTGCCTCTGCCTGGGGATGAGAGGGCAGCCGGGGGGCTCTGGAGCTGGGGTTCGGGCCTGGTTGTCTCCTGCCCCTCGTACTTCTTTGGGGAGCAGCTGGCCCGCGTCAGCACGACAGAGGAGCCTGGGCAGGAAGCGGGTCCCTGGGCTTCCATGTGACGTCCCAGGGAAGGAAGAGAGTTCCCTCCCCATATTTTCCTTCTCTCTTGGCTCCAAAGAGTCCGTGTTTTGTTCTCATTTTCCCCTGTTTGGTGAGTGGCCCTTGGGTCTGTGTACTATTTTGGACAATAAATGGTGCTGTGACCCCTCCCTCCATCCTGAGCCTTCCTCCGTGTCTTGCTCTTTTTTTTTTAATATTTGCTTCTTTACTTATTTGGCTGCCCCAGGTCTTAGTTGTGACATGCGGGATTTTCGATCTGCATTGCAGCAAGCAAACCTTTAGTTGCAGCGTGTGGGATCTAGTTCCCTGACCAGGGATCGAACCCTTACTCCCTGCATTGGGAGTGCAGAGTCTCCACCAGGGAAGTCCGTGTGTCTCATCTTTATCTCATTCAGTCTTAGGGTCCAGCTCCCTGCATGGGGGACGGTTCTGTCCTAGACGTGAGGTCGTCTGGGTCTGTCCACTGGGGTGGGCAGGGAACGCCATGGGCTGCACCTTCAGGCTGCCTTGGTCTGGCCTGACCTGCCCTGGGTGTACCCTGCCTCCGGGACTGACCTAGCAGCTGGAGGCCCCGGCGTGTTCTCCCACCGTCCCACTCTGGGCTGTGTGTCTGTGAGGACCCAGCGTAAGAGTGGGAGGCCAGAGGAGGCTGTGCCCTGCAGAGATACTGGGGACCAGCCCTCTGTGTTCCTCACTCTGGTCCCCACCCCCATGTCAGCCTTAAGAAACCAGCTCTCTTGCCTCTGCACAGGCACACCTCTGCCACCCACAGTCGATCCTTTACATAGCAAGGTGCTTCTCCAAGTGTGGCCGGCACCACCAGCTTCACCTGGGAATGTGTTTGAGATGCACCTTTCTGCACCTGACCCCAGACCCACTGAGTCGAAAACTCTGGAGTGGGGTCTCTCACAAGCCCTCTTGATGCAGACTCAATGTTGAAAACCAGTGACATAGGTGTGTTCCCAATGAATCAGTTACTTAATCAATAAATGGCATAATTTTTGAGTTCCTACTCTGTGAACATTGCTGCATCTTCTACTTTTGTCCACGGATCCTTTCCAGAGCTGTAGGTAACCTGGGCACACAAAAATGCTCACCAGCAAACACTCAACCACACAAGTACACACCTGAAGAGACATCAGCAGACTCATACTGGCACATGCTAACCAACACCAGTGTTAGTCCCTCAGTTGTGTCTGACTCTTTGTGACCCCATGGACCATAGCCCACCAGGCTCCTCTGTCCATGGAATTCTCCAGGCAAGAATACTGGGGTGGGTTGCCATTCCCTTCTCCAGGGGATCTTCCCAGCCCAGGCATCGAACCTGGGCCTCCTGCATTGCAGGGTGACTCTACCGTCTACAATCAACATCAGACACTTACACACACAATCAGTGCCCATTGAGCAAGTGTGATGAGGGAGTGGCACTAACCTGACCTTCCAGGGAGGAGGCTGGCAGATGGTAACTGTCTGGCACACACACCCCAGCTCCACTCAAGGTCTGTTGGAGGAAATCCATAACAATTGAAAGCGTTTTCATTGATAACCTACAGCCTATTTACGGGCAGGATGCCCAGACCTTTGTGCTAGTGGCTAGCTAACCCATTTGACCCCAAAAATGTATAAACAAGATTCACCATTCCCAGCCTGTCTGCAGTTTTTTTCTTCCCTCTTATAAATTTTGATTTTGCCTCTGTTCTTGGACTCACTCTATAAATCGACTCCTCTTGTGTGAGCAAACAGTGTAAATCAAAGGACCAAACTATGGAGAGTGGCCAGAAGTCTGACTTGAGTTACTCTCTGACAGTGTGCCAACTCACAGATCCATATACTGCACCTCTTGGCTGTCACACACACACACACACACACACACGCACACACACACACACGCACACACACACACATGCACACACACACATACACAGAGAGGAGCTCATGTAAGAATAGAGCACCACAGGCGTGACTGTCCCAGGCCTTCCGATCAAACAGGATTCGCACAAATTTAGAGTCATTTGATCAAAATGTGTCCCTACAGCCCCCATTCCTAAGAAACTTCTCAGTAAACCCTGGACCATGATTGCCTTCTCTTTAAATTAAGAAAAAAGAAGGGAAAAGAAAAGAAATAGATCTCTTCCAATGTCTTTATTATTATAATTATCATAATCTTTACTTTTCAAAAATATAAATAGGTGCACGGAACCCTGGTGCCTGCACGGTCCCGGGGGTGGGGAAAGGTGGGGGGAGGGGTGGGTGACACTCCCACCAGGAAGGAAGTGCCCCCCGACCCAGCCCTGCCGAGATGGACACCTGCTGGGGTGGCAGACCCAGGTGAGAGGACTCTGGAGGAGGGACCCTTGGAGGGAACCCGACCCCCATGCTTCGAAGATCCCTTGATGGCTCGCTCTCCCAGTGGGTTGGAAGCCGCCCCCTCTCCCCTGGGCTTCTCCCCGACACAGATGAACTCCATCTTATCCAATACATTCAGCTGCGGTTCCAGAGTTCTTCAGCCCTCGGGTCTCTCTGCCCCTCCTCCCTCCTCCCTAGCTCTCCCTGGAGGTGAAAGAACCAACGATTGCACTGCTCTTGGATAAAGTCAGGAAACAAAAAATAATCTTCTTTATTTAACTTAACCCCTTCCCTTCTCCCCCTGTCCTGTGCTGGTCCCTGGAAAGGCACAGCGGGAGATGGAAGGAACGTCTCTAAACTCCAGTCCACGGGTTACCATATGTTTGCTTTGCTTTGGCATTTGGGGGGAAAATTAGATGCAGATTTGGCGATTTGGGGGGGGGGGTGGGCGGGTGCATACACAATGTGGGGTTTATTTTTTTTTCTTCTTTAATGGAATTCCTTATATGACAGAAAGCGACAAGGAGAGGACACCATCCGGATGGGGTGTCAGCCTGGCCAGGCTTCTGGGCTCAGCGTCCTGGGCACGTCTGGGAAGCTCCTCTCAGTGGGCCGTGCTGGGGCGGCTCCTCCTCAGGGGCCGTGAGCTCCGCTTCTGTAGTTTGCGCTTGTAGGTGGTGGCTGGGGTGCAAGGGAAATGGAAAAATCTGGGTGAACCCTGGGAAGAAAGCAGGCCAGCCCAGCCTCCCCCAATCCTTCTCCGCGGATCCCCTCCTGTAAAAACCATGGGCTCATGAAGGCAGCCTGAGGTTTTAGCTGCTTCTTGGTTTTGATTTTTCTTGGAACCACCTTGGGCTAAAGGGCTTCAGGCTAGAATACTGGAGTAGGAAATGGCAACCCACTCCAGTATTCTTGCCTGGAAAATCCTATGGACAGAGGAGCCTGGTGGGCTACAGTCCATGGGGCCACAAAGAGTCGGATATGACTGAGCGACTGATAACAGGGGGCTTTGGGCGGGTGTTGAAAAGGCCAGTAGGGCACTCGCCTTCACCTTCCCCCTCTCAGTGAAAGTGAACCTCCCGGGGGGCAGGGGACATCTGTGACAGAGCCCTCAATGGTGTTGGCAGTGGGGGATAGGGAGGAGGATGCGTTGGCCGGATCTAACGCTGTGCGGGGTGATGCTCACGGTCCGTGCAGGTGATCCGAGGCTCCTCCCAGTGTCCGCTGGGCTGGCACCGGATGGTGGGCACGTGGCGCTGGATGAAGCCCTCAGTGCACTGGTACCGCACCAGGGCATTGATCTCGTACCGGTCCTTCTTCTGTCCGAAGATTCTGGCGTGCTCCACCACGGGGGGCTCTCCGCAGGCCACTGAGGGGTAAACATCCTTCAGAAAGGGCTCTCAGAGGGTCTCCCCTGATGCCCTGTGATGAGCTGGTGTGGTCCCCCTGGCTGTGGGGAGCCAGCTCAGAGTCAAAGGAAGGGGCGGGCAGCCTTGACACCCAGCCATGAGCCCCGCCTGTGGGGTGGGGGGGCAGTTTCACTCTGCACTGAGAATCTGGAAGCCACTGGTTCTGACATCTGGGCTCCTCAATGATTTAGAGCATCAGGAAGGGAATAAAAGGATGAAGGGTTGGGAAAGAGAGTGAGGGCCAGGCAGACTGGCTATGACTTCGCTGTGATAACGGGCTATGAAGACGACAGTGCAGATGGACATCTAGGTTGCTTCCATGTCCTGGCTATTATAAACAGTGCTGCGATGAACATTGGGGTGCATGTGTCTATTTCAGATCTGGTTTCCTCAGTGTGTATGCCCAGGAGTGGGATTGCTGGGTCATATGGCAGTTCTATTTCCAGTTTTTTAAGAAATCTCCACACTGTTCTCCATAGCGGCTGTACTAGTTTGCATTCCCACCAACAATGTAAGAGGGTTCCCTTTTCTCCACACCCTCTCCAGCATTTATTGCTTGTAGACTTTTGGATAGCAGCCATCCTGACTGGCATGTAATGGTACCTCATTGTGGTTTTGATTTGCATTTCTCTGATAATGAGTGATGTTGAGCATCTTTTCATGTGTTTGTTAGCCATCTGTATGTCTTCTTTGGAGAAATGTCTGTTTAGTTCTTTGGCCCATTTTTTGATTGGGTCATTTATTTTTCTGGAATTGAGCTGCGGGAGTTGCTTGTATATTTTTGAGATTAATCCTTTGTCTGTTGCTTCATTTGCTATTACTTTCTCCCAATCTGTGGGCTGTCTTTTCACCTTGCTTATAGTTTCCTTTGTTGTGCAAAAGCTTTTAAGTTTAATTAGGTCCCAGTTGTTTATTTTTGCTTTTATTTCCAATATTCTGGGAGGTGGGTCATAGAGGATCCTGCTGTGATTTATGTCAGAGTGTTTGGCTTATGTTCTCCTCTAGGAGTTTTACAGTTTCTGGTCTTACATTTAGATCTTTAATGCATTTTGAGTTTATTTTTGTGTATGGTGTTAGAAAGTGTTCTAGTTTCATTCTTTTACAAGTGGTTGACCAGTTTTCCCAGCACCACTTGTTAAAGAGGTTGTCTTTTTTCCATTGCATATTCATCAGCAGATGAATGGATAAGGAAACTGTGGTATATATACACCATGGAATATTACTCAGCCATTAAAAAGAATTCATTTGAATCAGTTCTAATGAGATGGATGAAACTGGAGCCCATTATACAGAGTGAAGTAAGCCAGAAAGATAAAGACCATTACAGTACACTAACACAAATATATGGAATTTAGAAAGATGGTAACGATAACCCTATATGCAAAACAGAAAAAGAGACACAGATGTACAGAACAGACTTCTGGACTCTGTGGGAGAAGGCGAGGGTGGGATGTTTAGAAAGAACAGCATCGAAATATGTATATTATCTAGGGTGAAACAGATCACCAGCCCAGGTTGGATGCATGAGACAAGTGCTCGGGGCTGGTGCACTGGGAAGACCCAGAGGGATGGGGTGGAGAGGGAGGTGGGAGGGGGGATTGGGATGGGGAACACATGTAAATCCATGGCCGATTCATGTCAATGTATGGCAAAACCCACTACAATATTGTAAAGTAATTAGCCTCCAACTAATAAAAATAAATGAAAAAAAAAAAAAAAGCACCTAAAAAAAAAAAAAAAAAGAAAACGGCGGTGCAGGGGAAGGAGAAACCACAGGAGGCTGGGGGGCGGGGGGAGGGGCACGAGGCCAGGAGCAGGAACAGCTGGTGAGTGTCCTAGCCACACCTCCAAGTCTGCAGACTCAAAGCCAAGGATCAAGGCCTGACAACTCCAACTCGTGTGACTGATGGACTTGGGATCCTAGAGAGGGAGGCTGCCAACTCATGTGCAACTGTGGGTGACTTTCTGTGCTGATACCCAGGGTACTGTGTGTGCAGGGGGCTCTGTCCTCTAGCCTGTGACTTTCATCCTCTCCCTGTCCCTAGTGGGTCAGCCTTTCCCTTGGTTCTGGGATGCTGGCATGGGGCAAGGCCCCTGCCCCCCAGGTCAGCTCCAATCTGCTAGTTGGGCAGGTGAGTGATGCCAGCAGCCAGAAGTCCGGGTGATGTGGCCCAGGTCACACTGAGGGAACCTGGGGTCTTGAGTCTGTCCTCGTGGGACCCCTCCCATGCTGCCACTTACCTGTGCCCTTTTTACAGGTGAAGGGCAGCTGGTAATTGCATGGGACATCATTCCACTCGCCCTTCTCATGCCAGATCATCACCACGCAGTCCTCCCCAGTGGCAAAGAAGTTGTCAGGCTGGTTGGGGCGCCAGTTCTCAAATTGCTATGGGTGGGATTAGGGAAGGGGTGAGCAGAGGGCAGGAGTGGGACAGCCTGCCTAACCCCTGCTTTCACTCCCTGTCCAGCCCCTTCCTGGCCATGGTGCAAAGACTGCCGGGAGTCTGTTGGTGCCATGGGACTCACGGGCCCTCCAAAGAACTTGATCACACCGCCAGGCTATGGTCATTGTCAGGAACTCAGAAGACCCCGGGTTCACAGTCCCTGTTAATGAGCGGATGCCAATCTCCTCATCCATATGGGCCAGCGGGGATGGTCACCAGGCTGCCAGGCTTGGGCAGGACTGGGTGGTAGAGCTACTGTTCCCATGTTCAGACTCTGCCTTTCCAGGCTTCTCCCTCTAGCCTGACTGCAGACAAACGAGGCCCCTTTCCTCTGATGTAGCTGCTCCTCTTCCCCATGACCATAACAGAGCCATGACCCTATTCACATTTGCCTCTTCTAGGAAGTCTTCCCTGAGGTCCTTTGCTGATCTTCATTATTTACTATGTATACTATTCAACTGGCATCTGTGTTGCTTTCTATCTGTCTACCTCCTTGTGTGGACTCTAGTGCTCTGTCAGCAAGAAACCTCTCTAAACCTTCCTCTTGGGGACTTCTCAGGTGGCTCAGTGGGTAAAGAATCTGCCTGCCAATGCAGGAGACATGGGTTCGATTCCTGGGTTGGGAATACCTCCTAGAGGAGAGTATGGCAATCCATTCCAGCATTCTTGCCTAGAGAATCCCATGGACAGAGGAATCTGGCAGGCTACAGTCCATAGGGCCACAAGGAGTCAGAGACAATTGAAGTGACTGAGCATGTAGGCATGCATACATACATACCCTTTTGGTGATTTGCCCTCACTCATTCATTGCCTTCCTCATCCCCACCCTTCCCTTCATGTTATTATTCAGGTGTCCAGCCTTGGGCTAGTCTCTAAAGGTGAGACGAACAAGACACAATCCTGATTTCAGGACTCCTGGTCTAGCACCTGCTCAATGAATGTTTGCATGTGATTTGAACGTGTCTGTCTCTGGGGTTCTTCCTTCATCCTCTCTGGGCCACCAACTATCCTGGGTGCCCCCAGCAGAACTCACCAAGGAGTGTCCATCTGACCAGCGGAAGTCCCCTTCGATGGTCTTGTCATTCAGGCCGATCCACTGGTAGTCCTGGGCATTGTCTAGAGAAAGGACGTGGGTAATGGGCACCTGAAGGTATCTGGGAGAAACTTCATCATCGAGACAGAGGGGACGGAGGGGTGGCAGGAGCTGGGTGGGTGCTTAGGAGGATGCCACCTGCCTCTGGGGTCCTGAAAAGGCTCTTGATATGTGCATGTTTGCGCTGCACTTGGGCCCACCTCCCTGAGCTGATGTAGACTGATGACAGGGTTAGTCTGAGGCTGACTCTGACAGACCGTGGGCTGTCCTGGGTACAGTCAGAGCCGCTGGCCCCTCATCCTGTGGAAATGACCCCTTTCCCTCCCTCCCAAGTCCACTGACTGCCGGCCAGGGAGGCCCTTGGCTTGCGTGGCCATTCCCCTCTTGGGCCATTAAGGCCCCACTGCACTCACTGTTGACAAACTCCTGCTCCTCGGGGGTGACGATGCTGCTGAGGTGTGATTGCTGCTTCCGGCACTGGCTCTCGGCGTCCACCCAGGTTGCCCGGTCAGGGAAGTGGCGGTAACAGTGGCCCTGGAACTTGGTCCAGCCCTCCTCGCACAGCTTCTGGTCTGCAATACAGGGCAGGGGCTTGAGGAGAGGGCCGGGGGGCCGACTAGGGGTGGTGGATTCCTGTGTTCACCCTGCCTTCTGCGTCACCCCCGAAAGGCAGGGAGAGGCCCCACTGGATGGAGGCTCAAGTGGGAAGCCAGGAGGCCTGGTCCCGCCCCTCATCCCCCAGAGGCCTCTGGGAAATGCCAGGGACCCTCTCTTTTTCTGATATCGCCTCCCATCCCCGAAGCTTTTCTCCTGTTGATGCCTGCTTGGCAGGACTGGCAGAACTCAGCAGGCCAGGTAAAAAGAGGGGGGAAGGTAGGAGGTATTGAGACTTAAGGACAACTTAAGGAGACTCTGAGGGGCTTCAGGGAGAGAGGGGGCAGCGGGGGAGTGTGTGCAGGTGGCAGGAGCAGGCAGTGCTGGGGGCGTGGAATGGAAGCTTGGGTGGGGACAGAGGAGGAGAACCAAGTCCGCTTTGGTCCAAAGAAGACACGGACCTCTCAGTCTTTTGATCAGAGTTGGCTCTAGCAGAGCACACAATACTGGCTTGGGGTCCATGACCCAGAGACCCTGGTTCTTCATGTTATTTCTTGGTGGCGGATGAGAAGAGGGACTTCTCTCCCCCTAAATCTATATTGATAACAGGTTCTGAGTTCAGGAGAAAGCACTGAGTTGGAGCTCTTGGAACCATCTAGAAGGACAGACAGAGGCAGGGGTGTGCTAGAGCTGGCGTGTGTCTTCCCAACTTGGCCTTTATTTTATTTGTTTATCTATTGCCGCTCCATGAGGCATGCGGGATCTTAGTTCCCTGACCAGGGATCAAACCCATGTCCCCTGCAGTAGAAGCAGGGAGTCTTAACCACTGGACCATTATGGAAGCCCCCCAACTCGGCCTTTAGTGGTATGACATTGGTAGCTGCCCTGGCCCTCGTGGGAGTGTTGAATCTCAGAAACTGGCAGGTGCTACACATCATCTTTGAGAGTCAGTTGTTCTACCAGCACAGCACTGGACAGAAGGAATTCCAAGACCCTCTCTTCTTTCTTCCCCTGGTGTCTCACAGGTGAAGGACTGTCCCTAGGGCCCTGGAGCTGAGTGTGGGGCCATGAACCCCTCAGGCTGTGTGGCAGCCTTCTGGTTGGGCAGTTCTAGGAAGTAAGGATCACTACTGCTTGGCAGGGTTGGAAGACAGACACAGAGAGAAGAGTTCGTGGCCAGCGGTCTTTGAAGAGGGAGGCAGAGCAGCAGGAAGCGCTTAGGAGGAGGTTGCTGGTGCCCCTGCCGCCAACACCTTCCCCCAAAGGGTTTGGAAAGAAAGGCAGAGAGGCTTCAGAGATAACTGAGCACCTGAGGAAGCCATAGACATCATCCCAGGGCTGACTTGTGGGGTCAACTGGGGCCCGAGGGCTGAACTGGGCTGGCAAAGTTGGAGGGAATAGCTGAGCCAGGAGGAGCCAGGGTCCTGCAAAATGGAGGCTCTCAGGAAATAAGCAACAGACTACAGGAGGCAATAGGAAATAAGCAACAGGAAGGCTACAAGAAGGCTCAGGGCTATAGGAAGGTTGGAAGCATCCGCTGGGGGTGGTGAGTGCTCAGAACTAGATGGGAGAAGATAGGCAGCCCTGCTCAGCTAGGTGCCCAGGCCCAGGGCCCAGTTCCGGGGCTCTGGCAGCACCCTCTCTTTGCTGCATCAGAAGGCAGAGCCCTGTGCAGGCACCTCCTTGCCAGGCCTGGCACCCAAGAGCTGTGGTCCGCGTGGACATTCCAGACTCTTCTCCCTGTGGCAAATATTCTGGCATTACGGGGAGAAAATCCTTGTAACTCTCCACTCCCACCCCAGGCAAGACCCATTGCACCAACTTCTTGGAGCCTTGGGGTGAAGGTGGAAGATGAGAGGCTGCAGGGAAGGAGGGTCCAGGCCAAGCCTTTTTATCCAGAATTTCCTCCACCAGCCTGAAACCTTCCAAAACTATCTTCACACACTGATTAGGAGTTTCAGCTGCTGTCTGAAAGCTTCTGGGATCTACAACTTGAGGGTTCATTGTAAATGGCTTTGGCCCCTAAACACTTCCAGGTCTGCATGGATCATTGCTACTAGCAACAGCAAGCTTTTCTGAGATGGGGTGGCCCTGAGACCCAGGAGGATGAGGAGACTAGGAAACACCAAAGACGAAAGAGCTTCAGGCATAGTCTGGCCTCAGGAAGTTCCTGGCCCACAGCTCCCCTTGGCAGGTCCTGGCCCAGATGCAGAAGCAGAGGGGTTGGCAAGAGGAAGCTCATCCAGTGAAGGGGTCACAGGTTTGATCCCTGGTCCGGAACTAAGATTCCACATGCCGCGTGGTGTGGCCAAAAAAAAAAAGCACGAAAATTGTTTAAGAAGGAACAGGAAGCTCAGCTCCTGTCTCACGCAACGAGGCTCTGCTCTCCCTGGCCAGCCTTTTGCCTTGCACAAGGAAGCGAGAAAGGAAGTGCAGACTGGAGTGGCATTGACATGGCAGCTGTCATGGTGGAAATGATGACAAGGTGACACGGAGCAGTCCCTGTGCATGCGTGACTTGAGCATGCTGGTGACATGGGAGCTCTCAGACAGGCCGACCATAGCTCTTGCCAGAGAAGAAGTCAGCTTGGCCAGTGTGGTGCGGTGGCTCCCCGGGCCATGGAGGGGCCACTAAGGTCCTGTGGGCAATAAGGCAGGCAGACACAAGCCCATAGGCATGTTGGGAGGATCCATGGCCATCACCCAGAGCAAGGACCAATGACTCCCACCCATAGCTTCCTTCAAGACAAACGCGTGGAATCGGCTCTGTCTTCTTAGTCTGATGCAGGCACCAACTTTGCTGGTGGCATCTGGCAGCCCTGGAGAAGGTTAGTATTTGAAAGTTTCCCCCAGAGCCCCACCTTCCAAAACGCAGATTGGCCCGGCTTGCCTGGCTCTTCTGCGGTCAGGTCAGCCAGTGAACCAGAGGAGGGTTTCCGCAGGGAACAGCAAGAGAAGGAGTGAGAGTGAGGGAGGCTGACTTCTCAGTTGTGACCCCAGAAGTGGCTGCCTGGATGGATCTTGGGTGGGGGGTCCAGCCAGGGCCTAGAACCTGTGGTTAGCAGGGAAGGGTGAGGGAGGCAGAGTGGGTGCAGCAGTTAGTAACATTAGCTGAAGCCGAGACGGCCGTACCAATCTCACACACGTCCCCTTGGTAGCTGGGAAGGCATAAGCATGTGAAAGAGTCGATGGCGTCCACGCAGGTGGCTCCATTCAGACAAGGGCTTGAGAGGCACTCGTCAATGTCTGCAAGAAACCAAGGGCCACCATTAGGACTCCTGCCCGCAACTCCAGCTTCTCAATTGCATTGCAGCTTCTTTATGGGTGGCCAGCCCTGCAGTTCTCCACAGCCCTGGATTTCCTAAGAACTGTTGCTGCTGCTGCTGCTGCCACCATCTTGGAGCACTGAGCCAAAGATCCAACAAGGGTTTTTTCGCATGTGTGTGATTCTTGACTGGCAAGCTTGGGGCACTGAGCCAGGTTTCCCAGCGGGTGAAGAGATCTGGGGCTTCTGAAGGCAAAGGCCTATTGTGAGAGTGAGCTTGGAGTTCCCCCAGGTGTCTTCTCTTGTGAATATTTCAAGCGGCCTTGGGGTCTGAATTGGCTCTCAACATGGCAGTGAGCAAGGACGCTGGAATTCAAATACTGGAAGCTTAGTAAGAGCTCTTTCTTTTCCTAACTTCTTCTGTCATTTTGAACCAAGGAAAGAGGACAAGGCCATGCAGTACTAGAGCAAACAAGCTAGAAGTGGTTTGCAGGGCACAGGTTCATGAGAAAATGGCAGCGTGGAATATTCCCACGAGATTTTTTTTTTTTTTTTGGTTGCAGAACCTTCTTTGTCTTCAGTAAATAAAAGTCAAGAGTATCTTATAAAGATGAAGGCAACTTTGTTATCTTGGGGGGATGGAACAGAAATTCAGTCTAATATCTCCTCATGTAATCTTCTCTTTCAGCCAAAGGCCTCAGAACAGGGACATCTCCAGTGAATCACGATTTCTAGGAGGGTTGCATCCTGGCCAGTGGGAGACCAGTGTTGGGAGCTGGCGAGGCACTTAGTAAGTGGCCACCCACCAGCACCAGCCTGGGATACTGGCAGGTCTCCATCAGCCTCGTTCCCCAGAAGACTCTTCTCTCCTTCTGTTCTTCCGGTCCAAGATGTACTTTGTGATCCATCTTTGTGGGACTTATAAGTCATTGGCCTTTGCCTCAAATTTTCATCCATTAGCCAAGATGAGAACTGAAACTCCTAATATAGTCTTTCTGTATCTTTCAGAGAAGCCAGAGACCTAGAAGATCCTTCTACTCTTTTCGTATTCGTTCTTCAAAGGCACCTGCTGGGTTCCTTCCTCTGAGAACATGACAAAAGGTATTGGAAGCTCCTCTTCCCAGGGGATTCATACAATTCTGGAATGAATAGATTCCACTGTCTTATAAGTCAGCATGATGTGTACAGCTATGTTCATACAAACTTCAGGACCTGATGTGTCGATGGGTGGTCTCCACGTAGGCACCTTTCTAAATACGTTCCAGGACTTAGTTCTTACTTCTTAAGAACAGACTAGACCATTAAAGTCAATCCTCTGAGAAGATGAAAGCACTTTCTTCGGGATCCTCTTCATTAGTGTGACACTGATGTTATCTAGACCTCAGCTGGTTTTGTGCCATGAGAGGCCCTGAGAATCTCAAGTCCTCAGGGAGGTCTCTCTTCCCACGAAGTTCTTGACTTCATTTCAGGGAGTTGTACACCATGGGCTAGAAACCAACAGTTCCAAGTTTGAAACTGTTCCAAGAAAAACCAAAATGCATGGAGGAACGGGCTGAAATCCCAGCATGCACTTGGATTCCCAGCATGCACCAGGATTCTCAGCAGCAGCAGTAGCAGCAATAGGTCAGGCCGGTGGGCTGGGCAGAAGCTGGGGGAGGCTCTTTTGCTTCTACTGTTGTCTTTTGGTCCATTAGCGTCATTATGGGAGATGGGAAGCACTGGGCAAGGGGATATTAAGCAAATGTAGGCGCTAAAGCAGTTGTACAGAGCAGGGGCGGGAGTGGCCCTTGGGAAGAAGAGCTAGACATCAACCCTGGGGCCTCTGGCCAACCCACTGGGGAGAGGGTGGGAGGACAGAGGCCCAAGGGAGGTCAGGCCCGGTGGTCTCCAGTGGTCCCAGAGGCTTATTTTACATCACTTGCCCCCCTCAGGTGGCCTGAGCCCCGGAACAGTGCGTTTTCCTTTGTTATGTTTGGCCAGGGCACAGAATCTGAGAAGGCTGCAGGGACTGAAACTCAAGGAACTAGTTTCCTGGGCTCAGAAGCTGTTTCATACAGCGTTCAAGATTCACAGATAAAGAGGGAAGGCAGGGCTGCAATCCTGAAGACCTGAGAGCCTGTGAGCGGCACTGGAGCAACTTAGGCCATCAGCAGGATGGAGAGGGTGGGACATCCTGGGTGGGGCCTTCTCTTTGGTCACTCAGGCCTGTCGTGCCTCTTCTCTTCCTCTGATTAGGAGAGCCATTCTGGCCCTGATTCGCCCCACCTCTTTCAGTGAAGGCAGTTAGAACATTGCTTGTCTTCTGGAACCATGAGAACAGTTGGGCTGGGCCCTGCTGTACTCTGGGGACACCAGACAAGGTGACAGCAGATGGAGAATGGGAAGGGCTTTGGGCAGACTATGTGAAGGAAGAGAGGAAAGAGAGGGAGCCATTATCTCCCAGAATCTTCTCTGAGCCAGACACCATATCTCACAACCTCTTATCCTCCAAGTGTTCCTCTAGCATGGATGTCATTGTGTCATATTATAGATAAGAAAATAAATGAAGTGACCTGCCCATGCTGGTAAGAAGGGGAGACAGATTGGAGGAGATGGAGGAGAGAATTAGACCATGAGGATGAAAGTCAGGCCTCTGTTATACGTGGAGGGAGAGAGACACTGGATCTCAGCATCTCATTACCATTTGTGCCTCCCCAGCCAAGGGCTCACAGGTCATCACTGAGTAGGGACTCAGAGTCCGCTTTCCACTACTCTAACCAAAAGGGATTTTTTTGTTCCTGAACAAGGTTTTCTAGTGATGTCGCTAGCTAAGAACCCCTGGTAAAGGTGATAGGAATAAAGATACTTGCAAATAATCACCTTGGTCTCTGAATTGGAGAACGCAGGCCTCTACCCTGAATAGATCTTGTCCAGCTGTTGCCTGGGTCAGAACTCAAGACATCCAACTTAGCATTTATTTTGTTTACAGAAAAAGTTGAGTGAAGTGACAGCAGGTGCTTTTACTCAAGTGATATCCAACCAAAGGGGTTGCCACTCATAAACACCATGGTGTGAGTGCTACCCCTCAAGTTGTTCAGTGCACAACCTGTGTGGCTGTATGTGAAGACCCTGGACATGACTTTACTGAACAAGGATGGTGGGGGGGAAATCCCCTCAAGAAGCACAGAGGCAATTTTTTAGCTCAACAGATGCTCCACACCCTGCAAAGACCTAGGATCAATCAGGATGAACAGAATTGAACATATAGACTTGCTTTCTGGTATATCACAATGGATAGTAGGACTATGTGTGTGTGCTCAGTCATGTCTGACTCTTTGCCACCTCATGGATTGTAGCCTGCTAGGCTCCTCTGTCCAGAGAATGCTCTAGGACAGAATACTGGAGCAGGCTGCCATTTCCTACTCCAGGAGAAGGGCTATAACAGCATATTTATCAGTTCCAATTAGCTTTAAAAACAAACATGATTAAAGTTATAGTTATTTATACTGTCAAGTCTTTTATATTTTAAAGGTTGATCTTGGGTGCAACTTTAGTATCCTTCTTAAATTCAACTAGTTGCCTGTTAAAATCTGCCTGTGGACTTCTTGGTTATGTCAAGTCAAGATGTAATTTGTATTTTCACTTGTAACCCTGTATTTTTACTTGCTTTGAAAGCATTTCCCCCAACCCCCAGGGATAAGTTTTCACTGGAATTCAAACATCACCCCACTGGAGAACGAGACAGTGTCAGATCATAGACCAGAATCTCAAATCCACAAAGTGAAAAACGTCAATAAAACAGAAAAGAGTCTGATTAAAATTTAAGGTCATGCCCTTCTAACCATGGAGTTTAGAGAAATCCAGGCAATGCCAGTGATTGCTGAAAAATTGAATGTGAGATCTGCTTTCTTAAACTTGGCTGTTCATTAGAATCATTGTGATAGTTAATTTTTAGATTAAAAAAAATTACCAACATCACCAGAGTCCCTCTCCAGACCAAGTGAATCAGAATGGCTCAGGGTGGGGCCCAGGTATGGCACTTTTAAAAAGCATTCCAGCATTTCCCTGGTGGTACAGTAGATAAGAATCCACCTGCCAGTGCAGGGTATGTGGGTTCGATCCCTAGTCTGGGAAGATCCCACATGCCACAGGGCAACTAAGCTGGTGTGCCACAACTACTAAACCCACGTACTGTAACTACTGAGGCCTGTGCGCCTAAAGCCCATGCTCTACAACAAGAGAAGCCACTGCAATGAGACACCCAAGCACTCAAGAGTAGCCCCCACTTGCCACAACTTAAGAAAGTCCACGCACAGCAACAAAGATCCAGGGTAACCAAAAATAAATAAATACATAAAAATAATAAAGTATCCCAGGTGATTTTAAGGAGCTGCCAGGATTGAAACCTCAGGATCAGAAATCTAATTCCTACAGGAAAGACTGTGTTAACAGTGGAAGTGAGGAGAGTGCTTCTGCTTTTTAAGTCGATAGGAATAGGATAGTCTTGCTTTTTTTTTTGGCCACATCTCGTGGCCTGTGGGACCTTAGTTCCCCCACCAAGGATCAAACCTGCCCTCCTGCAGTGGAAGCAAAGAGTCTTATCCACTGGAGTGCCAGGGAACTCTCCAGTTCAGCGCTTAACTGCCAAAGAATCTATAGTAGTAGAAGTGCTCAGCTGCTAGTCTTGTCTGACTCTTCGTGATCTCATGGACTGTAGCCCTCCCGGCTCCTCTGTCCATGGGATTTACCAGATAAGAATACTGGAGCGTGTGCCATCTCCAGTATGGCAATACTGGTTGCCATCTCCTACTCCAGGGGATATTCCCAATTCAAGGATTGAACCTTCGTCTCTTGCGTTTCCTGTATTAGCAGGCAGATTTTTTTTTTACCACTGTGCCACCTGGGAAGCCTTGCTAAAGAATCTGAGTATTCATTAAGCATTTATTTTGCTGTAAAGAGTACAGATTAATAGTTTACCAAGAACTTGTTTATGGAACGCTGACTAAACAAGATGACACAGATCTATAAGGCCTTTTAACAACCTGTGGTTCCCGGTTCTAGAGCCACATGACAGGTGGGTAATCTAAGGATGCTGGACTCCATCTGTAGTCCTTTTGGAAGCACCAAGTCTTGAGTTAAATTGAACAGGAGTGACTTGGGACCCCAGAGGTATTGTGGTGGGCATATGAGATGCCAGATTTTGCACGTGGATGATTCTTACTACTCACTCTTTATTTATTTATTTTTTCCATTTATTTTTATTAGTTGGAGGCTAATTACTTTACATCATTGCAGTGGTTTTTGTCATACATTGAAATGAATTAGCCATGGATTTACTACTCACTCTTTAGAGATGACAAAGCTTTTCGTAATCAGTGGCATGAGAGACAGAAAAGGGAACCTGGAAGATGTACATGGATGATCTTAATCCTCACAGCAGTGTTTCCCAGCTCTGCCTGCACACTGGAGTCACCTGGGAGTTTAAGAAACCCCAGTGCCAAGGCCACAGGGTGGGACCGAGGCACCAGGTCTCAAAGCAGAGAACCACCATCTTTGACACTGTTTACAAATGAGGTAGCGAGGGCTCGTCTGTGTCTAGTTGAACCAGTGCGATACTACAGCCACTCTTCATTCTGGTTCCCCTGAAATTTAGCTTCTAGCTTTTTAAGACCAACAACTGGTTGCTATGTTCAAGAGGTTTCTTATTCAGCTGGATGTGTTAAGCAGTGAAGACCTCAATTATTTTTTTTTAATCACAAATTCATTTCTTGGATATTAGCACACAAATGTTTTCGATACAAAAAGTGTTAGAAATTGTTAGTCGTTCAGTTGTGTCCAACTCTTTGTGACCCTATGGACTCTAGCCCGCCAGGCTCCTCTGCCCAAAAAATTCTCCAAGCAAGAATACTGGAGTAGGTAGTCATTTTCTTCTCTAGGGGATCTTCTTGACCCAGGGGTTGAACCTGGGTCTCCTGCATTGCAGGCATATTCTGTACCGTCTTTGCCACCAGGAAATTATATCCTGGAAAAAGAACTAGTAATGTGCTATTAAAATAATGCCTATCAATATAACTCAAACCAAATGGCCAATTGATTAGGTAATTACTGAATAGATCTAATTCAATTGTCAATTGAAATAATAAAAGTGTTTCCTGAACTGGTCATTGTAATCATCTTTTAACCCAATTGGTTAGTTAAGTCGCTCAGTCTGTCTGACTCTTTGAGACCCCATGGAGTGTATGTAGCTGCCAGGCTCCTCAGTCCATGGAACTTTCCAGGCAAGGATACTGGAGTGGGTTGCCATTTCCTTCTCCAGGGGATCTTCCTGACCCAGGGATCGAATCCAGGTCTCCCGCACTGCAGGCAGATCCTTTACTGTCCGAGACAATTGGTTGAGATATGCATTAATTACAGAGTATTTTGTACTCTTATCCACTACCTTCACCACATGCACATAACAGAATCGTTTTGAAGACCTCAGTTCTTGATTGGACTCACTCAGTGGAGTTGGGCAAATTGCTTAACCTCTAGGGGCTGCACTTTCAAAGGGACATGATTACCAAACTCTCAGAGCTGCCTGGGAAGAAACTGTGGGAAGGAACGCCCATTGGAAATATACATGATTAAAGAAAAGCTGTCTTTAGAGCAGATTAGCTGAGGTCCATTGTCACCTACTTCTAATTTCAGAGGTGCCAGGACGCGAGCCTTGCTGCGTGACTTCTGATACCAGTGTTCCATTTTTGTTTCAAGTAGCAGGTTGGAGAAGGAGTCGCTAATAATGGAGAGAGGTGTCAGAAGATACTAAAAGAGGGCAAGGGGGCTCTGATCCTGGTGACTGCCCCCATCCCAGAAGCCCTGCTGGGCCCCGAGTCTGTTCCTTGCTGACCCAGGCTGGGCTGGCTGACAGAGCTGAGCTCCATAGCACTTCACCAAGACGGGCGCCCTGCTGCTCTCCACCTGCACACCCAGACCCGGGAGTGGGGAACATGTCTGCACACCTGGCAAGACGTCTACCAGACAGAGTCACTTCTACTGCTGACTGAGGGCTCTGTGCTGCAAAGTGCAACAGGTCTCCCCAGGTTTTCATCAGTGGTGGGCTCTCCCAGGACAGAGGTAGTGCTCTGCCTTCCCCGTGGGGGTGGAAGACAGAGGGGTGTGTCTGCAGCCCCTGGGGTTACGATGGCTCAGTGGAAGCACTGTCCCCTTGGTAGAAAGGCCAGGACCTTGCTAGGAGAAACCAACCTTCTCCGGCCACAGAGGCCTGTAGTGTTCTCAGTCACAGCCCCCACGTGTGGGCAGAGGCTGATCCCAAAGGTGAAGAGAGTGAGTAGTATACACTTGAGAGCCTGTTTGTGTATATGTGTATACATACATAGACACATATATTGTGTATATGTATATATATATATATACACACACACATTTCCTGTGTAAGTGCCAAGTATATAGCAGGTTTATATTAAGAGTATATATATATTAAGAGTATATAACTCATTCACAGTAATTTCCCTACATGTGAGCCTTCAAGTTGCAAACTTTAAAGATGCGAACGTGCATGTGGTTCCAGCAAGGAACCTGAACCCATGCCATCGGCATCAGGCATGAGTGACATGGCAGCTTGCCCTCCATCTCATGTTGCTGATGACCCTTCTTCACTACCATCTCCCACCTCCTCTCCCTCCTCCAGTTAGCAACTCTTCTAGCCTGTTCACTCGATGCCAGCACCTGTATGCCAGTGTTATACTTCTCAAGGTACTGTCCTCCTGTACTTCTCAAGGTACTGTCCTGTATGATTAAAAAAGTTTTCTTTGTTTTTGTGTTTGTTTTGTATGTATTACTTGTGTGAAAAGTATTATAAACCTATTACAGTATAGTACTCTATAGCCAATTGTATTAGTTGGGTACCTAGGCTAATCTTGTTGGACTTAGAACAAACTAGACATACAAATGTGGTCTCTGTACAGAACTCATTTACATGGAGGGGACTTGCTGTATAATTTTGAATATATATTGATATCCATATTAATGTACCTTCGTGTATGATGTAAAGGCATTTTGCATGTGAAGCCTAATGGAAGGCCTTGGGTCTCGGATTTCTGACTCCAGACACAAGCAGGGGTAAGGACGTGGAGGGAATGCAGAGAGCTAACCCAAGAATCTGCGCTTGGAGGGAACTAGGCATTTCTTCCCTCAAGGGAGGTGATGTTGATAGGCTGAAATGTCCTCACGGCCACAGGCCTCCAGGTGCTCAGGGAGCGACACATAGATTCTATCATCTCATTTTGGGAACCACCTCCAATCAGAGGATCCCCCAGGCTCCTCACTCCTCACAAGCTGCTTGGACAGACAGAGGCCCCAGCATGGTGGGTGCTCAAGGATGGGGCTCTGCTGAGTCATAGCTGACCTGCAGCCATAAATCCTGGAGCTGGGAGTGGTGAGTTCTGTGTCATCTCATTTAAGGCAAGAAAGGTACTCAAACCCCACCCAGGCCTAAGCATAGAGGGGACCATAGGGGCTTTCCCAGAGGGGTCCACTCTGCATGATGCAAGACAGCCTACCCTCTGACATCCCTCCCAGGGACTTCGGGGCATGACCGGCTCTCTTCAATGCACTCCCTAGCTCAAAATTTCTTTGAAGTCTCCAGCTTTATCTTCAAAATTCAAGCACCTTTTGGATTTTGCTCATAAAACAATCATTGGCTTGACAAAAAAAAAAAGAACTACTTCTCAGTTTAATGACTTTTTTCTCTTAAACCATCACGCAGAACAGACCCTCTAGAAAGACATGCCGTGCTTACCCTGGGGCTGCTACCCCAACACATCACTATGTACTCTCCTACGCCAGTGTGACAAGAAGCCTGCACCTCAGGTGACCTCGGACGCCTTCTCCTGACCCTTCTGTCTGCACCTCCATGGCCACCGAGGGTCTTACCTACGTCGCAGTGCTTGTCAGTGTGGCCAGGGGGCACAGGCGTATAACGTGTCCCTCCATCTCCTGGCGGGTCCCAGCACAACAGGGCTTCTCACACAGGAACTGGTGGAGGCTGCAACCCCCAGGGAGACGCTGGGCATCAAGAATGTAGCTGCCTGGGGTACAGCGCAGCCTCCAAGACCTCCAGGGTGGGGCCCCAGGCCACAGAAACCCACAAGGCTGGTTTTGGGTCAACATGATTTCTGGGGACTATCCTCCTCCTGAGCCCCTGCTTCTGGCAGGGCTGAATTCTCTGACTGGACTCTCAGTACACAGGGGGATGCAAGGGGTCCCAGAAAATAAAGGAAAATCAGCAGCTGCTGGGTTTGTGTCAAGGCGAGACCATCACTACAGTACAGAGGAGGGTTCACTTGCACAGAGTTGGGGTGAGGACCCAGGGTCCAAAGGCATGACACAGCTGAAGTGATGCATCATAGTTTCTTGAACTGTGCAGGTTTTAACCCTGCACAAAGTAAATATTGGCACATAAATGTCATCAGCAGATTCATTCTCTCCTTTCACACTCATTCCATGGGCCAGGGACAGGAGAAGAATTTCCAGTACTATCTAAACAGTACTTCTTGTGCCAAGTACAGATAGTTGAGTTCACATATAAATGTTTGTGTGATGTAACTCTACTGTGACCGTAACAATTGTGAACCTACAAGTGTGTACTGTGTGCAAAAGATAGCCTCATTCTCGACATATTTATATCTCATTTACTCTCCCCTGGTACTATTGCTGTTTTACAGATGAGGCTCAGAGAGGTTAAGAAACTTGCCTAAGCCTGCACAGCTCACAACCTTGAGTTGACACTGCTTCCTACCATGCTACAGTCTGAATCACTCCGACCCACTTAAAGGAAAATAATCCCAACTGTACCTGTTGTGGTTGTCTCTGAATCATCTGTCCCTCCTGCAGAGGTTGGGATAGAAGCATCAGTTGGGGAGGTGGCTGTGTCAGCTGTTTGGCTCTCTTCTCCTGAGTGCACGGGGCTTGAGGATTCGATTTCTAGACGCGCCTCTGCAGGGCGCTGGGTCTGCTGAGTCCACTCGGATTCTGGGATGGTGGTGCTGATGACAATATCCAGCCCTGAGGTGTGGCCAGACAGGTCTCCGCTGGTGTCAGTCTTGTCTCCAGAAGCCAGGGGAGTGGTGGAAGGTGAGCCTGATGCCTCTACGCTCACGTCAAAGGTGGTGGTTGACTCTCCACTCACTTCCGGGGTGGCCAAGCCCTCCGTGGGGCCTTGTGGAAAGGCTGAGGAGCTGCCACTTGCTCCCAGGCCTGAGGCTCCCTCCAGATCAGCTTCATGGAAGGTGGAGGTGGTTTCACTCAGGTCAGGGGACCCAGAAGCTCCTCCGCTTGCCTCGGGGGCAGCAGACGCTCCCACCTCAGCCTCGGGATAGGCTGACATCTCACCGCTGGATTCTGGGACTGAAGACGCTTCTATCCCAGATCCAGGGAACCTTGGCACATCCCCAGATGCAGAGGCTTCACCACTGGATTCAAAAAGCTGGGGGGTGTATGTTATGGGGGGTCTCTGGCCCAGTTCCTGGGAAACAGTTGGTTCAGTAACACCCTCCACCAACTCAGATGTGATTAACGTAACTTCTGGAAGTCCGGAGGCCTCCCCACTGGTGCTCGTGGCTGCCGAGGATTCCCCACTTACATCAGTGGTGCCAGAAAAGTCCCCACTAAAATATGGAGTACTTGCAGGCTCCCCACTGGGCTCCACTAGCCCAGACTGAAGCCCATTTTGGTCCAAAGATCCCAAATGGTCTCCAGACATGTCTGGTGCTCCAGAAGGGGCACCACTAAGTTCCAGAATGCCTGAAGGCCCTTCTCCTGCTTCTTGGGCAGTTGGAGCCTGGGTTACAGATTCCACCAAAGTCCTGTCTACAAAAGAGACAGTGGGGAAACCAGACGGAAGTCCACTGCTGTCATATGCTCCGGAGGGCAGGCTGCTCCCACTCTCAGCTCTGGAGGCTTCTCCACTGACCTCAGTTACTCCGCTTGGCAGGCCACTGAATTCTGGAGGCTGGGACGTAAACCCACTGGAGTCAATTGCTCCAGAAGACAGTCCACTGACATCCACTAGCCCAGATGTGCCTGAGAGATCTGCCTCTCCTGAAGGTAGGCCACTGAGTTCCACAGATCCTAAGCCTTCTTCTTCTTTAAATGTCGTTGGGGTCACTTCAACCAAACTGGTGTCCACGAACGTAATGCCAGAAGATTCACCACTGCCACTCATGACACTGGAAACCAGGTCAGGGATCCCAGATGTTGTCCCACTGAACTCTGGCAAACCCGATGGTTGCCCACTGAGATCAGGGATCCCAGGTGCTTCTCCACTCAGGTCGGTTATGCCGAATGGTGGACCAAGGCCAGAAAGAATTCCAGAAGCTTCTCCACTGATTTCTGGTTGTCCAGAGGGCAGTCCACTAAGCTCAGTCATGCCAGATATTTCTCCAGAAAACCCTGATGGCTGTCCACTGACCTCAAGAAGCCCGGAAGTCTCCCCACTAATGTCAGGAAACCCTGAGGGCTGTCCACTGACACCAAAGAATCCAGAGGTTTCCCCACTGATGTCAGGCGACCCAGATGCTTGGCCACTGAGTTCAGCTCCTGAAGAGAGTCCGCTTGCTCCTCCACTAATGTCCAACTCACTGAAGGGCAGCCCAGATGTTTCTCCAGCACCACTGATGTCAATGGTTCCCCTTCCTTCTAGTTCACCTGCTGTGGTGGCTGTGACGACTTCCACCAATGTAGTATCCACTAGGGAGACAGTTGGGAACCCAGATGGAAGTCCACTGAAGTCAGGAAGGCCAGATGATGGGCCACTTCCAAGGTCCACCCCAGAATACTCACCACTAAATCCAGAAGGAAGACCACTTGCTTCTGGAGCTTGCCCACTTCCTAGAGTTACAGAAGGTATTCTGCCAAGGTCCAAGGCTCCAGAAGCTGACTCAGTCAAGTCTTCTTTTCCAGAAATCAACCCACTAAGATCCCCAGCTCCAGAAGCAGAGATCTCCAGACCTTCCCTTCCAGAAGGAAGTCCACTAAGGTCCCCTACTCCAGAAGCAGAAGTCTCTAGATGATCCTCTCCTCCAGAAGGAAGTCTACTGAGGTCCTCTACACCAGAGGCAGAGATCTCTAGATGACCTTCTCCAGAAGGAAGAATACCAAGGTCCTCTACTCCAGAGGCAGAGACTTCTGGACCTTCTCCAGAAGGAAGTCTACTGAGGTCCTCTACTCCAGAGGTAGAGGTCTCTAGATGACCTTCTCCAGAAGGAAGTCTACTGAGGTCCTCTACTCCAGAGGTAGAGGTCTCTAGATGACCTTCTCCAGAAGGAAGTCTACTGAGGTCCTCTACTCCAGAGGTAGAGGTCTCTAGATGACCTTCTCCAGAAGGAAGAACACCAAGGTCTTCTACTCCAGAGGCAGAGACTTCTGGACCTTCTCCAGAAGGAAGAACGCTGAGGTCCTCTACTCCAGAGGCTGAGATTTCGAGATGACCTTCTCCAGAAGGAAGAACACTGAGGTCCTCTACTCCAGAGGCAGAGACTTCTGGACCTTCTCCAGAAGGAAGTCTACTGAGGTCCTCTACTCCAGAGGCAGAGACTTCTGGACCTTCTCCAGAAGGAAGTCTGCTGAAGTCCTCTACTCCAGAGGCAGAGACTTCTGGAACTTCTCCAGAAGGAAGTCTACTGAGGTCCTCTACTCCAGAGGCAGAGACTTCTGGACCTTCTCCAGAAGGAAGTCTACTGAGGTCCTCTACTCCAGAGGCAGAGACTTCTGGACCTTCTCCAGAAGGAAGTCTACTGAGGTCCTCTACTCCAGAGGCAGAGACTTCTGGAACTTCTCCAGAAGGAAGTCTGCTGAGATCCTCTACTCCAGAAGCAGAGACTTCTGGACCTTCTCCAGAAGGAAGTCCACTAAGGTCCTCTGCTCCAGAAACAGAGACTTCTGGACCTTCTCCAGAAGGAAGTCCACTGAGGTCCTCTGCTCCAGAAACAGAGACTTCTGGACCTTCTCCAGAAGGAAGTCCACTGAGGTCCTCTGCTCCAGAAACAGAGACTTCTGGACCTTCTCCAGAAGGAAGTCCACTGAGGTCCTCTGCTCCAGAAACAGAGACTTCTGGACCTTCTCCAGAAGGAAGTCCACTGAGGTCCTCTACTCCAGAAACAGAGACTTCTGGACCTTCTCCAGAAGGAAGTCCACTAAGGTCCTCTGCTCCAGAAACAGAGACTTCTGGACCTTCTCCAGAAGGAAGTCCACTGAGGTCCTCTGCTCCAGAAACAGAGACTTCTGGACCTTCTCCAGAAGGAAGTCCACTGAGGTCCTCTACTCCAGAAACAGAGACTTCTGGACCTTCTCCAGAAGGAATTACACTGAGGTCTTCTACTCCAGAGGCAGAGATCTCTAGATGACCTTCTTCTCCAGAAGGAAGTCCACTGAGGTCCTCTACTCCAGAGGCAGAGATTTCTGGACCTTCTCCAGAAGGAAGTCTACTTAGGTCCTCTACTCCAGAGGCAGAGATCTCTAGATGAACCTCTCCTCCAGAAGGAAGTCCACTGATGTCCTCTACTCCAGAAGCAGAAACTTCTGGGCCCTCACCCCCAGAGGGCAACCTGTCAACTTTAGGAGCACTGGTCCATGTAATTCTCTCTTCTTCCCCTGAAGGCAGTCCACTTTCCACAGGCAGGCCTGAGCCCACTGTAGAGGTGAGCCCACTGGAGTCAAGGTCTTCAGAGGGCAGTCCACTTGCACTTTCCCCTGAGGGCTGCCCACTTAAGTCTAGGTGTCCTGAAATTTCTCCACTGCCTGTGAAGTCACCACTGACTTCGGGCACCCCAGATGCCTCCCCAGAGCTTGGCAGCTCAGTCCTGCTGGGCACTGGGGCTGAAAGTGTGGATGGCTCCTCTGAGGGGAATGGCTCCTCTGAGGGAAATGGCTTCTCTGAGGTGAAAGGCTCTTCTGAGGGGATTGGTTTCTCTGAAGGGAATGGTTCCTCTGGGGGGAATGGCTTCTCTGAGGGGAATGGTTCCTCTGGGGGGAATGGCTTCTCTGAGGGGAATGGCTTCTCTGAGGGGAACGGCTTCTCTGAGGGGAACAGTTCCTCTGGGGGGAATGGTTTTTCTGAGGGGAATGGTTCCTCTGAGGGGAACGGCTTCTCTGAGGGGAATGGCTTCTCTGAGGGGAACAGTTCCTCTGGGGGGAATGGCTTCTCTGAGGGGAATGGTTCCTCTGGGGGGAATGGTTCCTCTGAGGGGAAAGGCTTCTCTGAGGCTGAGGGCACTTCCGTTGCAGAAGGGCCTTCTGTGTGCTCCTCTGTTGCTGCGCCAGTGGGAGGCCATGTAGGAGGGATCCCCTGGAGGAAAGGAAGAAGAAAGACGAGATGTGAATTTAGTAACTCTGCCCATTTTAAGCTCATGCAGAGAAGCTGAACTCCATTCCTTCCACAGTAAGACTTTTTCCTCAAGAGCTCAGAGATGTGTCTAGACATTTTCTAATGGACCCTTGCACAGACACTTGGGAGAATAGGGACCAGAAAGCTTCCCACCACCCTCAGGCTCTGCTTTGTGAGACTCTAGGGGGTGCCACCCACACAAGTCAGAGTATGTGAGAGCCTGGCTGCCGTTGAAGGCAATCAAGGTCACCTTCTTTCAAGTGCTTCTACATTATCACCTCATTTATCTAGAACTATGATTTTTAAAGTGTGGTTTTTGGACCATCAGCACTGCATCAGCTGGGAGATGGACAGAAAAGGAGATTCTCAGGTCCCTCCCCAGCTCCACTGAATTAGGAATTCTGGGGCAGGACATGGCACAATGATTTTAATATCCTGACCATGCTGATAATCCTTGTAAATGAGAATTGTGCACCAGAACTTATCCCTCTGAGGCCAAGAGGGATATTTTCAAAAATACATCAACTTTTTCCATTTTGAGAGCCCTAATAGGGCTAATAGAGAGGATTTGGAAGAGAGAGAGAGAGAGAGAAAAGAAAGAAACCCCATAACTCTAAATAATTATGGTTACATTATTTCCTTTCTGTCCTGTTTCCTTTGGCATTGAAAAATAACTAGCTGGGATTGTACCTTGCATATATTTTTGGGCTAATTTCCCAGACAGAGAACCTGAGCACAGAGGGTGCTGGGTCCCAGTGGTCAGGCTCACAGCCTACCTTCACTTAAAGGAGAATTCTGGATAAGGGCAAGGAGCTCAGGAGCAGTGGTGGTATGCATGCAAGAGGATTTTAGATGGATATTTATCTATCTATTTAAACACACATATACATGCGTGCGTGCACGCTCTGTCACTTCAGTAGTCTCTGACTCTTTACAACCCCATAGACTGCAGCCCGCCAGACTCCCCTGTCCATGGGATTCTCCAGGCATGAATACTGGAGTGGGTTGCCATACCCTCCTCCAGGGGTATCTTCCCTATCCAGGACTTAAACCCAGGTCTCCTGCATTGCAGGCAGTTTCTTTACCACTGAGCCACCGGGGAAGTCCCCCGCATGCATACATATACACATAAATATATACACACACCACAAATCAGAAAATAGCCACTTACAGACATTACATTTTTGGTTTCTTGTCAAAAGCAAGTCAACTTAAAGAAAAAGGTCCAGAGTTAACAGCAGTAGAGATGGTTCCCCATAGGGCTCAAATCAGTGAAGTGGTAGGGAACTGACGAAATATTGGGAAATATTTCTGTGGGGCCACTGGAGTCCCCTCCCATGAATAACTTCTGTTACTGGCTTCCTGAGTTCTGTGCCAAGCCACACACTCATGCCTAAGAGGACTCAGTTCTTCCTGTCCTGGTGAAGGGTGAGGAAAGGGCCTGGAGCAGGTGTGACTGCTGGGTGAGGTCTCTGAGTGAAAATTCTACTTACTCCACTGATGCAACTTTACCTTCCGGGTTTGCATTTCCAGCACCCAGAGGAGCACTTGGTGCGGCCAAATTGCTTGGGAACTGTGCACTGACTGAATGACTAGGTGAATTAGTGGGAAGCTTTCATATATATTCCTGTCTTCAAATGCACGTGACCCTGGGCAAACTGACTCTGCTAGGTACACACAGGTTACTGTGCATCACTATAAATCAGTCTTACCCAAAGAGAGCCATGTTAAAAACGTTCCATGAAAAAACAAAAAAGACCCTGTGGTCAGATTCATTTGGGACCCATTGAATACACAGCCCTCTCTGCTTCACAGAGCATATTAGCACATCTAAGGCTCTGAGAAGGTCTGCAATGGTGGGGGTTGTGGGGTGGGTGCTATTAATGTTCCTGTAAGCCAGGAGTTCCTAAACCTGATGCCTACTAAATGCTCTTTCTAATAGTGTTTGAAGTCTGTGGTTTTCATCCCAGCAAGTCCCATGTGATTTAATCATGACAGCTGTTTCTCAGGAAGTTCTGACTGGGGACACCTGGCCCAAAAAAGGACCCAAAAGGAGAAACAAGAGAAGAAGACAGGTCACAGTGGGACTGCCAACAGCCACCCCCTCCCAGGTCCTTTCCCCTCTGTTGGAGTCCCTCCCACAAGAGTTTTAAGAGTTTAGAGAGTAGAGGTCTGAATGCAGGAGCACAGAGTAAGTGAAAGTCCTCCAGTTGATACAGTGCTGGGCATTTGGGGTGTGTAGCTGGAAGATAACTGAGTGCAGAGAGAGAGAGAGAGAGAGAGAGAGAGAGAGAGAGAGAGAGAGAGAGAAGAGGTATGTTTTATGAACAAAGCTGCCCTTTTTCTCCTTTAGGAGTTGGTCCTTGATGCCTGCTGAGATGGCTGAGGTTGCCCATGGCAGCACACTTAGATAATGTCAGGGCTGGGGGTCAGGGCTGGGGAAATAGAGCACAGGTCCCAGGGAGAGAACACCCTCTCCTCCCCCCATCCAGGCCACACCCTAGCCCAGGGAGGCAGCAGGACTTGCAGGAGAGCCCGGATGGACCTGGTAATGGGAAAGTGCCCGCTGGGGTGTAGGCAAGTTCCCATTCCGTCTTGTTTTCTGGCTCAACGGTGAAGCCTGGGGTTGCAGTCGTCTCCTCCCCAACGGGGACAGCAGCCACGCCAGGCCCCACTTGGGTCACGATCCAATCCTCCACGTCAGGGCCTGCTGTGGGTGTGCTACCCTCCTCTTCTCCTGGAGAGGGCGTCACTGAAACACCTAAAGGGGATATGGGTGGTGAGGGCTGGCGGCTCCTTCTTACCAGTGACCCACCTCAGGCTGGCCCTTCTTCAAGGGACACAGGGGACCATGAGGTGGGCCAAGCCTGTGCACAAATCTTGCTGGTCCTTGGCCTTCCAATCCCTACCCAGTCCAGTGAGATGATGTTTGTCCTTAATTAATAAGAGCTGTTTGCTTCAACTATATCAATATGCACACACCATCAGCACTTTATTTCAGGGTGGTCTGGGGCACCTCTTTTGCAGAATCTATTATACATGCCAGGCATTGTTTAAAGGTGTGATGCATCGATGCATAAAATCTTAGGGGACTTCCCTGGTAATCCAGTGGCTGAGACTCAGTGCTCCCAATGCTGGAGCCTGGGTTTAATTCCAGGTCAGGAAACCAGATCCCATACACTGCAACTAAGAGTTCGCGTGGAGCAACTAAAGATCCCTCCTGTCAGAACTAAAGATCCTGCATGCCGTAACTAAGACCCAGCACAGCCAAATAAATAAGCAAATATTTAACAATAAGATAAAATAAGTTTATCCCACAAGAACCACGTGAGAGAGATACATTATCTCACTTACAAACAGGGACACTAAGGTTAAGTGACCTTTCCAGTGTCAGTAGCTTCTAAGTAACAGATCTAGTCTATAGGCCCAAGTATCTGGTGCCGGGGGGCTTCCCAGGTGGTGTATTAGTAAAAAATCCACCTGCTGATGCAGGCAATGCAAGAGATGTGGGCTTGATCCCTGGGTCAGGAAGATCCCCTGGAAGAGGAAATGGCAATCTGCTCCAGTATTCTTGCCTGCAGAATTCCATAGACAGAGGAGCCTGACAGGCTATAGTCCATGGGGTCGCAAAAGAGTTGGACACGACTGAGCTACTGTGCACACAGCACAATCTGATGTCAGACACTCTGCTCTTAAGTACTGCAATGATGCTGACTTTCTTGGACAGAAATTATGTTCCAAGTGTGTCTGGATCAAAATCAGGAGAGTGCTATTTAACATGCATGAAGCCATCCTGGCACTGGCTGGTGAAGGCAGGATTCATTGACTGGGAGTAACTGTTCTGGTTTAGCAGGCTTGTCGGGAAGGAAGCCAGGTTTCTCAGCAGATGTATAAAAGGCTGAGTCTACAGAGGGTTGGGGATGGATGGTAGAAATGCTTGGCTGAGAATTTATTGGGGGGCTAATTGGCTTGCTTCTGATGTCCAGAGCAAGGAGAGGGGTGCTGGGTCAAGGGCCTCATCAAATCCTCTGGGAAGGTATTGGCTTTCTTGACTGGCAAAGTGAGACTGAACTTTCTTTGAATTAGGTTTTAAAAGGTGATCCTGGGGCTTCCCAGGTGGGGCTAATGGTAAAGAACCCGGTCTGTTAATGCAGGAGACATAAGAGACATGGGTTTGATTCATGGGTCAGGAAGATCCCCTGGTGGAGGGCATGGCAACCCACTCCAGTATTCTTGCCTGCAGAATCCCATAGACAGGATCTTGGTGGGCTATGGTCCATAGCATCTCAAAGAGTCAGACATGGCTGAAGCGACTTAGCACTGAAAGTCTTGGAAACTTTGGGTCATTCAAGGTGTTTTTTTTTTTTTAAAGATCCTTTTTTAAAAAATTTAGACCATTTTTAAAGTCTCTATTGAATCTGTTACAATATTGTTTCTGTTCTATGTTTTGTTTTTTTGGCCACAAGGCATGTGGGATCCTAGCTCCCTGACCAGGGATTGAACCCAGGCTCCCTGCATTGGAAGGCTAAGTCTTATCTAGTGGACTGCCAGGGAAGTCCCTTGGGGAGTTTTTTAAAAAATTAACTTTATTTTGAAATAATTACATATGCACAGGAAGTTATAAATATACTGAGTTTTGATGTATAATATGTAAAATATGGCACAAGCCAGTACTACAATCTACATTCTGGGCAGTGCATCTGGACCCATGGACCCTGTAAGAACTCATCCAATCAGAGCCCAGCCAGGCCTTGGCCATGGCCTGGCCATGCCCACTGAGTCGATGACATCCCTCTCAGAACTCTGGTAACATGGCATAGAATCCTCAGCACGGGTCAGTTAGAGATGTGAATTTTTGGTGCTTAGTGAAGAATAATTTGACTAAACTCATCACAGAAATATTTAGAAGCAGATGAAAGTTTGACCAGGCTGTACAAATCAAAACTGTATGTATACTTATATACACACATACACACAACATATATGTGTGTTATTTGCAAAGCTAACATTTATTGAGCATTTAGTATTTCCCAGGTACTATGCTAAGTGTTCTGTATGCATTACCCCAGTTAATCCTTCCAGCAACAATTCAAGGTAGGAAATATTATATCATTATTTTATAGAGAAAGCAGAGAAACAGAGAGACTAAGTGACTTGCCTAAGGTCACACAGCTACAAAGCAGCAGAGTCATAACTAAAATTCAGATTTGCCCGATTTTAGAGCCCAAGTTCTTACTTGTTTCTCTTTATGTGTCTCTGGGTGCACATTAGAAGGGTGTACTTGCCATGGAGTCAAAGCCTAAGGTCACCCCATCCAGATGGACTGACTTTGTCCTCTATGCTGTGATGGATGGGCAAAGATCAGGAGGGACGAGTCCGGGGGAGTCACCCCCAAGACAGAGGGGGGCCGGAGGGGAGATGAGGACACAAACCTCGGAAGCAGAAGGCGTGGTGCCGGGACAGCGGATCCAGGAGGCCCGTCTGGTTGGGGTAGAGGTAGACGGTTCTCACGCCTGGTTTGTCGCCGCCGCAGGCGGGCCTCGGGGTGACAATGGGGTAGCGGAGGCTGCCGTCGGACAGCCAGCCGGCGTAGCACTTGTCCAGACCGCGGCTCCAGGCAGCGTAGAGCTGGCCCGTGGTGGCCAGCGTGGCGTTTTGGGATTCACAGAACTCCTGGGCTTCCCGGAAGGTGAACTGCTCCAGGCGTGTGGCAAAGAACACCTCCCCTGGGGGTAGAGGCAGGTGGCAGGTGTGAGCCTCCGTGCCCATGGCCAGAGCAGCCGCTGCTCACCCTGGGGCAGGCCGGCTGCACTAAGACGAGTTAGTCACGCTCCATCTGAACAACCTCCCCTCCTTCTCTCTGGATTCTCCAGTCACAGGCACCCCCTCTTCTGCCTAAGAGAGGCACTCCTGGGCACCTCCGTGCTCCCCTAAACCTCAGCACTGAATCATGGAGCACTGAATGCTATGGACCTGTGGCCCCACCCGCATCTTGTGAACTCAGGGAGCAGGGCCTGTGGCCACTCTTAGGGGTTGGAGGCCCAACACCCAGAACAATACTGGGGTCTGTGTCTGATCTGGGGGGAGGAAGTTCACATTTACTGAACACCTGCTTATACCAGGCACTTTTTATGCACATCTCATTTAATACTCAGTGAAGTCTCTGATATAAGCATAAATCAGCTCCATTTTATGGATGAGGAAACTGAGGCCTAGAGAGGTTAAGTAACTTGCCCAGGTCCCCAAACAAGTGAGTGGCAGTGTTGAAATCTCTCCAGAATACCAGCATTTCCAAGACTGGGTTCAGTGGGACAGTGATTTGGTGATTTTAATTGAAATGATAAGAAATAAGACCAAACAAGGGTCTGTGTTTCTTTAAGCTTGGGTGATGCTTGGTTAAGCAGAGTTGAAGAGGTTTTTTTTTTTTTTAATGCAGGACTTCTCAGAGTCTTTGATTTGTTCATGGGCATTGAGATGCTCAATGAGGCAGAAGGTACATATAACATTTTAATTCACTTGTCTATAGAACTTATTGCCTTTTCAAGAAACCAGTGCTTCCCTGCAATGCTGGGGAATCCATGTGGACCATCTGGGAGGCAGACAAGGGGCCTGGCCTGAGAGGGGGACTGGGAAGGCCTTCTTTCTTAAGTAGGATCCTTTCCTGGTTGCCTGCCCAGGTGAGAACGGGACTAGGTAGATGGTGACTCGCCCTCTGCTATATCTCCCCATCAGCTCCCTCACCCATCCACAGCCTGAAATTTGAGAACAGGGCCTGTACCCTCGAGTCTGTCCACGTAGCAGTAGACATCGTAGGTTTCTGATGGTGGCCGCACGCCGTAGGTCCTGACCCCTGGGCTGCTGTCCTTGTCACCCACACAGGGGGTCCGCGGGCTCACAATGGGGTATCTGCAGGGAAGGGTGGGAGGGGCAGATGAGAGTTTGTTCTGGAAAACTGGGGATGCAGGGCCCCAGGGTGAGGCGGCAGGTCTCCTGGAGGATTCAAACCAGGAAGGAGGACTTCCCTGGTGCGCCAGTGGTTAAGAATCTGCCTGCCAGTGCAGGGGACACAGGTTCAATCCCTGGTCTGGGAAGATCCCATATGCTGTGGGGCAACTAAGCCCATGTGCCACAATTACTGAGCCCGTGCACCCTAGAGCCCATGCTACGCAACGAGAGAAGCCACCACAATGAGTAACTAGAGAGTAGCCCCCACTTGCCACAACCAGAGAAAGTTCACAAGCAGCAGCGAAGACCCAGTGCAGCCAAAAAAATAAAAAATAAAACAGGAAGGAGTCTCTCATGCAACATGCTCCCTGTGCAGCTGGGGGTAGGGCCGCCTGAGGGCAATTGAGGGATTCCTGGCTTCAGAAGAAAGCCCATGGCATGGAAGGGTCAGGCTGGGGAGGACTGGGGGGCTTGACAGGGAGCTCTCAATATGTTTTTTGAGGAGAAATGACCAAGGAGCTAATGTCTCCTGGGACCCATTCCCACCCTCTCAGAATACGTCTTGGTTCTGGGGGAGAAATTAAGGGGTCAGCCAGGAGCCACTAATTAACGGAGCACACAGTGTGGCGGGTGCCCGCTCGGTGGTGGGTGCCACAGGCTCAGGCTCCCCAAGCCTGACCTCGCACGGTTGGGTTTGGATGGGGAGGGGAGCCCAGCTCGTCTCACCTGACTGTCTGATCCTGCAGCCAGCCGGCGTCACACTGCTCGTAGCCTGCTTCATAGGCGGCCTGGAGCTGTTCGGGTGAGGCGATGACGGCCCCGGTGCGCAGGCAGGCCTGCTTGGCTTCCTCAAAGGTCAGCGAGTAGCGGGAGGAGCCCGGGCGGTAGTGGAACACGACTCCTGGGTGGGGAGGAGAGGGAGAGAAGGTGAGACAGGTCAGGATCAGGGCATGGGCCAAGGGCTACCATGCCAGGGTCCATGGTACCTGGTTCTCAAGGCTTTGCAGGTGTGGAAGGAGCCCTGGCTCCTTGAGGAATGGCCTCCTTTCACCCCCTCCTTCCTTTTCTACTCCTCATCTGATTCCTTGTCAAGCTGGTAATCTCTGCTTGTTCAAACTGCTCCTGAAATCCACCTTCCTGAGAAAGCCTTCTAGGACCTTTCTGCCATGGGTGTCCCCAACCCTTCATTCTGGCTTCCTCACTCCAGGCTGCTCATTTGTCCCCGGACTCTTTAAAATAAAGGCACTTGCTCTTAGTATAAAAAGAATAAGTGATCAGTGCAGAGCATTCAGAAAATACAGAGAAGGACAAAGAAGAAATCAAACAAATCAATCAAACCACTGCCTTTCTTCCACTTGGCCCAAAGTCCCGGGTTCAGGGGGTAGGTGGTCCTCCGGAAAACGGCTGCAAGAGTTTGTGCGGGTGCACTGGGTATATGTCTGGGGACGAGCACAGCACACAGCCTGTCCATGAACCCCCACTCACTCTGCCTCCCCTGTTGCATTTAACTGGACACACATTGGATTTTGACACTTCCCTGGGTGACTGGCCAGTTCGTGTCCAGTTGCAGACAGATCCCCAATCTGAGTCTCCCTCACGTTCTTGTCGTTTCCTGTGTTAGATGCCCACATATCCATTGGCACCTTTATGGGTCGCGGCCATGTGGAGGGAGTGAGAATCTCTCCAGCCCCGAGCCAAGCCTGGGACATGGCTACTGTTGGCCTTACCCCCAATTTCTAAGCAATTCTTCCTTCTCAATATACTGTATTTATCTGGGCGATTCAGGCTGATATCTCACTTTGTGGCACCATGGGAGTGAAGGTGGATGGCAGTGGAGGGCAGGTCTCCATCTGACTTGCCCCAGGGGGAGATACTACCAAGGTCCTCATGGAGGCCACCGCAGTACATCTTTCCATGGACTTGAGTTTTGGAACCAGCCAAGTTCTATGTGACATGACATCCCAATTATCCAAATATTTATTTAGTTTTTGGTCGCCTGGCATGTGGGATCTTAGTTCCCTGACCAGGGACTGAACCCACGCCCCATGCATTAGAAGTGCAGGGTCTTAACCACTGGACTACCAGGGAAGTTCCCATCCAGACATTTATTAAGCACCTGAAACACCACCATCCCAGAACCAAGGTGGCAAACGTTTTCTGGAAAAAGCCTGACAGAACACATTTCAGACTTTGAGGGCTAAATGGGGTTTGTACATCTACCTGATCCTGTCCTGATAGCCCTAAAGGGCTCTAAATGGCCACAGACTATGTTACCAAATGGGTGTGACTTTATTCCTGTCAAACTTTATTTGTGGACATTAAAATTTGAATTTTATATAATTTTCACAATATGTCACAAAATGTTATTCTTCTTTGGACTTTCCCCCTCAACTACTTAAAAAGCTTCTTAATTCTTAGTTCATGGGCTGCAGAAAAACGGAACATGGGCTAGGGCTAGGTTTGGTCCATGGACCAGTTTGCAGACCCCTGTTCTGGAGGGCCAGTGCCGTGAGAAGCCCTGAGGGTACCCAGTGCAGCTGAGCTCAGCGGCTCTGTTCTGTGGAAGTGCCTGTTGGGGCGAGGAGGGCCCGTGGGCAGAAGGGCCCTGGTTTTCCTTTGCCCTTCACCTCTACCTGTCGATACATTCACTGGTTTTTCCCTCTGACTTCATTTGAAGGAAATGCTTTGGGACAGAGAGCCGCACACACATAAAAGAGCGTAAGCATCACTGGTGTGGCCCATCCCCTTTGTTCCTTGTTTCACAAGTGAGGAGAGCTGAGTCTGAGGGGAGGGACGCTTGTCTCGCATCCCAGGTAAAGCTGAAAGTACAGAAGAACTTCCACCCAGGTGGCTCAGTGGTAAAGAATCTGCCTGCCAGTGCAGGAGACGCAGGTTCGATTACCTGGGCCGGGAAGATCCCCTGGAGAAGGGAAATGGGAACCCACTCCAGTATCCTTGCCTGGAGAATTCCATGGACAGAGGAGCCTGGCAGGCACAGTACGTAGGGTCGCAAAAAGTGGGAATGACTGAGTGACTGAGCGATTCCTGCACTGCACATAGAAGACCCCAGACCAAGCCCTTTCCCCCAGCCCTGGATGCAGCCCCTGAGAGGCAGACACTTACCCCCTGGCAGTCGTGGCTGCCCAGGGACCTCAGCTGCACCTGGGGCTAAGGTCACCTGCACGACGAGGTCCTCGCTGGTGAAGGCCGTGGGGGCTTCCAGACCGGGCGTGGACTCTCCGGGAAAGGCCCAGGGCCGGGTGCCCTCTCCAGTCCTGTTCTCCACTGCGGGGAATGCAGTGGCCCTTACTTCAGGGACAAACGTGAAAGGCTCTTCGGGTTCCGGGACGGTGGGAGAGACTTCAAATTCGGGCTTCGCCGTGAGGATCACGTTGCCTCGGGCTTCACCCTCGGTGATGTTTCGGGGCAGGGGCAGCTCCACGTCAGGCCAGGTCACCGTCTGGATGGTGATGTCCTCCTCGCCACCCACCCCGAAAAAGTTTTCTGGGATGTCTACAAAGTCTTCACCTGGGGCAGGGGGCAGAGACAGGCATTAGTGCTTGGCCTGGGGCTGGCTTGATGGAGATGAATATCAGATGCCCCCCTCCTCTGCTAAGAAAAGAAAGCACCTACTGTGTGCCAGGCACCTGGCTGGGCCCATTGCTGGAGACCTCAATAGCTTGAGTATTTATTATAGGGGTTCCCTAGATTGCAAAAATACGCAGTCACCATAGCACAAAACCCTGACCAATCAGCTCACTGTTTATTAACACCATCTTGTTCCAACATCCCTTCCTGGGTAATGCCAGGCAGTTGCTTCCTTATCTATCTTGTGAGCACCTGCTGACCCTCTGATGTTAGAACTAGCCAATGGGACAATGTAAATCAATCAGAAAAAGAAATGAAAAAATCTTCCCAAAGATGCAGGAGCTCATGAAATTGATGAAAGTGCCATGAGAGAACTGCCTGCCTCAGTCATGAACAAACGAGCCACTTAGTAATTAATAAAGAGAGCATCCATGAGGATGCTACAACTGCAAACAGGGTGGTGGGAATATTGAAAAGTGAAGAGAAGCTTTTGGGGGTAATTCTAACTATTTTTGCACAAATAACCCTAGACAGTGTAAAATATAGGATAAAAGCATTTTTAAAAGTTTTAGTCTAAATGTTCACAATAAAGTCCTTGTCAAAAACTTTTTCCCACTCTTAAGTAACACTATGACCCTCATTTTGAAGTGAATTCAATTAAAAGGGCAACTGTGGAGAGGAAGGTGGGAGGGAGGCTCAAGAGGGAGGGGACATATGTATACTTATGGCTGATTGTTTGACAGAAAGCAGCTCAATTCTGTAGAGCAATTATCCTTCAATTAAAAAATAAATGCTTTCAAAATTTAAAAAAGGGCAGATCACAGCGCCCTCCTGTGATGCATGGTCTCAAGTCAGGCCCCACATCTTCCCATTAGACAGATGAGGAAAGTGAGGCTCAGGGCCTTGACTTTGTCAGAGCTGCCCAGGAGTGAGGGGCAGAAATGTGATTCAAAATTGAGAAAACAGTCCCTAAATCTCATGTTTTCCCCCAATTCTGGGCTGATGAGATAGGACTGGTTATTGCAGGTTGCAGTGATTCTAGCTTCCCAAGGAACCCATGAAAATATGGGGTGCTAAGACTTGGGGTTCAGGTACGCAATGGACACTTGAAGGAGGTAAAACCCAACTCCCCATTCTAAGATCTCATCCTCTGGGTCCCCATTTTGGTGGCAGCTCCCCCTCCGAAATGCCTCCAGGCCATTCCTACCTGTGTAGCAGATGGCGTCATAGCGGGATGAAGGGTCAGGGTAGCCCGTCTGATTGGCGTGCAGGTAGACGGTCCTCACTCCCAGGAGGTTGCCCCCGCAGTTCGGCCGGGCCTTGGAGATGGGGTATCGCACGCTGCGGTCAGCCAGCCAGCCGGCGCTGCACATGTCCATGCCGCCCTGCCAGGCCAGGTAGAGTTGGCCCGTGGTGGCCAGCCGGGCACCCAGCCGCCGGCACTCGTTGGCTGCCTCCTGAAAGGTGAACTTCTCCGGGGATGTTGCATAGAAGACCTCGCCTGCAAAAGACAGCCGGCAGAGTAAGGAGCTCCTTCTCATGTCTGCCCTGAGTCCCCAGGGAGATCCCCAGGTTCCTCTGGGTTTGGTCTTTAACTGGGCAAAGCCCTGGTCCCACATGTCTGTATTTCAGGGGAAGAATGGGGGGTTGGGAGGGGTGTTGAGGTAGGGTATGGTATCCTGGATTAGTGCCCTGCCCAGGAAGAGGCCTTCACGACTCCAAGAGTCAGCAGGAAGAAGGGGATGGGCAGCAGGAAGAAGGGGATGGGCAGCAGGAAGAAGGGGAAGAGCCTCCGAAGGGGCTCTTGGGAGGGTAGGGGGTGGCCTCACCTTCCATCTCCTCCGCGAAGCAGTACACATCATAGGTTTCATTGGTATCACGGATGCCATAGGTTCTCACACCAGGAAACTCATCCTTGTCTCCATAGCAACCTTCCCTTGGAGTGTGGATGGGGTACCTGCCGGGAACCCAAAGCAGGGATGTGACACTCGGGGGACAGAGGGGGCCGGTGACCTTGTACCCTACTCCCTTGTGGGAGGAAGCAGTGACTTACTGGTGTGTTTGCCGGGACCTGCTGAGATCTGTGGGCTACTTGTTTCTACAGTTTTTGCCCAGCTTTATTGAGATAGATGTTTTCATCACTATTGGTGACAGAAGGTGGCCCCTTTTACTGAAAATTTATTGTACCAAACATGTTCTATCAGGGGCTTGCAAACCTTTTCTGTAAAAGGATGAATAGTAAATATTTCAGGTCTTGCAGGCCAGAGGGTCTCCACTGTGACCAACCACTCAACCTTGCCATCCTAGTGCAAACAAAGCAACCACAGACAACAGAACAAGTGTGGCTATGTTCCCATAAAGCTTGGTTTACCGAAACAAGGAGTGGGTTGGACTTGACCCATGAGCCATAGTTTGATGAACCCTGCTCTGTATCATTGGAGTCTCATATCAACCTAAGGAGGAAGGTGCTATAACCACTCTGAACCATAAGAAAGTGGGGCCCAGAGATGTTTAACAATTTGTTCAAAGTCACACAGCCTCTGAGTATCAGAACTGGGGTTTGAGGTATATAGATACCTCCTGTATCTGAGGTGTGGTCTCTTCCACTATGCTAGGCTGTTGAATCATCTTGCCTTTTTTTTTTTTTAATGGTTAATGGCTTTTTTTATCCTGAGATCTTTTGCCTATCCCAGTATTACAGAGCTATTTCCCTTTGTTTTCTTCTTGTGGCTTTGTGGTTCTGGCTTTTGCATTTGGAGCTTTGATCCGCCTCGAAAGAATTGTCTCATCTTGCTTTTATAGTCTTGCTTACACGAAGGTAAGCCTTACATGAATGTAAGCCTCCCTTAAAGGTAAGGCTCTGTCTGCCTTGCTGGGCAACCCACCCCTTAGCAGCTGTGCTCAGGGGAAAATGAGCCAAAAAGCTTAATTTACATGTGTCTTGCCCTATTAAAAACAGAATAGAAAGTGGTTCACAAAAAGATATAAACACCAAAATTTTAAAAAGATGTAAAGGGAAAAATGAGTAGGAAGAATAATGATGTAAAATTTGCATGGAGAAAATACTCATGTAGAGCTATGCTGCTAGTGATCACTCATCCACCACAGGACAGAGGACCAAGGATTTGGGACCTGACCTCGAACTGGCCAAGGCATCTGTCTAGCCCCAGCCCAGGTTGGCCTTGGTGTCAGGCTGGCACCAGCTCAGTGCTGGTCAGCGTTCCAGTCCATCTCCCACTCCACTCTGATGGTGGCCCTGGGGCTCACCTGACAGTCTGATCGGCCAGCCAGCCGGCGTCGCACTGGTGGAAGCCGTCCTCATAGGCGGCCTGCAGCTGCTCGGGCGTGGCAATGATGGCACTGTTCTGCAGGCAGGCCCGCTGCGCCCTGTCAAAGTCCAGGGTGTAGCGCGTGGAGATGGCTCTGTAATGGAACACGATGCCTGCAAGACACAGGAGAGCGAGAGGGCAGGTCAGCACGGCCTCCCCTCATCCAGGCCCTCATAGACTCAGGGAGAGCCAAGGGGGCATAGAGACATCTGGGCTGGGCCTCTAGCTGATGGGTGGATTCTAGCTCCCTATCTGCATGGGGTCCTTCTGCCTTTGCTAGAATATTTCTATTAACAGGGAGCTCATTACCATACCAGGCATCTTTTTGGAAACCTGTGATAATTCTGGTAATCAGGTTATTTGACTTGGATTAAAATCTGCCTTCCTCATAATTTTTCATATCATTCCAGGACCCCATATTTGCTTTGCAGAAAGAATCTCCCTCAGCCCAGAGACATCCCAGTGAGAGTCTTGTTTAAGGCACAGGTAGGAGCAGACCACCTTTTGGAGAGTGCTGAGCACCAAAGAATTGACGCTTTCGAATTGTGGTGCTGGAGAAGACTCTTGAGAATCCCTTGGACAGAAAGGAGATTAAACCAGTCAATCCTAAAGGAAATCAACCCTGAATATTCACTGGAAGGACTGATGCTGGAGCTGAAGCTCCAACACTCTGGCCACCTGATGTGAAACGTCACCTCATTGGAAAACACACTGATGCTGGGAAAGATTGAAGACAGGAGGAGAAGGGGGAAACAGAGGATGAGATGGCTGGATGGCATCATCAACTCAATGGACATGAGTCTGAGAAAACTCCAGGAGATAGTGAAGGACAGGGAAGCCTGGCATGCTGCAGGACTGAGCAAATGAACAACAACCACCCAACAGGAAAAACTTGGTGCTGACTGAAGTCCTGAAGCCTACCAAGAACACACCCATATTCCTTAGTCCATCGAGGGCAGGGGACCAGAAAGTCCTCATCCCTTTCTTTGGCTTCTGGAACTGGAAGTGGGGGAGGGACACCTGGGTGGAGAGTCAGGAGATGCTCAGGCTCCCTTCCTGGGAAACTTCAGGCAAGTCACTTAACCTCAGTTTGCTTGTCTGTAAAATGGGGATGATCACAAAGCAATCAAATCACAGGACTGTTGGGAAGCACAGATTGTCATTCATTACATGTGACTGTGGCCACGGAGTATTTAATTCACTCAAAGTCTAGTGAGAGTGATGTTACCAGCTTTGTGTTACAGAGGAAGCAACTGAAGTTAAGTAACTCAACCGAGGTGCAAACTGGCAGGATGAGGAGCTGGGGTTTTCAAGCCAGCCAGCCTGGGTGCCCACCAGTGAGGATGGCATTCTGGTTTTTTCTGTAGGTGAAGCAGGGTTCCCCCCGGGCAGGATCTCACCTTTCACCACGACCTCCAGGGTGGCCTGGCTGTCCTCGATGCCATGCATCACCTCGCAGCGATAGATCCCGGAGTCATTGGAGCGCAGGTTCTGGATTTCCAGGGTGGCGTCGCTGGGGATGGCGGGGTAGTTGGGCAGCGTGACCTTGTCTTGGTAGGCGCTGTTGACCCGCACCCGCCCTTCAGTGGCCACCAGCAGCACCACCTCCTTCTCCTTGGAAATGCGGCTCCACTTGATTCTCGGGGCGAGGGGGGCGGTGGAGGGGGCGGTGGTCACGGGGTGCATGGGGTCGATGAAGTAGCAGGGGATGGTGAGGGAGCTCCCCAGGAGGACCCGCAGCGGGGACGGTTCAGGGATGCTGACACTCAGCGAGTTGTCAGGTTCTGTGCGGGGAGACACGGGGGCGGGAGACAGACCTGTTAGTGCCCAGAGAGGACCACCCAGCCTCTCTGTCCGTCCTTTTGGAAATGACAGTGTCTGTGCTGGTGCTGGGGAAGCCTCCTGCATCATATGGAATTCCCTTTCCAGAGCAGCTTCTTCAAGACCCCCTGGTCTCTCTGTCTCAAGACGGGAACTATGGAGCCAGAAAGGGTTCCAGAGGGGGCCATCGGGAAATTCAGAGGCGTACCTCTTTGTTTCTCAAACTGGGGTACCCTAGGTGATGCCAAGCCATGGGATAAACAGAACCCATCTTTCTGGAGTTACAAGCCATGGGATAAACAGAACCCATCTTTCTGGAGTGACAGTTTGACTCAAATATTCGTAAAAAGTTACTTTGGGGGAGAAGTTCCAGTACTTTGGCCACCTGATGTGAAGAGCGGACTCACTGGAAAAGACCCTGATGCTGGGAAAGACTGAAGGCAGGAGGAGAAGGGGATGACAGGGGGTGAGATGGTTGGATGGCATCACCGACTCAATGGACATGAGCCTGAGCGAGCTCCAGGAGATGGTGAAGAACAGAGAAGCCTGGCGTGCTGCAGTCCATGGGGTTGCAAAGAATTGCACATGACTTAGTGACTGAACTACATCAAGAAAAAATTACTATGGGGAAGAAAAAATTTATACAGCTTGTAAAGCTAAGATATAAAAATATCAAACGTTTAAGGAGGTCTGCTTTGGGCTTCATCCTGACCTTGCAGAAGGACTAGTCATTCTCTTCTGTTGTTGGGGGATCAGGGGCCTAGTTGGAGAGGCATCAGAGAAAATCAGACATTTAAGCCTGCAAAGAGTCAGCCTGGGGTGGGGTTGGGATATGATTAGACTCCATTAAAAAAAAAAAAAGACAACAAACCTAGATAGTATTGATAGGGAAGATGCAGAGAGTTTGCAAATTCTCTTAGAAGTTAAAAATATTCCTGGTATTGGAAAGAAAGAGCCTTTGAAAAAACAGCACTTTTATGAACAGTCATATACTTACCAAACTTTTTTTTCCAGGAGAGCCTGCAGGTTGACCATAAAAATGTTTCACATATTTGTGGGTGGCAGATACATAGCAAGGCAGGAAAAAGGGAGCCAGGAATGTTTGGGGTCCAGCCCTAACCTTTTGATATCCTGGGGGATCACTAGCAGGCCCTTCACAGAAATATCCCACTGAGGCTCCACCCTAGCACAGCACACAGCGTGGTTTTAGTGGTGGTAGCTCTCCAGGGCAGGTTCTTCCCAGGTAGCACTAGTGGTAAAGAACCCACCTGCTGATGCAGGAGACATAAGAGACTCAGGTTCAACCCCTGGGTCAGGAAGATCCTCTGAAGACGGGTGTGGCAATCCACTCCAGTATTCTTGCCTAGAGAATCCTAGGGACAGAGGAACCTGGTGGGCTATAGTCCATGGGGTCACAAAGAGTCAGACATGACTACAGTGACTGATCACGCACGCATGGTTATCCAGGGACAACTGGAAGTGACAGCAGCACCCAGCTCTGCAGTTTTTAAAGCTCTCAACCAACCCTCAAGAGAAGGTTGGCCTGTGTGGGCAAATCACCCCAGGGTATAGCCAGCTGGGTACTCAAGGGTCTCAGGGCAAGAGTACAGGTGGAGACTCAGGGATCATATGTCTAAATGTTTAAAAGCTATAAATCAAGCCAACAGATTGTTTAAAAAAAATGTTCTATCTTCTTATTTGACAATGATACCTTTCAAAATTAAAAACCAGATTCAAATTTAGAATTTTTGGATCCCTAGAGTTTTGCATTGGGATGTGGTGGCCACGCTGGAGGAGAGGGAATCAGGACCCCTTTTCTTCCCTTCATGGCTCTGCACTGTGAAGCGTCTGTATTTATCCAGGCCCTCACAACCCAGCTCTGTCTGAACAGCCACCCCTTCACCTCTCCCTCTGGCCTTCTGGTGGCTCAGACGGTGTTATTGGTGGTGGTGGGTGGTGGTGGTGGGTGGTCCTTTCATGGAAGGATGGACCCAGAGGAGCAAACCATGCAGCCCTGAAAATGACTTGGGTCCAGCTGGACAGGGAATTCTGGGCATCCTGGGTACCCAGAGGGAGCATAGAGTGGGGTGGACACATATCACTGGCCCTACAATTCCTCATTTTTAGGGAATTTGGGGGCTGTAGGAGAGTCAGAGAGGGGGCCTCTAAAGTGATGGCCCAGGACTATCAGTGTCAGGCTTGGTCTCCATCTCCTGAGTTCAGGCCTCAGTGCCTGCTGGGTAAATGAGACACGCATGGGGATGTCCTCACCTGAAACTTCTACTGAGATGGCTGCTGCGATGACCCTCAGAGTCACAAACACCAAGAGTAAAGTGGTCATAGTTCACCTGGAAGAGAGGGGAACAGAGACGTCATTCGGAGGTTCAGATACAGTGAGGTTGAGGGTCATGTGTCACGTGACAAGTGTGATAAACTCCTCATCCATGGATCTGAAATAACATCAAATAAGGAGGCTAATTTTTAAAAAGTGATAATGATTATACTTGAACAATGGCTTTATGGATAATTTTATTTTGCACTTTGGATTTTTTTTCATGTTTTATAAAAGTGTCTATGATAAGCATGTATAGCTTTTGTGATTAAATAAAACAACAGATATTTATCTAAAGAGCTATAAAGAGTCGGACACGAATGAGTGACTTAGTGTATACATACATACACACACATTAAGGATTATAAAATACCCTCAACTGATTTACTGTTTATCTCACCTATGTGACTACAAAAGAAAATAAAGAGATTTTATTGGAAAAAAAAAACAATAAGGAGGCTGCTTTGTGATCTGAGAGATATCTTCTCCAAGAATCCTGTCTTCATAAAACCTTCATGGATTCCTTAATTACTGGTGTGAGGCTGTAATTAAATTTATCTCCTCCTGCTTTTTCTAGGGAACCTCTCATCTTCTAACCAGTAAAGTTTCATCCTAAAGGATCCCTGGGATGGTTGATTTTATGTGTCAACTTGACTGGTCCATGAGGTGCTCAAATATTTGGTCAAATGTTATTCTGGGTGTGTCTGTGAGGGTGTCTTGGGCGGAGATGAACATTTAAATCGGCAGACTGAGTAAGTAGAGCAGATGCCCTGCCAGTGTGGGTGGGCCTCACCTAATCAGCTGAAGGCCTGCATTGCCCCAAATGGCTGACCCTCCCCTAAATAAGAGATAATGTCTCTTGCCCGATGTTCACCAAACTGCCTTCAGACTTAAACTGAAACATTGCTTCTTGTTGGTTTCAAGGTTTCACACCCTGGCTCTCTAGCTTGCCAAGTCAAAGTGTTAGTCACTGAGGTGTGTCCAACTCTTTGCAACTTTATGCTCTGTAGCCCACCAGGCTTCTCTCTCCATGGAATTCTCCAGGTGAGGATACTGAAATGGGTTGCCATTTCCTCCTCCAGGGGAATCTTCCTGACCCAGGGGTTGAACCTGGGTTTCCTACATTGCAGGCAGATTCTTTACCATGTGAGCCAATTTGTTAGCTTGCCAAAAACCTTCATAATCATGTGAGCCACTTCCTTAGAATAAATCTCTTTCTATATGTATATGCACAACCAAATAGTTCTGTTTCTCTGGAGAACCCTGACTAACACAGTTCCCCAGGCCCAGAAAAGTGACACGAGTTACCCCATCTCCTTGATGAAATCTGAACCTGCCATCAACTTCAAATTCAGGAATTTGTGTGTTTCAGGACAGAGAATGTACCAAGATTTGGGGCACAATTCAGGGGTCTCATTCAAGTCAGGGGAAGGATGCTCACCCAGATTGCTCTGTGGGGTATGTGCTAAGTCGACTTAGTCATGTCTGACTCTGTGACCCTATGGACTGTAGCCTGCCAGGCTCCTCTGTCCATGGGATTCTCCAGGCAAAAATACTGTGTGTTGCCATTCTCTCCCCAAGGGGGTCTTCTTAACCAGGGCTTGAATCTGCCTCTCTTACATCTCCTGCATTAGCAGGCGAGTTCTTTATCACTAGCACCATGAGAGAAATGACAGCCCAGGACCCCTGAAGCAACCCCTGTTGGCCCAAACAATGACTTCATATGAATTAGAGAAACAAACTTTCCTTACTGTCTTCTGTTGGAAAACTGTCCCACAAAGTATACTAATTTGTGATGACAAAACATAAAGGGAGCCCCCTGTGTAACTGGAACCCTGACTGAGTGGGCCAGAGTACTCAGACCTCAAGAAGACCCATCTGAACTTACAAGAGATCAACCAGAGGGATGGTTCTCAACTTGGGCTGCACACTGAAGTCACCTGGGCTTCAGCCTGGTCCTCAGACATTTTTAAAGCTCCCTAGATGGTTCCAAAGTGTGGCCAGGGCACCGCTGGCTAGAGTATGCAGTCACACTGTGGACACTTGTGACTTGCACCCCATGACACGTGCCCTAAAGACAGGAAGGGAGCTTTCACAGGCTGAGTGCAATGCCCAACTGAGGCTGCAGCCAGTGGCCCTGACCTGGACTCTGTCAGTGTCTCATGACCCAGTAGGAGTCTCTGCTGACTCAGTTACCATCAGCTGTGGTTGGACGGATTTGAGGATGAGGGGCTCTGAGGTTCTCACCCTTAGACTGTGGGGAAGGGAGTAGGTAGGGCCAGGACTCTGGGGACCCTCGTGGCTGATCCCAGTCTGTCAATCTTTAAATTTTTTTTTCTTTTTAGATGTATATATATATATATATTTTTTGGCTGTGCTGGGTCTCAGTTGCAGGATCTTTATTTGCGGCATGTGGGATCTAGTTTCCTGACCAGCGATTGAACCCAGGTCCCCTGAATTGGGAGTGCAGAGTCTTAGCCGCTGGACCACCAGGGAAGTCCCTTAGTTTGTTGCTTGAGTGATCTTTCCACAGCTATCCATCATTCATTCCACATACAGTGGGCACCTGAGAAATGAAAGGGTTGTCTGTGTGGGTGCTGCTGGGGACTCAGAGATGAAGGTGTGAGGCACAGGATGAGTAGGAAGTCTGGAAAATTCCGAAGGCTTAAGAAGCAGCTCCTAGCTTCTCCTGAGGGATTTTTCTCCTTAGAAGCTGCCGTAAAAAAAAAAAAAAATCTGGAACTCCAGGTTCTGGCTCGTGAGGTGCCTTTTCCTCAGGCCCAGTGTGATCCCTCACGGCCAAGAACTATTCCTCCGGAGGCTTAAAGGGTCAGGTGTCTCCTCCTCTGTGAGGAGGGGCTAGACTTGCAGGGCCCTCTCTTCCTAGAGCCTCAGGGAAACTGTGCAGACACAAGGCCGCCTGTTCTTCTTCCCTCAGAACACCCTTCACTGGGAAGTTCTCTGTATGTTTTCAGAGTTGTGTTTCTTCCCTCACTTTCTGAACAAGCCTGACGTTGTCCGGGAAGCAGCGGTTCTCTGTGGGGCTTGAGTCTGCTCTGTTTTTCTCCCTGGCTTCGGCCGGGAATGAAAAGGGCAGGGAGTGAGCATTGGTAGTGGTGGTGGGTGGGGGGGATGGGTTGTGGGCAGAGAAATTAATTTTACTTCGTCTTTTTTTTTTTCAAGACAAACTTTGGGATAGAAATATCGTAATAAATATGCTCTTGTGTTTGTGTGTGTTTTCTCAGCTGTAAAGAAAATAGGGAGAAATTCCATTCTGTCTGGATTCCAGTGTGTCCGGGCCTCACTGAGCCTTTATGTGAGGAGATGGACTCTGCCAGTCCCCACAACAGGGCGGCCTTTCTGCAGGGGAAGCGGATCTGGGTGGTGGCGACGGGATTGGGAGGCTGGGGCTGAGGACGGGGGAAGGGGCTGTCTAAAGTGGAGGGAAAGAGGGGCTTGAGGAGCGGGTGAAAGTTGGAGGGTCTGTGCAGAGCTTCTGTGGGATCCATGTGAGTGAGGTTGGGCTCATTACCAAGGAACTGGCTTTTTCAGGACAGAATTATTAGGAAGTTTGCTGGGGGAAAGAAAGTGTGCTAGTGCTTTGAACCTGAGCTCAGGCCATGTGTGTGTATGTGTGAGAGACAGACAGACACACACACACACACACACAGACCCATAGTTGAACGTATGGAAACCCTCCACCACCTGAGCAGTTAGACCCTATCCCATGGCTGCCAACCCAGTCAGGGCTTTGACCTTTCTTCCATCAGATTATGGGGTGGAATGGGAGGGGCTCGCCTGCTTGCCCTGAATTCTTATTCTGGCAACATGCAGTGGAGACCCCTAGGCCTGGGTCCCAGTCCTGCTCGGCACCTCCTGCTTTAATAACCCAAGATCCCACTCCATGGCTATTTCAGAGACTGAGCGAGAGAATGTGCCAGGCAGACCCGGCTTCTGGAGGGCGGGGGCTGTGTCTCTGGCTTGGCGGCCAGCCCGGGGTCTGGCACTCAGCAGGCATCCGTCAGCACCACTCTCCTCCCTCCTCCCAGAGTCAGGCCTGGGTGAGCCTCTCAGAATGTGGGACTGGAAGAGAGTCTAGTGGTTACAGGGAGGCTTCTTGCCCTGGGATGAGGCTTGGATGAGATGATTTTCCATAAAGGATAAAACTGCCTTTGCCAACATCACCACCCTACCACACATTTGGAAAATAAGAAACTAGAGAAAATAAATCACCATCATCCTCCATCCTAATCCAACCATTGTTCGTGTTTTGATAGTTCTCCTTCTGGTTTTTTTCCTTAGGCATCCACTTGCGTTTCGTGGAGTTGTAATCTTTTTGCATCCTGTTAGCTTTTTCCACATAGCATGGTGGATCAAATGACTTGGTTTTTGTTCCTTCAGGACTGATGGATGGCTTTGGGGCTGTACAATCACGACCTCGCTGCTTGGAATCCTGTCTACATGGCTGAGGCAGGTGGTCTTCAGTCTCTAATTGAACAGGAAGTGCTCATTCATTCTTCATGGTGTGACCCACCCCATGGTTAGTGTGTTGTGTTAGTCACACAGTTGTTTCTGACTTTTTGCAACCCCGTGGACTGTAGCCTCCCAGGCTCCTCTGTCCATGGAATTCTCCAAGCAAGAATACTGGAAAGAGAGATTTTAAACCCAGAATAGGGAAAGTGGCAGGGATCCCATATCAAGAACACATCTGGCCAGACTGACTCCAACTGCAGCTGCTAATTTCCCACATATTCTAAATAGACATGGTGGGAAGGTGTGGAAAGGGGGAGTCAGGAAACTGACTCCAGGTGAACTCACACAAGCCCTCAGTTTTCTCATCTGCACACTGGAATCAGAATGCAAGCTCCACCCCAGGGACATGGTGAAGATCATTTTCACGGATGCTAATGCTCATTTTATATTTTCTCCTCTTTCTCTTTTGCTTATTCTCTCTCCATCTGTGTCTTTTTTTTTAAAAAAAAAAATAGAGTTGATTTCCTTATTCCTATTGTACTACTTGGGCTTCCCTGGTGGCTCAAATGGTAAAGAATCTGCCTGCAATGCAGGAGACCTGGGTTCGATCCCTGGGTTGGGAAGATCCCCTAGAGGAGGGCATGGCAACCCACTCCAATATTCTTGCCTGAAAAATCCCCATGGACAGAGAAGTATGGTGGGTACAGTCCATGGGGTCACAAAGAGTTGGACATGACTGAGTGACTAAGCACAGTGCATTGTATTACTTGCTTGGTTATCACTGCAAATTAAATTCTGCAAATGTTTTCCTGCTTTCTGGGCAATTAAATGGATCCATTGGAAAAAGCTGTGGCAGCGGGTTGAGGGTGCTGCAGATTGACCTTTCAAACCTATAGTTTTGTCTAGGATTGGCCTCAAGCAGCCCTGTGCTAAGACAGAGGGCAGAGTGTGGTGGGGAGGGAGGGTTTTCCTCTGAGTTTCTTATGTTCTTGTAGATGGAGACATATCTGTACCTAGAAAATAGCAGGCGTGTGAATGGTGCCAGGTCCTTGATGCTGTCTAGAATGGCTGTATGACCCCAAGTGTAGTTTTTGCATCTTTCACACAGGGCAGAGTGGGAGAATTGGCCCTGGAGTTCTCTGAGACTCTAAATGTCAGCTCCACACAGTGCAGAAAAGAGACATTTGATACAGGGTCAGAGTAGGTCACATCTCACCTGTCACAGCCTCCCCCCCAGGTTAGAAATGAGCTCATCTTTTGTTCTGATCCTGCACCCAGATCAGCATTCCCTGGGAAGGTTCAAACCCACTTGGAAAGATGCCCCCCTGTGCCCTCCACACGCTGGGGAAGAAGTGCGGGGCAGCAGAGGGATGCAAAGAGGGGAGCTGTGAGGTTATGAGTATCCTGCATAAATTTCAGAGGAATTAGGCTTTCAGGGGAGCCTCAGGCTCTCAAGGGAGGAGCAAGGTTCAAGTGGAGGAATTAGGAGAAAAAAGAAAAGAAATCAAGCAATGACACAGGTCCAGGAACTTCCCTGGTGGTCCAGGGGCTAAGACTCCACATTTCCAAAGCAGGGGGCCCAGTTCGGTCCCTGGTAAGGGGACTAGATCCCACATGTTGCGATGAAGATTAAAGATCCCATGTGTTACAACTAAGAGCCAGAGCAGCCAAATAAATAAATAAAACAATCAATTAGTTAATAAAAAATAAAAAAACAAAGACATGTGTCCAGAAGGTGTCACATCTGGTGCATGAGTGTGTGTGCTCTCAGTTGTGTTCAACTCCCTGTGACCCCACGGACTGTAGCGCACCAGGCACTCTCTAATAATATGGGCTTGCCTTCTAGTCGTGCCTTTGGTTTGGGTGGCCCTCTTTCTCTTCCTTCCTTTTGCTCACACAGTTTGTTCCTTCCAGAAGACTTTACATCTGTAGAACAGCTCTACATCTGACCTAATCATAGCCTTTTCTGAATCCAGGGTAAATACTACCTTCTGGGAACTTCCAGATACCTTGGCCTGAAACCATCTCCTTTCTGCCCATGTTCTTTGTCATTCCTTGTGGTTACCACCAACTAATTAACAAACACATGCCAGCTTGTGATTTCTTTCCCACTGTTGTTTTAAACTACTGGGCTAAGCACTTATGGTGCGTGTATGGGTGGGGAGTGGGGCTGTGTAGTGAGAAGATGGTTTTGGAGTCACATGCATGTGCTCGTGTGTGCTGAGTCATGTCCGACTCTTTGTGACCCCATGGACTGTAGTCCACCAGGCTCCTCTGTCCATGGGATTCTCCAGGCAAGAAATACTGGAGTGGATTGCCATTTCCTCCTCCAGGGGATCTTCCTGATCTAGGGATCGAACCCATGTCTTCTGTGTCTCCTGCATTGGCAGGTGGATTCTTTTACCACTGAGCCACCTGGGAAGCCCTGGAGTCACATAGATTCTGTTGAATTGCAGCTGTGATACTTACATGTGAACATAAAACCTTGGCCCAACTATTTAACCTCTTGAAGTATTGATTTCCTTACTTCTTAAGTGCTAATCAAGTAGAATCTATCATATAGGATTTTTGCAATTCCCTGGAGAAGGGCATGGCAACCCACTCCAATATTCTTGCCTGGACAGAGGAGCCTGGCGGGCTACAGTCCACAGGGTCACAAAAGAGTTGGACCTGGCTGAAGTGACTTAGCATGCATGCACTGTGTGGCTTTCAGTAAATTCTGTCTCTTTCCTAAATCATCCAACCGGATCCTCCCCGACTGAGGAGGGAGAACAGCTCCATTGTGTATACACATCACGGTCTTCAATCCATTGGATGCGCTGAGCACCGACTGTGGGCACCACGAGCTGGGCTCTGCACATAGTAGCCCCTCAACCAACATGCACTGACTTGATAGAAGTTATACCCAGTACAGTTCATGCCTAGATCTAATTGAAATGATGTCCCATGTGTAGATGGTCATTTGATTGGCAATAACAGCAAACAGTGGTATCCCCCACAACTTGGTTAACTTAGGGCTCATGGCTATATTCACCCCAAGCCTGGGTGTAGGATGAGAGTTCAAATAAAAGTCTGGATTCTTTAAGTGAGATCCTGATGCTGCTGGTGTCCTCTTCAGTGACCCAAGACTTGTCACTCTCAGAGCTGCCCCGTGTTCACTGAATGAGGGCAGCCATCCCTGTCCCACGCTTAGGCAACAGTGAGCACCTTACAGCCAAAATCAGCTTGTACAGTGGTTTCACGGACAATCTAAAGACTGCCTTTATTGGACTTCGCTGGTGGCACAGTGGATGGGAATACTTTTGCCAAGGCAGGGGACAAGGGTCCAATTCCTGGTCAGGGAAGATCCCACATGCCGAGGCGCAACTAAGACTGTGCACCACGACTCCTGAGCCTGTGCTCTAGAGCCTGGGAGCTGCAACTCCTGAAGCTCCCGTGCTCCACAACAGGAGAAGCCACCGCAGTGAGAAGCCTGTGTGCTGCAATAAAGAGTAGTTTCACTTGCTGCCAGCACAGTCAAAACAGATAAATAGCAGCACTGACTTTGGCTGGCTGGAGGTGTAAGGGTTTGCAGGTAAAGGCCTTCCCTGGGGAGGTAGGTGATAGGCACAGTGGGAATCTGAAAGGAGCAGATTCTGGTTCAGGGCACAGCGAAAGTGTTAGTTGCTCAGTCGTGTCTGACTCTGCGATCCGATGGACTGTAGCCTGCCAGGCTCCTCTGTCCATGGGATTTTCCAGGTAAGAATACGGGAGTGGGTTGCCATTTCCTTCTCAGGGGATCTTCCCGACTCAGGGATTGAACCTGGGTAGCCTGCATTGCAAGCAGATTCTTTACGGTCTGAGCCACCAGGGAAGCCCAGAGATGTTTTTAAAAACCACCAGTCTCTGCTCTCTCTGGCCTTTCTGTCTTGATTTTCTTCACTCACTGAAAAAGGTCCTTGCTAGTAATAATTGGTTGACCTGGATCTACTGTGATGGGAGATATGCTATTCTTCTTCTCTCTGGGGTCCACTTTGAACCCAGGAACCATGCAATTTCCCGAAATAGCCTAGTCTCAGTTTCCTAGGAGACCATATGGTATGGGAGAAGGTGGGTACGTTAAAACTACAACCTGAATTCATACCTTTGACTCATCACTTGCTATATTTTAGATAAGCTTGAGAAAGTTTCTTGACAACTCTGGCCAGAATATCCATGAATGAGGGCTCTGGAAATTGCTAATTTCCAGTTAGGAGAACAGGGAGTGATGACTCCCATGACAAATTGCTCTAAACGTCTTATTTCCTCTAAATCATCAAACAGAAGTCCTTTTATTCCCTGAGCAGCCTGATCCTGTTGGGTGGGGTGGTAAAAGGCACTGGGAGGAAGGAAGCTTGTATCACATTGGAATCTTGAGTGAGCCAGGGATGTAGAGCTCAGATTAGAAAGGACCGTTAAAACAAAACGAATCTTGGCCTATATTTCATGGCAAAACAGGACGAACACTCTTGGAGTAAAGTCCAGCCCCTTCTCGTGTTCTGTTAAATCCCTACATTCTATGCCCTCACTCCTGCTCACACCACATCATATCTCTATTCCCAGCTACATTCTAGCTATTTCTCGAACATAAAAATGTGTTTCCTCTTAACGGCTTTAGTTCCTTCTCTTCCTTCTTCCTGGTACACATTTCTGGATCTTTCCCTCATTGGCCACTTTCATCATTCTAGCCTCAGTTCAAATGTCCCTTCCCTGACCACCCTGTTCCCTCACCCCTACCCAGTACCTCCCTATCACGTCACCCTATTATTGTTTGTTTATAGCATTATCATTATTAGAACTTACTGCCCTTTTCCATTTGCTTGTTTATTGTTTGTTTCCTCTACTAGAATATACACTCCATGGGGGCAGGAACTTTTGTCTGTTTTGCTCACTACTATCCCTGGTGGCTCAGATGGTGAAGAATCTGCCCGCAATGGGGGAGTCCCAGGTTCGATCCCTGGGTTGGGAAGATCCCCTGGAGAAGGGACTGGCTACCCCCTCCAATATTCTGACCTGGAGGATTCCATGGACGGAGGAGCCTGGCAGGCTACATACAGTACATGGCTTTGCAAAGAGTTGGACACAACTGAGTGACTAACACTATACCTACTTAGGCTTCCTAGGTGGTGCAGTGGTAAAGAATTCACCTGCCAATAAAGGAGACAGAGGAGATATGGGTTCTATCCCTGGGTCAGGAAGATCCCCTGGAGTAGGAAACGGTAACCCACTTCAGTATTCTTACCTGGAATATTCCATGGACAGAGGAGCCTGGCAGGCCACAGTCCATGGGGTCACAAAAAGTCAGACACAACTGAGCACCCACAAACACATACATACTTCAGGGGTCTGCAACAGTGCCTGGCACATAGCAGGTGTTCAACACATATTTGTTGAATGAATGAATGAATGGTGCTTCATGAATGGGCAATGTCCCTTCTGGATTGTTTGGGAATGGAAGGAGCACTAAGCTTAAGACTGATAATAACTGTTGCAAATCATTTCAAAACATCTTGCTTCCTCAACCCTAAAACACATGAGAAGCCCTAGGAGGAAGCGTTAACTCTGAATGTGGGTTAGGGGTAGCCTGGAGCATACCATGCCCCCTGGAAACTTCCATTCATCCTCCTATCCTGCTAGGAGAGGATCAAGACTGGTCAGCATGGATCTGGGGACCACCAAGAAGGGAGTGGTGGGTGACCCAGGAGATGGCACCCAGGGACAGAACAGAACTCAGAGTCATCTAGCAGCCTGATGAAGGCTGTGTATTTAAGGGGCCAGGAGTGAGCCAAGTCCAGAGCTGGGAAGGAAGGCCAGCCATGACGGTGCTTCTTAAGATGGGAGGCTGCACCCAAACCTGGCTCCAAAACATAAGACCAGACCAGGGTGGGCACCAGAGGGAAGAATTCAGCTCAACATCACCAGCCTTTCCCCATTACTTCCACCTCTCCTTACCCTCGACTGCAAATTCCCAGTAAAACCAGTTTAAAATGGAGAGTGGTACATGGCACAGTTTAAAACGGAGAGTGGCACATTAATGGCTCCTGATTCACTCTCCCAGAGACACTGAGCTTTGCCCTGTTCTCTGTGTGGAAAAAACCTGGTACTTGGGACCTGCCCCTTCCTGTTCTCAGCCTTCCATTCCAACCCGGGCTCTTGGAGGTTTTCTCTGCATTAATTTCAGACGCTGTGTAAATATCAGACCTGGGAGTTTGGAAAAGAGTAAGTATCCTTCAGCCCAAACTTTCCATCAGGCACAAGAACCTTTCCTGGGGCAGGAATCTGGGGCCAAGAACTGAGTTCCCTCCAGTTGGCGCTGACCACCAACCTGGCAGAACAGAGTGCTCCTTCCTGTAGGAGTTTGGGAAGGGGCTAGGGGACCCAGCAGGACTCCTCAGGGGCCTCCCTTGATGGGAGCTGAGCCCAGGTTTCCAAAACGATCTTCGGTAAAGGTTTCTGGCAGCTGAAGGTCCTGGCCAGCAACGACACAGGCGTTGGGGGTTACAGATGAATTCCTGAGCAAAGCAGAGGGCCAAGTGCCTAGGATGCAGCTGAAAGGAAACAAGGGGCAACTAGCCCAACCCCTTAAACTCTGGGGGCAGATGCCCAGGTTCTTGGAGTTTAGTGTAGATTTGGGGTCTAGTCAAGAGTAAGAAAGAGGATGGGCCACTGGAATCAAGCCTCATTCTCTTGACTGTAGTTTGCATGCCCTAATTCTAGGACTGGGAAGACGTCATAGAGAATATTCATTTAGCTCCTTTTGGGTCAGGCTTCTCTTTGAGAGCCACTGGGATTTGTGGACCTGGCTCCCAGAAGGTAGTCTCTATGTCTTCATTTACCTGGGGGCCTTGGGCCACGCTGGATTGTCTGTAATAACAGTGTGATTTACGGTGGGGGTCTTGGGTCATGTGATATCAATCTGACCTCTGGAAGGACTGGAAACTAAGGTCAGCCATGTGGGTGATCAGCCATGTCTACAGGAACAGTCCACAGTGAAAATCCTGGACAGCCAGGCTCAGGTGAGCTTCCTGGGTTGGTAACACTCTGTACACATTGCAACCCATTGTTGCTGGGGAAATAAAGGTTGTCCACACAACTCCCTGGGACAGTGCAACTGGACGCTCATGCCTGGTCTCTCTGGGACCCTGTGCTGTGCGGCTCTTCCCTGTGCTGATTTTGATCTGTATCCATCTGCTGTGATAAATAGTAACTGTGAGTGTAACAGCTTTGCTGAGCTCTGAGTCCTTCTAGTAATCGACTGGACAGGTCTTGGAGACCTCCTACAATGGAAACTTTCTGCTCCACCAGGTTAGGTCGCCCTTCCCAGGGGGATTCAGTGTAGTCCGAGTAGACAGCAGACAAGCCCGCCTCTTCCCATGGCCAACCCTCAGTGACATTGCTTTCTCTTCTTGGCGCGTGTGCTCTGAAGAGCTAAGCATTCTTTTTTTAGCCCTCATGTGGACAGAATCATTGCCTTTCATCTGGAAAAGTTCCAAGGACTTCCTGGCTCTCCTCCCTTCCTCTTTTCCTCTGTCAAACACCCATCATGTGGAAAACTGCAGCAGGTGTTGAGGAAGGATCAGAGTGAATCCATTGCCGGGGCTCACTGTGTGAGATGAGATGTGTGAGTAAATCCGACAGTACCAGAGGAGAACCTCTCTGTGAGACTGCTCCACAAGCTAAGATACAGAAACCACTCCTGTTTTGGGAAGACCTAGAAGAACTGTGAAGAAGAGATGGCTTTTGAACTGAGCTTTGAAAGATGTGATGAAGGGGACGACAGAGGAAGAGATGGTTGGATGGCATCACCAACTTAATGGACATGAGTTTGAGTAAACTCTGGGAGATGGTGAAGGACAGGGAAGGCTGGCCTGCTGCAGTTCATGGGGCCGAAAAGAGTCAGACATGACTGAGCGACTGAACAACAATGGGCCTGTGGAGGTAGGGGAAGGGCATTCTAGGAGGGTCATATGAATAAAGGTATGGTGAAAGCAGCAGACCCAACTGGTGTAGGATCACATAAAGTTAGAAACAAAGTGGGGCCAGATTCTGAAGAGACTCCATGATTAGGCTGATGAGATTGGCTTTATTGTGTAGGTGATGGTGGGGGCGTGTCTCAGGGTTTTGGGGAGTGACCTGATCTCAGGTGTGTGTCAGGAGGAAACCATGGCCCCCAGTATCTCTGTTGTCTTATCTCTGCTCTGTGAAGTTCCCATTGCCATCAAGTGCACTCCACTCCCTCACAGCAGGAGTGCATGCTGCCTATAGCATTTGTCTATTTCTGCAGGGAGACTGCACCTACTGGGGTAGGCCCTGGGCTTGTCCATCCTTGGATTTCCCTTGTCCATGAGCACCTACCCTTCCTCTAAAAATGGCTATAGATTGAAGGATGAGCCCAAGCTAGGCATGGTGCCCAGCAGCAGTGTGGACAAACAAATCATCTCCTTCAAGGTTCACAATCGTCCTGGGAGGGGCTCCATTACTGGTCCTGTTTTTAGAAAGGAGGATACAGAGGCTCAGAGTGGTTAAATGTGACTTACCATAAATGCTGTAGCCAGGGAATGCCAGACCCAGAATTCAAACCCAGATCGGTCTGACTCCAAAACCAGTGCTCCTAACTAGAGCCCTGCTTCCCATGTCCATGCTAGGGATGGGGGCAGGTGCTGAGAATGGAACCTGTCATGGGTTTGTTCTTGTCACCCAAAGAACTTTGACAATCTGTGGTCTCAGCTTTAAAGCATGATTCAATGAAGGGACATTTGTGGTGTGCCTCCTACATGGGGGACTTCACATCTTGACTCAAAGCACCAAGGCACCTTGGGGCTGTAGAATGAGTTCAACACCCAGAGACAGGCAGAGAACTTACTCTCTGAACCCCTCACAGACCTTTATGACTCTTGATTTGTTTCAGAACAGTTGGAGAAGAGCTGCAAACATTGACATGATAAGATGTTGCACCCCTTTCCGGCTTCCTCCCTTTCCAGCTGTCTCCAGCGTGTCCCCAGTTCACTGGCAGCTGCTCCTGGTGGTGTGACTCTGCCTTGCAAGGCTGTCAGGACTATGGTGCCTATTAGCCTCCTGATGGGATGCCAGAGCAGCGACCTTCATGAAAATGCCTTCTAGGGATTCATGCTGTCTGCTGCCTCCTAGCTCCTCCTAGTCAGGGTTTCTTCCTCACAAGAAAGCCAACTTTCCTTTTTCAAAAAATTGATTCTTTTTTTTTTTTTTTTTTTAAGCTGTGGTAAAATACAAATAGGGCTTCCCAGGTGGCACTAGTGGTAAAGAACCCAGCTGCCAGTGCAGCAGACAGAAGAGATGCAAGTTTGATTCCTGGGTCAGGAAGAGCCCCTGGAGGAAGGCATGGCAACCCATTCCACATGGCAACCTACTTCAGTATTCTTGCCTGGAGAATCCCCTGGACAGAGGAGCCCGGCAGGCCACAGTCCATAGGGTCACGAAGAGTCGGACATGACTGAAGTGACTTAGCACGCACACAAAATACAAATAACATAAAATTTACCATCTTAACTATTTTCAAGTTCAGATATTTTATCATGAAGTGGCATTAAGTGCATTCACATTGTTCCACAACCATCCATTCACATTGTTCCACCATCCATCTTCAGAATTCATCTTGCAAAATGAAACTCTGTACCCATTAAACAAGAACTTCATTTCTGCTCCCCCCAGCCCCTAGAAACCACCAGGCTACTTTCTGTTTCTATAACTGGACTTGGACTACTATCTCTCCTTCTGAGGAGGCAAATCTATACCCCTGTCTGGCACAATCTTTAGAGATCTTTGTGCGCTATTCCAATTGGAATTTTCCCCATCCAATTTTTTTCTGGAACATTTTGTATACCCAGGGAGGCCTTCATGTACTCAGGACTCTCTGGGGCACCACACTGCCTCCAGCATCCTGGGATGCTTTCACATACTCCAGCAATGATCTGCATCTTCAGGGGGTTGGGCTCTAAGGCTGCACACAAGCTGGAACCCAAGTAGGATCAAAACTCCCCTTGAAAATCTCTTAAGAAAGGTGTCCTGGTGAAGTCCCCCCACCAACATTTTCTCCCAATGCGTTGAATGCAATAATCTTTCTTCCATTACTGGGTGGGACTTTGTTGTTTCTTTATCTGAGAAGAAGGTAAATTTGTTGGCTTTTTAGGAGGGCCAGGATGTATGAGAAATACATATCATTAAACACTAGATACACGTGTGATACCTCAAGATCCTCACGCTCTGAGAGGAACAAGGGGACAGAGGCCAACCCTGTGGATAGCAAATTTGAGCCCCTTGTCACTGCCTCACTGGGGACCCAGAGCCGTTAGTGGAGTGGCTGCAGAGTTTCTCACTAAAGCGTGCTCTCTCCCAATGACTGTCACTGCACTGTGGCTGCTTCAAACTCAGGAGAGCTTGATGCCAATTTCCCTTGATGGAAAAATTCACCCGCAGCTGCACAACCAGTAGAAGTATGAGGACAAGGAACCAGGGCTCTCTGCATCATGTGATGAGCAGACAGCACTCTCTCCCATCTAAGCTGTGGGCTCTCCTGAAGGTCAAGGAAAACTTTTCATTTCTTGTTTTGTATTCCCTACCGTGTCCAATAGAGAGCCTGGCATGTACAAGATTCCAGTTATGGAAAAACTGTTTACTGACTTAGAAACATATTCACCTTATATGACGGAGCACACACACACAAAAAACAAGTTGCAAAATAATATGTAGAATGAGACTCCATTTCATTTTTATGTAAATCTATTCATGGAAAAAAGACCACAAAGATATACAGAAATGTAACTCTGGTTATCTTCTGGTGGAGAGTTTGCAGTCAATTTTAGCTTTTTTCATTTCGAGAGTTTTTATTTCCTAAACTTTCTATGCTGTTCATTATTTTTTTAAAGGAAAAATGTTTCTAAAAAGAAAAGGAAATTTTATGTCCTTAAAAAAACTTCGTCCAAGACAATCACAGAAGAGAAGAAACTCCGGTCCTGGAGGCCGTTAGAACTGGAGTCTGTGGGTCAAAGCCAACAGACTCCCCAGTGACAACGTGACAGCCAACTGGGGTTGGGGCGGGTGGAGAGGAGTGTCCCAGTGGAGAAAGGCGGAGGGAGAAAGTTCTCTCCGTGTTAAAAGTCTTGGAAATCTGCCGGGAAACAGAATTTTCTTCTGTCCCAGTGTTCATAGACTCTGGACCCACGGTCTTTCTAGCTCATGGCTCCCTCTCCTGGAGGTGGCCCTGAATCTGCCAAAGAATCCCCATGAATCAGGGGCATGGTGTGCAGACATAAACAGGGCTTTACACCCTGAAGGACGAGCCCCAGACAGAGAGATAAGCTCTGGGGCTTCTCTTTCTTACGCTACATGTCAGGGCCGGGTCTGAGAAATTCATCTTCTCTCTGGGCAGAGTGCAGGAAACCATGAACTTTATAATCAGATAGTCATGAGTTCAAGTTCTGGCCCTACCACTTAACACTGTGCCTCAGTTTCACTATCTGCTATCCGTGGGATTCTCTAGGCAAGAATACTGCAGTGGGTTGCCATGACCTTTTCAGGGGATCTTCCCTACCCGGGGATTTAACCAGTGTCTCTTATATCTCCTGCATTAGTGGGTGGATTCTTCACCACTAGCACCACCTGGGAAGCCCCTGTATAAAACAGAGATAATCAAACTTACTTCATAGAGTTTCTGCTGACTCAGCATGAAGAGGGGTGGGTGGGGTGTGTGTGTGTGTGTGGCTTGATTCAGGTCATGAGAGGGCATTTATACCCTATGGACTCCACTTGCCCAGCCTCTGGTTAGCATACAAGCACTGATCTATTGGAGTGCTATCACTTATTTAATCTGCGTTTCCTGACAGAACTTCCTTTACATCTTACAAATGCAAAAAGGGAAAGTGTTAGTCACTCAGTCGTGTCTGACTCTTTGCAACCCCAGGGACTGTAGCCTGCTAGGCTCCTCTGTCCATGGGATTCTCCAGGCAAGAATACTGGAGTGGGTAACCTTTCCCTTCTCCAGGGGATTGTCCGGAGCCAGGGACTGAACCCAGGTCTCCTGCATTGCAGGTGGATACTTTACTGTCTGAGCCACCAGGAAAGACCTACAAATGAAGCATAGATCTAAAATGTAACAAGAGTCAATAAAGAATGCTATGGGCTGAATTCTCTCTCTCCCCTTGCCCCAAAAGGTATGCTGAAGCTCTAACCCCCAGTACCTGTGAATGTGAGCTTATCTGGAAATAGAAGCTTTGCAGATGTAATTTAGTTAAGATGAGGTCATTACAATGGTTCAATAGGGCTTGCTGCAGTTTCTAGGTATGTCAGGAGGCCTGTGCTAGCTTCAGGGTGGCTGGAAATATAAGGTAATTGCTACATCTCTCTGGTCCCTTCCTGCTCTGAGCTTGTATGTCTACTTAAGAGCTTAAGTGGGCAGGAAAGCAGCTGATCAACTTCATCATGGGCAAGAAGAGGCAGTCACACGATCATCCAACCCACTGACTCAAAATTCAGGTTCTGAGACACCAGGAATGGGCCCTGGGAACATTCACAATGAACAGCAACTATTGCTTGAGTGCACTTGCTCTGTGCCACACACCTTGGTTTAGCTATGTTATCTCGCTTTATCCTTTCAACAACCTCATGAAGGGAGAGTCAATGTGCCCAATTTACAGATAAGGAAACTGATGCACACAAGACTAGTCAACCCTGGCAAAGTCACACCTCTGGTTGAACAGGCCAAACTGGGCCCAGAGCCCTTCAACCTGATTCCACCTCTGGAAAACAGTGGCCTGATGGATTCCTTGGTGAGTCCAGGTGTTAGATGTCATTAGGAAGGAAGCTGGAGATAAAATGTAAGTGACAATGCACTGGCCCCTCCATCACAAAAGAGAGACAAAATGGACTTGGGAGTTCAAGGAAGGCCCACAGTGGGTGGGGCCTGAGAGCACAGAGTTGGAGGGGAATACTCTTAAGTGTGGATGGTGAAGGCTGAGAAGAGCTGCCCACTGAGGTCTTCAGAATCATGAAGACACTGAGCTGCAATGCCAGGGGAAGCCTTGTCTTGTTCTCCATCCTCTCCCCTAGTGCCTGGCTGGCCGCCTAACACGTCATGGGGAGTGCTGGGACCCTACAGTTTGAAAGAGATACCGGAAATGCAATAAAAAGGCCCATGACCCATGCTAGGTGGCCAGTGATAGAACCTGAGGCTCCAAAGGTGGCAGGACCTAAAACTGAACGTTTATTTCTAAAAGTAGCTGCTCCTCATGATGTTTGAGTCAGCATGAATCATTAAGGAAAGTTTGAAAAGAGAGCAGCCATTCATCTCCTCAGCTGGGCCCCTCAGATGGCAGAACATCAGCTCGTCGGGGTGACAACGCAGAGTCCCTGGGTCCTGGCCGGGGTGGGTGGGGCCACTGAAGTGGGCAGGGCAGGTGGGAACTGTCCGGAGACAGCTGCCACGTTCAGCAGACAAAGCACTGGGAGCAGGGAAATTGGGCTCTCGTTCTAGCATTGACAGTCACACCTCCAGGCAGGACATATATTTTTCTAGGTTCCGGCTTTCACATCCACAACAAGAGAAAGATGCACCATACAATGGCTTTCAGAAGACATAAAATCAGAGTTGTTCTCATAGAATCTGATGCTGACTCCCATAATCATTGCCCCTCTCAACTCACTTCTGTGGCCCCTATGGGGTGTCAGAGACACACAACTGCTATGCTGACCCCCTGGAGGATAGTTTGAAAAGCACTGGATAGAAGTCACTCGGCAGACTTTTAATTAATTTTTTTGGCCATGCCTTGTGGCATGCGGAATCTTAGTTCCCTGACCACGGATGGAACCTGGGCCCACGGCAGTAAAAGTGCAGAGTCCTAAGCACTGGACCACCAGGGAGGTCCCACTCAGCAGACTTTTACTGAGCACCTACTGTGTGGCAAGCATTTTCCATGTGTTGGAGATAGAAGACAATCAAGATAGACAGGGCTTTTGGTCTTGGAGGGGCTGGGAAGGGGGCAGACAACCACCGAGGAAAACAACCAAGCAGAAACTTTCAGACAGTGATAGGCTGCAAGGAAAATATGACCAAGGACTGCTGGAGCGTGGGGTCTAGGGTGTTCATGTTAACTGGGTGGCCAAGAAGGCTTCATTGAGGAGGTGACATCTGGACCCAAATGACCAGAAACAGCCAACCACACAAAGCCCTGTGGGAAGGGCATCCAGGCAGAGGAGCCCATGAGGGCAAAGGCCCAGAGGTGGGAATAAAGTGGGAGGCCAGTGGCTGAAGGGGCCAGCAGGAGGCCGGTGGTGGGTGAGGGGAGAGTGTATCATGGAGACCAGCTCCCGAGGGCCTTGGGCCAAGAAAGGGGACTGGGCTTTATTCTAAGTGTGAAAGGACCACACCACTAAGGTCTTCTAAGAGCCTTGGCAATCCCCAGAGGGCAGAGGAGGGCCTGACTGCCTGGGGCCTGCATCTAAGGGTAGGTTCCTACACTGACACGGGGTTCCTACGGTGACTAAGGAGCAGTCTAGACTAGTGACCAGTGTCCAGCCACAGCAGTTGCCCGAGCCTTACCTGGTGTTTATCAGAGTCTTGCTGACCCCTGTGGGTGAAGCCCGGGGCGTGAGCCCGTGAGGCACTGAGACAGCCGAGGGAGCTCCTGAGAGCAATGGAGGGTGAGGAGCCGCCTTGACCAACAAAGTCACTCCAGTCCCCCGACCGGGTGACACAGCAGCCCTCTCCCTGTGGAACGGGCAGGAAGGACTCAGGTTTTCTCACACCACGGGGACCTTCTCTCTTAAAATGTCAACAAGCTCTAGCAGAAGCCACGGCAGGTGGGGCTCAGGAAGCAGCTGAAATCCAGAATGAGGCTGCGCCAGGGGAGTTAAAGGCTGCGGTAAAGGGGTGAAGAAGCCCTCTGACTGGGCTGTGTGGACCTGGGGGTGGGGTGACACCCACAGATGGAGCCGTGAGGAAGGGGGACAGAGACAGGCAGGGAGACAGGGCACCTCTCTGCTAAGCTCTGGGGCTGCCATTCCCCGCCGGGGGCGGGGGCGTGCTACTCACAGAGACAGGAGACTGGCGCCCCCTGGAGTCAGACAATGGGTAGAGCACGCTGGGTCAGGCCTGCAGCCCAAGGGGAGGGGACAGGGTGTGGGGGTGTGTGTGTTGGAGGGAGACCAGCCTGGTCTGGAGACAGAACCCTGCTCAGAGGCAGAAGCCAGAGGAGGAGCCAGGGCCCCACCCTCCAGTAAACCACACTGAATGCTCTACCTCTCTCTCTTTTTTTTTTAATCTAGGGAAATAAAGAACTAAAACGAACTCCCAGCAAGACCAGTGTTTAAACGGAAGGTGGCAGGTAGGAGGTGGAAAAGGAGAGGTTGGGTTCAACTTTGCTCAGATGGTCATGAATCCACCTGCCATGCAGGAGACCTGGATGCGATCCCTGGGTCAGGAAGATTCCCTGGATTGGGGCATGGCAACCTACTCCAGTGTTCTTGCCTGGAGAATTCCCATGGACAGAGGAGCCTGGCGGGCTACACTCCATGGGGTTGTAAAGAGTTGGACACGACGGCGAGACTAAGCACAGCAGTGACTGTGTTTGAGGTTTAGGGTTTTAGGCTCTCCTTGGTGGGGTCCCCCTTGTCCTGGGTTGGCCCCTGGGGCCCTGGTGCTGCAGCCTCATTCCTGCTGCAGCATCAGATCTGGCTGACTGCCTAGATCAGCATCTCCAGACCGAGAACCTCACTCTGCTCTAGGGAAGAAGAGTGCTCTGGTCATATTCAATGTGAGGAACTTGATGGTGATTTCCAATGCTCATTAGCACAGTGAGAAGTCCTACAAGAAAGGGGCACTTTTTATTCTGTTTAACCCTTGGGGATGAGTTTTTTTTTTTTTTTAACATGCAATGCCTATTGACATCTTGGGAAGGAATGTTCCACTTTGGAGAACCCTGGGCTAGCTTCTGCCTCTAGAGCAGAATGTACCTTTACATTCAAGTACATTAAATGTATTTTAATCCCGGGTCAAGGACAACTGTATGATGAAAGAATGGTCCCTGTCTCAGGCAGGAGAGGGGATATGTGAAAGTTGCTCAGTTGTATCTGACTCTTTGTGACCCCATGGACTATACAGTCCATGGAATTCTCCAGGCCAGAATACTGGAGTGGGTAGCCTCTCCCACAGGAGAGGGGAGGCAGGCCTCTACTTTCTCACTTCTCTAAAGAATAAAGGTAGGGGCAGAGGCTGTAGTTCTGTCTGCAAAAAAGGGGAGGATAAGTCATACCAAAAGGCAGGGGTAGAGGGAGGGGCTGGGCTCAGAATCAAATGCAACAAGAGGAACAGTTTTGGACTTTAAACGAGGGGTTCAGAAATGGGGCTGCATTAGAATCATCTGGGGAGATTTTGAAAAACACAGCTGCCTAACTTGCCTCCCCCCAGCAATCTCTGGGGGCACATATGGCTCAGGAATCCCTGTTTCTCAAAAACTCCTCCAATGTTTCTGATTCTAGGGATAGAGCCTCTAGGCCCCCTTTCCAGTCTTGTAAAACGGACAAACATCTGCTGCATCCCTGAGTCATCTTAGAATCCAGGTGTTCCCCTGAGCCATTCGGACAAGCAGGTCAAAAAGAGGGGTTTGGGGAGGAAGGGAGCACCCCTGACGGGGGAGGGAAGTAGTGGTGGGAAGGTCAGGCCAAGACCCAGAGTTTGTTGGGGAAAATGTGGCTTCCACTCCACCTGGCTTTGGACTTTTCTCTTCTAATAGGTTTTCTCCCCCAAAACAACCCTGAGACCAGCAAGGACCCTGGAGGGACAGAGCCAGAAGGTGGCCCAATGGTGGGCGATGGGTGGTCCCAGGACACAGTGTGTCCATAGGTAGATGCGATGACCCAGGGTTTCTGTGTCCTAGATGTGATGACCCAGGGTTTCTGTGTCCTAGCACCTCCTGTTACTGGTTTGAATGTGACATGTGACATGGAGGCCTCAGCAGCCTGGTTAAAACCATGACTCTGCCAAGAGCAGCCTGCACCCCCACCAAGTCCAGTGCCCTCCCCTCTTTGGGACTCAGTCTCCTCCCCTGTATGATGAAGGAGGCAGGGGATTATTTTTTTCTGGCCATACCTTGCAGCATGTGGGATCTTAGTTACCTGACCAGTGATTGAACCCATGTCCTCTGCTTTGGGAGTGCAGAGTCTTAACCACTGGACCACCAGGGAAGTGTCCCAGGGAGGTGATTTAAATTCTCCCTAAGTCCCCCTGTGCTCTGAGACTTCATGATTCTGAGAAGGCTCAGAGAAGTTTGTTCCTGCTCAGTCCCTCAATCAACCCCATGGACTGTAGCCCATCAGGTTCCTCTGTCCATGGAATTTTCCAGGCAAGAGTACTGGAATGGGTTGCCATTTCCATCTCCAGGGGATCTTCCCAACCCAGGGATAGAACCCGCGTCTCCTGCATTGGAAGGCAGATTCTTTACCAGTGAGTCACTTGGATTTCTCAAATCCACCCATTTGAATAGTGGCTTTCAGTTAGGCCTTAATTTATCTCAACTCCATGTGAGTGACAAATGGTCCCATTTTAAAGAAAGGATTCAATGACATGCCTGCACTGAGATAAGTCTCTGGGTGCCTGATCCTGATTTGGTCCTCTTTTCAGTTCTAAAGTCCCATTTCTACCTCCCTTTCCCCATGGGGATCCAGCTCTTGGGGCTGTCCCAGCTCAATGGTTGTATCTGCAGTTCCCTCTAGAGGGAGCTGTTGCCTGGTGCAGTAACCTGACCCTAGCAGGCAATGGGAACCATAGGTCCTGGTTTCTGGTCTTCTTGGGATAGATCAGCAAAGTGGAGGATGCCCAGCTGGGTATTGTTGGCACTTTCCTCATCAAGAATTTAAAGGAGTTTATAAAGCAACAGTCCACTGGTTTGTTCATTCATTTATTCATTCAGCCTGTCTGTGTGTGCCCAGTACTGGCTTAGGTACAATGTACACCAGATACAAAACCAGCTTGGGCTTCACAGGCATCCCCTCAAGGCAGCTTCCTGGACAGTAACTTCTCACTAATCTGGACCTGTGAGGGCAGGACTTAGTATCTCTATTTTACAGATAAGGAAACTGAGGCCCAGAGAGGTGAAGCAATTTCCTCACATTACACAACTCAGTTCATGTGACTCCAAGTCCAGGGTGCCTCACAGTGGCGAATGCACACACTGGGCTTCTTGTTGAAGCAAAGCCTTCCCCATCTTCTCACCCCTTGCTGAGAGCTATATGTATGAGGAGGAGGAGCTAACCCCCCACCCCTAAAAGCAGAAGGCATTACTATGGCAACCGTGCTCTAAACAGCAACCTTCTTGGACCTCATAATCACATGTCTACACTGGCTGATGCGGTAACTTTCCAGAGTGGGACCTTTAAAAACCTCAGATAATAATAACAGCTGCTACTTTATTGTATTGTGTATCAGGTCCTTTATTTGCTTTATCTTGAATTCTCTCAAACTATCTCACAAGCCCCATTTCATAGGCACAGAAACTGAGGCTCAGAGCTGATGACTTGCCCAAGTGCTTGTAGCTAGGATTTCAACTTGGATCTGGGCCACCAAAGTCCAAATTATCTCTACTTTACCTCTGTGGCCCTGGCTCTTTTTTTCGTTTGTTGTCTTACTCTTACTCACCTGCCACACTCTCTCTTCTTGCCCTCCTACCCCCCAGCTTAGTTTCCTGCTGTTAGACACAGTCGGGCATGGCCTGACCCAACAACTAAATGAAGATCTGGAGCCGGGTTTCTTAATCTTGGCACTATTGACATTTGGGGCTGGGTAATTCTCTCTTGCTGAAGTGAAGCACTGTTCTGTGCATCATACATATTCAGCAGCATCCTTGGTCTCTACCCACTAAAGATCAACAGACAGTATCACTCCTCTCTACAGTGACAACACTAAGTATCTACAGACATGACCAAATATTCCCTGGGGTGCACAACAGTTCTCCAGTTTAGAACCACTGTCTATAGAAATGAGGAGTCAGGGTCAAGTTGATTATAACCTGCCTTCCCCATTAGGCCATGGGCAGCTGGAGGGCAGGAAGAGCAAATTGTTTGATGTACTGCTGTGTTATCCACACCTACTGCAGTGCCTGGCATGTGGCAAGTGTTGCTGAAAGAATGAATGAATGAATGAGGTTTCCATGAACATGGTATGTTTCATGATGAGGGCCTGAAGGGCGATGTTCCCATCCAGATCCTCATCGACCTGCACAGCCTGGTGCACAATACCTTTTCCTTTTTAGGCCTCAGTCCCCCTTTGCCATCTCTTGAATGAGGGTCCTCCCTGGCCCTGAAGCCCTGGACATCAGTGGTCTGCGAACTGCCATGTTCCATCTCTGAGGCCCAGAGTCCAAGGGCTGAGAAGAGTGTCAGCCCTGGACAGAAGAGAGGCTGTCTCCCCACAGGCTGGACACCGAGATCTGCCCAGTCTTGAGTTTATCCTTCTTTATCCACGCTCCTCAAGTCAAATCAATTACAGAGAGACAGGCAAGTGCTCCCCCCTTGCCGCCTCCCCCAAGACCCTATGCAGTAGAGGTGGCTTCTTTTCAGAGTGTGTGTCTTAAAAGGAAAAACATGTAACCTCAAAGGTAACCAAATATCCCGATCGTGGTGCCCAGCACCACACACCCCAAATCCACCTATTCATGAGTTTAACAAAAAGCTTCTTTAGGGTACACTGTAAGGCCATTGAGAGGGAGAAAAGTCGCCTCTTACACACCCAGTCCAGCCCGCAGGGCCGCCCTCCCAGCACACACATACACACACTCACACACACACACTCAGGCCGCTTACAAGAAGGCTCTGAGTTTTTAAAAGTAAACCCTACCGTTTCCGCTCTTGCCCTGGATTCAACTTTTGAAAAAAGGAACCGTTTTACCGCTTTCCCTACAAATTCCCCCTTTCTCTGGCCTCCCTTTGCCTCAATCCCGCGCCCTCCCCCGAACCCTACTTTTGCCCCGCCCCCAGCAGCTGATCCTTTGCAGTCCCCACCCCAGCACCCCAGGGCAGATGCCACACAGACAACCCTGGCCTTTGCCCCCTGGAACAGGGCTTTCTTAAGCGTGGCAGTAAAGCTCCCATCAAATATGATAGGAGCATGGCCAAGAGGTGGCCTGGTGACAGCAGCAGAGGACAGCTCCTGTTTCAAGATGTGTTCCCAGCCATAGACCCCGCTTCCCTTTCCAAGGGCAGCCAGTTAGCCCTGTCCCCTCGCCTGCTCTACTTGTAAGCAGCCCTGTCCTCTTCCTTGAACTTGCCCTCCACTCCCACCTCCAGCTTCCATCTTCCAAGATACTTAAGGGTCTTGTTCCTACGAGGGCAGCAAGGATGCCCCAGTGCCTGCCAGCTGGGACCATGAGGCAGGAGTTTCTCAGAGACGAAAACACCATCAGGACCAGTGGCTTTCCAGTTCTTTTGATTGCAACCCCCAGTGAGAAATACATTACACAAATACCAAATTTGTGTACATTAATGCATATATATGTAGATTGTCAACACAAATATGCTTCTGTAGAACTGCAAAGTATATACCAGAAAGCAAAGTTTCTAGAAGCAATACTTACCTTTGCAGCATGGGAGACACTATTGCTATTCCATTAAACTGCCACTAAATTGGTTTCAAAACTGGCAGTTGGACAACTCCTGTGCTAGATGCTCTTGTGGGAACAGGCTAAAAATGACACTTCTAACTGGGGCCCATGGGCTTCCCTTGGCTCAGCTGAGGTCTTCCTAGCATCTAACAAGAGGGGCCTTGAGAGGGACCAGGTTCTAGAAGGGATCGTTAAAAAAAATCCACATCAAAATTTGAACACATGGTCTTTCACTGAGACAGAATTGGGACCCTGGGGTGGAGGGGGTGGCTAGAAACCGCTAGAGGAGAGGAATTCAGGTTTGTGGTGCCTGCTGAGAGCTGAACAAGGCATTATATTATATCTTTTAATCTTCATAAAAATCCCCAATTGGAGGTTTTCCTCCCCTTTTTAGAGAAAAGGAAACTGAGTCTCAGGGAGGCTAAGTAAGATAAAGTCATGTGGCCAGAAGTTAGTTGAGCTGGGATTTGAACCCGTGTCTGCCTTGGCCGGCAGGCTTCTCAACCACATGGCTCTTCTCTACCAGCTCAGGAGGTGAGCTCTCTCTTGGATTCCAACTCTGACTGGGGACTCTGACAGGCCATTCTGGGTCTGTGAGGATGGAGAAACGCCCCATCTCAGCAGGTGAGGGTGCAGGCTGCCTGGGATGGGACTGTGCGTGTGAGGTGATATGGGCAAAATGTGCGCATAGGTGTGAGGAAGGGCTCAGACAGCACAGGTTCTCACCCCTCAAACACACAGAATCCCCACCCCAAAGAAGTAATAATATATGTTTTCCCTTTCTGAATTCTTTGCTGTTGAACAGATGGCTTTCAGATAACAAAGGGAGAATCTCAATTTAAGTATGAAATTCACTGAAAATTTCTAGTGAAAGAAAACCTTCTACTTAATATTAAAATCAGTAATAATAATAATATCAAACAGCTCTGAGTACTTGTCTGGTGGCAGGCACTGTGCTAAGAGCTTTGCTTGGGTCACGTCAAACCTTCCGTTTACAGAGATCCGCTCTGGGCCAGCACTGAGCACAGAGCCTGGTACCTAGGTGGCGCTTGCAGATATCAGAGAATGAATGAATGTGCCTGGTGTTGAGCTAGAAACTGCACAGAAGTACAACTAATTTAAACACAACTCTATGTCACCTGAGGAATTCCAGCATGTCTCTGAGAGATATTTTCTTCCTTTTGAATATCCTTCATCCAAAACTTTTTAAACTGGAGAGATCTTTTGTTCTGTACTTTTATCTTCCAGGTTAGAATCATCATTTCCCCCCACCCCACGTTCTCACCTCTAACAAGCCTTTGACTTTTCTCCCCTATTGCCTTTCCATTCCTGGGTAGTCTCTTCCTGGCCCAGTGATTGACAGGTCAACACCCTTACCTCAAACTTCACTGAGCCTTATAAGCCCCTTTGCCCAGGAGCTCAGGCAACCTGACTGTCCTGTCTCCTTGGCAACCCAGAAGGCAAGGAAGAAAAAGAAGGATTTGATCCCAGACGTCTGGACCCTTCAGTCAGGACTAGTGATCGACTGTGGCCTCAGAAAACCTACATTCTAGTCTTACCCATGCCCCTTAGACATTTCTGGAATCACTTTCCCCAGAGATGAGAGTGTTTCCAAGGCTCAGGGTTCCCCCAGACTGTCAGACACCCACCCACTGCAGCATCCAAGACCTGAAACGTCACACTAACCCAATTTAGCTTTGCATTTTCCTCTCTTCCCTCCTGGCAGCCAGCCACTCCCATAGTATTTACACATCGATCAAAATGCACAACCCTGGGTTCCTCAGTGGTGAAACTCTCGAAGAACCCCATCAGAACCCTGCTTATGACTGCAAGGAGGAGAATGAAGAGAAAGTTTGGGTTGGATCCTGTCCCCTTATAAGAGATCACTCCCACTCCTACAGTCTGCTCTAGCCTAGGACATGGGTTCCACTGACACTGACAACTGCCTACCCAACCCCAGGGGAAACTGAGGTTATCCCATCCTGCTCCACCATCACTGGCTTCTCCTGTAGGGGAACCTAGAGATGGAAAGGATACCTGTGGCCATGGGGCCTCATCTCTCCTCTTCTTCCTTGAGGAATGCTCCTCCTGGGTGGCATGTTCAGAGCACTGCTCTTGGCTCTCTTGTGGGCAGCTCAGGCGCCCTGTCCCAGGTTCTGCCAATTCCTCCCGGCTTTTTCCTCACCTCCAGGTTCCCAGTGGCCAAGGAAGTGGGACCAAATGGGGGAGTTCTCTCAGCCTCTGCTTAGGCACCTGCTGGGTACCTGACACACTGCCTTGTCATTTCATTTAGTGTCCAACCACTCTGCTGTCAGGAAGCCTCCTCTTTCCCCTCAGACAGAGGACAGGCCAAGGCTCCGGAAGATGAAGCATCTCCCCCACTCCCTCAACTCAAAAGTAGCCCAGCAGGATTGGAACCCACAGTCCCTGACTCTGAAGTAGCTACTCTGTCCACTACAGCTCCTCCCAGACCCCGAGACTTGAAAACAGACGGGAGTTTGGAGCGAAGGCTCCTTTGCTCTCTCTTCCTTCATTCTGGGGACCGGGAGACAGGAGCCCCTCATCACGTGTTCCCTCGCCCCATCCACGCTGAGTCTGCAACAGCCAGAAAGTTTGCCCAAGTCCATTACGGGTGCAGCGGGTGGATGTCGGGGGTCCGCAGCACACGCCTCCCGGGAGAGGGGGAGACCGAGGCAGCTCAGCCTCCGGCACAGAGGGGGAGCCACAGCATCTCCCCCTGCTCGCCAGGCGCGCTGAGAGAGCCTCCCTCTGGAGGGCAGGAGACGGTTACCTTCAAGAGTTGGGCTTCCTTCTCCAAGAACTTCAGTCCCATACACTTGGCGAGACAGCGGGGGCACCTGGGGCCGGGAGGCCCGGGTCTGGCCGCGCCGCGGGGGAGACGCTCTGGGCAGGCGCTGCGCTCCCCTCCTCCTGCCGGCGTCCTGTCCGCAGGTCCCCTCGGGCGGTGGCCGCAGCGGCGGCGTCTGGGTAGCGGAGTCCCGGCCGGCCTGGGGAAGGGATGCTGAAAGGCGCCCGGAGCCCCCTGGCACCCGTGTCAGATGCCGGCCGGCGAGGTGCTGAGAGAGAGACCTTGAGCAGCGCCGCGCGCGTCCTCAGCTCTGCGAGCCCCCTCTGGAGCGGCGGAAAGGTAGGTGGGCGGGCGGGCAGGCGGGCGGGTACGGCGCGCGGTGACACATACATAGGGGCGGGCGGGGGAGGGGAGGGCCCGGGAGGGGGCGGGGGGGTCGAGCGCGAAGGGAAACCCCACCCCCGGGGGACCCGAGGGGCGGCTGACAGGGGGAGGGGAAGGCAGAGGCTGCTGGAGCGCGCTGGACCCCGCTCCGGTCCGGCGCGCAGCTGGGGAAGCCGCCCGGCGCGCAGGGCGCGAGAGGAGCGCTCCCCACGGCGGCGCGGCCCGGCAGTCCCGGGGCCGGCGGGAGGACGGCGGCGCGGGAAGGGCTGGAGGGCCCCGCGTCTGCAATGCGGTCGGGCCGCTCCGCAGTCGGAGGGGGCCCCGGAGGGCCGCACCGGCGCTGGCAGCCCCCTGCGGGCCGGGCTCCGCCGCTGCCACGGCCGGACCGGGCTCCCCGGCGCGCGCGCGCGGGGTCTGCGGCTGATGCTCCGCAAGATGCGATAGCGAGGGGCGCGGCCCCCTGCTCCGGGCGGCGCTCCGGAAGGACCCTCCTGGGGAACTGGCTGAAAGTTTTTGGGGAAGGGGTGCGCCGAGAAGGCAGGGGAGTGCGGAGGGGGCAAAGGAGGTTCGGGGACTGCGGGAAGGCGTGCTGGGGGCTGGAAGCCTCAGCTCCAAAGGTTGAGGGTCTTCACAATCCAGGAGAGACAGACAAGGATATTTCAAACGGAGCAGGAATTCTCCAGTAGCTGCAGACACCACCCTCCTTAATTTTGATTCCAGACAAAAGAATAAAAGAACTAACAGCATTTGAAGACTTTCTGTGAGCTGGTTGCTTAATACGCATTATTATCGCATTTAAAATTCCCAAAGAGCCCAAGGAGCTACATATTACAGCTACTTTACCTCCCGCAAAAAAAAAAAAAAAGTGAAAACTGAGGCTCAGAGGGTGATGGGATTACCTCTCAAGGCGGGTCTGAATTCATACCCAAAGTTACACTCTCTTTGCTGCTATACGAGCCGCGGGTTCAGCCTCAGCACTTTTGGGGGACGCAGGCTGGCTGGCGGCCTTCAGCATCCTTTGAGAGGAAGACGCTGGTGACTGACACTAGGATTTAGCGGCCTCGCTCAGTGTGGTAGAAGCCTCTACACTCATCACTGGGTAGGCACTGAATGGAGAAGCTCAGGGGGTGGGATCTTTGTGAGCTGCCCATTAGGGCGATAATAGACCCAGTTTTTCCTCTATTAAAGGGGGCCAGACTGCCTCAGTTTCCCCAGTGTGACTACTCTAGAATTGTGTGGGTATTTCCCCCTGTTGGAGGGGCAGGACTGACCCTGGCCCAGCACATTCTCTGGAGCTGCCGCCACCCCCCATCCCCTTCTCTGTTCTGGGCCTGAGGAGGGTATGGTGCCCAATCCACCCGCTGGGCCTGGGAGCTGGGCTATAAGGTGTTCCCTTGGTTGCTGGCTCTGACTTCACCCCTTTTCCACCTGAGTCTATTGGTTTTTCTGAGTCAGGTATCTTAGTTGCAGAATACTTTGGGCACTGCTGACAAGGTGGTGCTCAGAACCCCTCGCAGGAAAACAGTGTCTTCGGGATGAAATCTTACTAGTTACTGACCTTAGTGTCCAGACCAGAGGAAATGACCCTTCTAGAAAAAAGACAATCCTTAAAATTCAAACAGGAAGGTCATGGATTCCCCTGTCAGTATTCATTCAGCTAATGCTCTCTGGTGAGAACAAACCATACCCTCATTTGTGAAATGGGTCCTGTCTGACATATGTCTCAGGACAGGCGGGGTTAGTGAAGGATAATTCATATTCAAGGACAAATATTAATTAGATGGTTAATCTTTGTAATGAAGGGAATGAATGTTTATTGATCATCTAGATTGTATTGAGGCTAGAAAGCATATAATAGACACCTATTGCGTGCCAGACACTGCTTGATACTACAGCCTGGCAGGTGGCTCTTATTCCCATTTTACACACCAAGAGGCTGAGAGGTAGTGAATGAGTGTGGGTTGGCATGACTGCACACTGCCTGCCCTTACAGGCTACAGAAAACCCAGCATGATGGGAAAGCATTTGAACACTTTAAAGACCGTGTTCAGCAAATCAAAGGACTAGAGTGTCTGAAAGCCCTTGGTGGCATATGGATATTCCCCTATTCCATGCAGGTGTCTACACAAGAGAAGTCTTGTGTAGTATTTCTGATCCTGGTTTTCCCTCCTCTGCTGAACGCTTTATAGTTTGCCCGCTGCCTTCTCCAGGCCCTGACCTGGTCTGCTGTCATTGGGAAGTTCTGACCTCTTGCTGCTCAGACTTGTTGACATTCTAGCGGGGTCAGCTGGAGCTTTTTGGAAATGCAGACCCTCAGGCCCACCCCAGACTCAGGATCTGCATTTTAATAAGGTCCCCCTAGGTGTTTCTGTATCTGCTTATGTTTGAGAAGCATCTTCCAGCAGGTTTACTCATTCAGTCACAGAATTACAGAACAAGAGAATCTCTGAGCTAGGAAGGGCTCTTAGAGAATGTTGAGGACAACTTTTTCTGGGTCTTCACTCGGGCTGGGGCTGCGTTCCAGGACAGGGCACTTGAGATAGCCCTTCTAGGATACCATGGCTCCATATTCCAGTTTTTATGGCAGTGTGTCACTTTACTCCAAGATTTGGTGGCTTAAGTCACTGTCTCTCATGGTTTCTATGGATGAGGAATTTGAGAGAAGCCAGCCCAGGCAGTTCTGACTTGGGCCATCTCATGGGGTTGTGGTCAAGATGTTAGCTGCAGCTCCATCATCTGAAGACTTGGCTGAGGTTGGAGGATCCAGGTCTCAAGTGGCTTACTCACATGGATTGGCTCTTGGCCAGTGGCTTCAGGTCACCTCTGGATGGGTCCTGCCAGTCCCTCATGGCATGACACCTGGCTTCCATGACAGTGAGTAATGCCAGAGCCCAAGGGGAAGCCATAATGCTTTTATGCCCTAGCTTCGGAAGTCACAGATGGTCATGTTCACTGTAGAGTGTTGGTCACATAGGGCCAGCCCTGAACTAGTGTGAGAAGGGACACACAAAGATGTGAATATGGGTCTGGGGAGGGCTGAGAGGCATCTTGGAAGCTGGTTTCCACTCTCCATTAAACTGACGCTTAGAGGACGGCCAGTCTCCTGGTCCGTGTAACTGTATTACCATGGAGTGCTTGTTATTGACCCTGTCATGGTGATGCCATGTAAATGCCTCACCAGTTCAAGTCTAAGATGTTTGCAGAATTCCTCTGAAGCATCTTTCCAATACCCCTGTATGAGTGAGTGTTCTAGCTTGCCCTCCGTAACAACAGATTTATCCCAATCTCTGCAGGACAGGCTTCATTTAGCCCAAGAGGAGTTTCTATGTCTTTTCTCATAGTGGAATGCCCACAGGTCCTTCAACTATTTCCTGAAGGAGTTTCCTTCTGGCTTCCTTGCTCTCTGGAAACTTCTGTTTGTGGCTGTCCCTCTAATGTGTAATGCCCAAGATCGGCTGTGGACTGACAAGGGCAGAGCCAAGACAACCTTTCCCTCTCACCATTTGGGTGTTTTGCACCTACCGATGCCGCCAGAGATTGTTGAGTCTCCCATTCAAATACTAACCAGGCCCAACTCTGCTTGGGATGGTCATAGACAAGTTTGTTGAGTCTTAACCACTACGTCATGCTTTTGGTTGATACTGAAACTTGTGGACAGTTGAAACCATCAGACTGTTCTCAGGCTGGCCACCACAAAAAGGCTTATCTCAAGCAACAAAACAGGGTTGAGGAGGGGAAGGGTCCCTGTGTGTTCAAGAGCTATAGGACATAAATCCCAGTTCTGGCACAGACATCTGGAGCAAGTTGTGTAACCTCACTGGGTCTTGATGTTCTCATCTGTAAAATGGAGCAAACTTATGAAATTGTTATGAGAATTAGAATAGGAGCTGGGATGGCAGCACTGAGAGAATGATCTAGCTCAAGGTGCAAGGTGGTTAGTTTTCTTCTCTGGTCCCCTTCACTGCAGTTTGATGTCCTTGAATAAGTGCATTCTCTTCTGTCTGCTGGTCTCTGCATTTGTAAAAAAAGTTAAAAATACTCACCTCCTAGAGCATGGCAATGATTAACACTATATGTAATGTGTGTAGAAAACATTGTGATCCTTTCTGAAGCAAAGGACCATAGAAATATGGTATAGAAGTAGCCTTCTTATAGCAGAACTGTGAACCAGGAAGCCAAGTCTTCTGAGAACTAGTGGAACATTTGAAAAATGCTATTTTATTTCTTCAACAGTGTGTGAGTGATGAACTCAGAGGGAAAGGTTCTAATAATAAAAAGCATGGGGTACGTTAATGAAACATTTACAGTTTCACGCAGGACTGTGTGGAACAATGACGTACAGTAACAGGAAAGTGCTGTGTCACTTAAGACATAGAAGTTGAAGGGCGTGTTTGAGGAAACTCTCATTTCTTGAAGATTCAGTTTGATTTTTTTTCCCCCTGAATTCATTGCAGATTCTATTTTCAATAAACCCTGCCATTTATAAAAGAGGAAGTCATGGCAAACGTTTCACTCGTGACTCACTTGTGCTTTATTATTGAGGATACGCAGGGAGTGATGCTGATTGAGGTGTTAATGTGTTGGTTTCTGCCATCATAGTCATCATCATAGCATCATCATCATCACCAGTATGACAGGTCTGGGGTAAGAAGAGGGATAGAAGGATGCTTCTCTAGGTAACTCCAGACCCCATAGCTCCTGGAGCCTCCCCATCTTCTCTCTTCATCACCCTAAATCCCAGGGCATCTCCCACACCTGGACCTGAGCTGGCTCTTCTTTGTTTTTCCATTTATTCCAGCCATCAGAGTCTTTGGAACTGACTGCCCAGCCCTTGTCACATTGGGCTCGACCTTTTTTATTTCCTAAGACACAGGCATGGCTTTTCCCCACAAAATCTGGCACTCATTTGGTATACAGTGCTGGGGGATAGTCCTCTTGACATTTTAGTTACTGCCCTTCATCTATTTGGCTTCTTACTGTGTATTCCTTCCAGAGGAGAAAACCCAGAATACATAAGGGGACAAAGCTGTATTTTAGTAGACTATTTTTTATTCTTAGGACTTTCACTTGTTAGCATTTTGATCTTGAAAGAATCATAAAAATAGGCATAAAATTAGGCATTATTAAAATGCTGGAGGGCTGTCTGGCTAGTCTCAAAATTCCAAGTTTAAAAAAAATGGGATTTCAGTTTCTTCATGGGTTAGCACAACGTCATCATCATAGTAATATTTATTGGTGTGTTTATTTATTTGTCATTTATTATTATAAAGCACACATAAAATTTATCATTTTAGCAACTTAAAATATACAGTTCAGTTCCATGGTATTAAGTAAACATACACTGTTGTACAACCATCCCCACCATCCACTTCCTGAACTAGTTTGTCTTCACAAATTGAAACTCTATCCATTAAAGAGTAAACGCCCTATGCCCTTCCTCCTCCCAGTGCCCAGCAGCCACCAGTCTACTCTGGGTCTGTGTGAGTCCAACTACTCTAGGTAGGTAGCTCGTGTGGCTGGAGTTACCCAGTGTTAGTCCTTTATTCATGGCTTGTTCACTTAGCATAATGTCTTTAAAGTTCATCCATGTTGTAACCGGTGTCAGAACTTTCTGTTTTTCACAGTAATATTTACTGGGTGCTTACTATGTGCCAGGACCTGTGCTAAATGCTTCGTTGAACCTCACAGTGACTCAATGAGGTCTTGTTGGCTTTATTTCACTGATGAAGCAATTGAGGACAGGGAAGCTGCTCAAGTTCATGTTGTTGCTAAATGATAGAACCAGGCATCTAACCCAGGCCTCCTGGCTTCAGAACCCTCATACTTAAAATGTTAATATCAGTCATTTATTGAGCACCTGTCTGGTACTAGGCATTATATCATTTTCCCTCTCCCTTTCTTCCTTTTGCTGTATTATTTACATAGAATGAAGTACATTTTCAGTATACAATCAGTGAACTTTTTCACATCTACAAACACCATTGTAACCACAACCAAATCAGGGTGTAGAGCGTTCCCTTGTTCATCTTCTAGTCAATAGCTGCCCGCTCCCTGCTCCCCGACCCCCACCGGAGATCGCTGTTCTGACCTCACTGATGGACCAATTTTGTCTATTTTTTACTTGATAGAAATGTCATCTTCCAATGAGTACTCCTTTTTGTTTGGCTTCTTTTACTCAAACCAGAGGCAAACTGGAGAGAGTGTGGCCTGTCCAAAGGGACAGCCACCAGCCACTAGCCCGCTTCACCTGAATGTTCCCATTTGCGAGTTCAGGCTCCGTGTTGCTGGGTCATGTACTAGCAGCGGTAATAGTAGCTGTAGTTGTTGTTTTCCTTGAGAAAGCAAATATCTAGATCTCCATGGGGTATCAATGGTGATTAACTTAAAAATTTAAAATATAGTATGTGTCAAAACACTGAAGGATCAGCAAAATTCATCTATGGGTGGTTGGATAAATACTATGATGGCGAGAATGGACAGGAAAGAACATTCAAAAGGGAAAATCAAAGATACTGGATCTTGAGGGAGAGAGAGAGAAGCAGGAATCAAGAATGGTCTCAACCTTCTGAAGCTGGATGCCTGGAAATGGGGAGTCCCATCAGGAAATGGGCAGTGGGGAAGGGCAGCTGGCTTGGGGAGACAAGACAGCAAGTCCCATTGTAGACAAGCTTGGTTTTCCGAGGTGGAGAGACGCCCAGGGGGAGGTGGCCAGACAGCAGAGAGAAATTTGGGACTGGGGCTCAGGGAAATGCTGGGTCTGCGATTCCACACGTCTGCATTTAACTTAAGAACTGCTGCTGCTAAGTCATGTCTGACTATTTACAACCCCATGGACTGTAGCCTGCCAGGGCTCTTCTGTCAAGGGGCTGTCCCAGGTAAGACTTCTCAAGGAGGTTGCCATTTCCTCCTCCAGGGCGTCTCCCTGACCCAGGGATCGACCCCGCATCTTCTGCATTGGCAGGTGGATTCTTTACCGCTGAGCCATCACGGAAGCCCCCAGTATAAGAACAGGTAACATTAAATTGTAGTTGACAAATGTTAAAATATACTTTAATTTCATACTGTAGCTAATGAAGGGAGAAAGTAGAAGGGCAGAAAACAGGGAGGAAAAGACGCTTTGGAGAGAAATGCAAGGATATGTCAGAGACCCTGACACCCAAAGAAAAGTGATGTAGGTAATGGGGTTTTAGAGAAAAAGAAATGTGGACAAGTGTCAAGTAATGAATTTCAATCAGCCATAGATACAATTGGGGTTTGATTGCTTGACAGTTGCATCTTGTGGCTATTAGGACTTTGTGGTTAATGAACTTTTAAATTCTCTTTGTCCCCACAGTGTTCAGTAACATAATTAATGATTTTTTGAGGGGCAGTGCGCCACAAGGCATGTGTAATCTTCCCTGATCAGGGATAGAACTCGTGCCCCCTGCACTGGGAGCAGAGTCTTAACTACTGGACTGCTAGGGAAGTCTTTAAATTCCTTTTTTGAACTGCTGTTGCATTTTTGCAGCTTATAGACACAGATATGAGTCTGGTGCTTCATGGCATTTACCTGTAAGCCCAAATGAATGAGATCAACAGCTATGATCTTTTTATACACACTGGCCAGATCTCACCATGGAATCATGGCAGTAAGTCCTTCTTAGGTCCCGGATCAAGTCAGATATCCAGCCCCACAAAAGCCATGCCAGCCTTCCTGAGGATCCTTGGTTTCATAAGGGCATGTATAGTTCAGGCTAGAAGTTCTCCACAGAAATGTTTCAGAGCCACTTTAACCTTTGAAGGATGAAGAAAAGGGACATGGTAAAATTCATTTCAACTTAGGGGTGGTGTCATTTAATTGCTCTTTCTTGCTTCCCGTTTTCCATAATTGAAGAAATAGGACCATCAAGTCCCGCTGCTATGCCTACAGAGTAAAATGGTTGACTAGGTCCTAAGCTGTGTGTGTGTGTGTGTGTGTGTGTGTGCGTGCGCGCACTATACAGCTACCAAGGGAACACTTACGATTTAATTCAAAAACAGAAAATTGACAAATGAGAGTGCTTAAAGCCAATATGAAGCAAATATGAATATATGAGAAAATTTGTGTGTGCGTCCTTAGTCGTTCAGTCATCTCTGACCCTTTGTGACCTGATGGACTGGAGCCCGCCAGGCTCCTCTGTCCATGGGATTCTCCAAACAAGAATACTGAAGTGAGTTGCCATTTCCTCCTCTGGGGATCTTTTCAACCCAGGGATTGAACCCTGGTCTCCTGCATTACAGGCAGATTCTTTACTGTCTGAGCCACCAGGAAAGCCCATGAGAAATTTAATACTTGATAAAATTAATACTCAATAAAACTCCCCAATAGAGAGGAGAAAGATGACAGACACAGAGGAGAGAATGACTAACGGTGAGTGGGGGTGTAAGAGGACAAGGACAGTCTATGAATTATCTGGTGAAGAAATAAAGAGAAATTACATTGGAGTGTCAAAGGGGATCCTCCCCCAGCACCCCCAGTCTGAAAATCAGCTGTTGCCTGTGCCCAGGTGAGCTGGGTTCCACTACCTGTCCAAATCTCACACCCGTGCGTTTTTTCCCCATCTCTGGCCCCTCTGCATGCCTTGGTTGGAAACGTGGCTTTTCCAGAGTCAAAAGCCAGAGGACAAGGCACCTATTCACCCTGCTGGGTTTGAAATTCTCCTTCGAAATTCCTTTAACTGCAAACGCCTTCTCCCAAGTACACTGTGCATCTTTTCAAATTTCAGACATAAACAGCAGCGTAGCCCCGCCTGGCAACCCCCTCTCACCCTCCTGATAAAAATAGAAAGTGCCAAGGTGGGGAAAGTCATGGACACAGTGGGGTTTTGTGGACCAGCTGTTTGCACGAGTCTTCCTGACCCCTCTGCCTATTTTGAGGAGGGGTGTCTCTTGAGGGGAGGGAGCTTTGAGCTGGATTCTTGGAGAATTTGTCATCCCTGGCACCTTGGCCCCTTCCATTCTGGGCCCAAGACGCATCTCTGTGGTTGTGTGTTTAACTCTGTGTCCTAGGGAGAGACACGTTTACCTGTGGTTGTTGGCTTGGGTGTCAACTCTGGTGACTGCGGGGGATGGAAACAGTGGTGGGAAGAAGTGCGGGGAAGAAGTTCATTTGCAGAAACCACTGATGTGAAAACTTTCACTGGACAGCCAATTGCACATGGCAGAGTCCTGGGTGTGGTATGAGTTTAAATCAAGGCAGGCGCTGTGACCCCACGAGCAGGTGAAGGGCATTTGGAGGTAATGAGCACTTACCCTGTGCACTCAGTTCCCACTGTATGGGACGTGGGTGGGTGAGCAGTGTGTGGTGAATTGGCAGGTTCATTGAGCTAGGGCTTGCGAGACCTGTTCTATTCCAGCTGCACCATTTATCAGTAGTGTGACCTTGGGCCTCAGTTTCCTTTTTAGTAAAGGAGGAATTGCAGGGATTTCCCTGCTGCTCCAGTGGCTAAGACTCTGAACTCCCAATGCAGGGGGCCCAGGTTCCATCCCTTGTCTGGGAACTACATCCCACACGCCCCAACTAAAGATCCTGCATGCTGCAATGAAGATTGAAGATCTCGCATGTGGCAACTAGGACATGACACAGCCAAATAAATAAATAGAAATGAATGAAAGAAAAATGACAATATCCCCACAGAAAGATGCAGGTGAGTTCCTATTGCTTCTCTGCTTACAACCATCCAGTGGCTTTTGGTTGCATTCAGGACACAGCGGCCAACAGAGCTTGAATGACCTGGCCCTGCCTCTCTCACCTCATGTCCCCTCCAGCCACCTTACTCTTCCCCTCTGTGTTTTGGCTCCATTTCATCTTCATATTGTACTTTAAATATCAGAGAGGCTTTCCTTGACCATCCAACTTCTTTGCTGCTCCCAGTTTCTATTACGGTGTCTCATTCCTTCCCTTCCTGGTCTAGCCCATGCCTTGCTGGTGTGTATTTTGAGCTGTTTATGTGTAGTGTCCCCCGCCCTCTCTTACCAGACTCTGAGCTTCATGAGGGTAGGAACACATATCGCCAGCTCCCAGCTCAGTGTGGGTCAGTTGCAGGCTCTCAATTGATATTTGTTGAATGAATGAATGAATGAATGAATAGGTCTTTTTTCTTCTTTGTTTCTCCTGTGTCTGACACGTTTAAAGACTCCAGAAGTGAATCATAATAACTCACATCCATTGAGTGCTGTGTGTTAGGAATTGTTCTAAGCATTTGACATCTAGTGACTCATTTAGTAACCGTAGTAATCTTACAATTTGTTAATGGCCATCATAACTTATTCCTGTTTTCCAAAAAAAAAAGAAACTGAGGTCCGGAGAGGTCAAGTGCTTTGCCTAAATCATAGCTAGTGAATGGCAGAGCAGAGGTTCAGTCCCAGATAATTAGGTACCAGAATCTATATCTTTAACCTCTCACCATCCTGCTTGAATGAAGAGGTGAGTGAGGGGAAGAAGCTAGTTCATTGCAGAGGCTCATAAACATTCATTTATTCTTTCCCTCTGCCTGCATGCTTGATTGAAATGGTTGAGTTAGAGCTTTATACGACAGTAAAGATGTGTAAAGTGTATAGTGATGAATGGGAGTGGATGGATGGGGAGCTCTAAGGGTGGGTAGGGTGGGGCCTCAGTACCAATCAGTCAGGCTCTATCACCCAAGAGAACTTCCTGGGGATGGTAGGGTTAGGAAATGTTTAAATAACAGGAAGAGAGGGGGGGTGATGGCAGGCCAAGGCCATGGCCTGAGGCTAGAGCTGACAAGGGTGGGCAGCAAAGAAAGACTAGAAGCTACAAATCCCATGGATAGCAAGCCAGAAAATTAATAGGAGAACAGAAGTACCACTAGGATGCATCAGGACGTGAAGCTTAAGATGGTGATCCATCAAGTCAGGACCCACAGTTGGGAGTTCTTCTTGTCTAAGATGAAACCTCGGAAGAGGTGAAGTTGGTTTGTCTTTAGTCAAATCTGGCAAGAAGGGTTTGAGCTCCAGAGTCTGATGTTGGTTCACATGTTACAGTTCAACTTCTGGTATTTGATTGGCAGCCCAAGCCTTGCCACCTATAGCTGACTAATCCTGAACTTAACATGCAACTAGAATCTACCAGATCCTGAAGAGCTGGCATCTTTGACTTAGAGAAGATAATCAATTTGGAGTCTTTAAGCTGGGCAGGAGGATTCTGTGGCATTCTGACACTTTCATTGTGTTAGGACTGAGGTGTTGACATGGACTCAAAATTAAAAGTGGATGATTGGGAAACAAGGCAGTGTGGGTCACTGGGAATAGTGATATTGACCTTGTGTTGTGCTAGTTAACCTTCGGCCCATGCGTCAGTTGGGCTTCCCAGGTGACTCAAAGGTAAACAGTCGCCTGCTAATGCAAAAGAAACAAGAGGCTCAGGTTTGATCCTTGAGTCAGGAAGATCCCCTGGAGGAGGGCACAGCAACCCACTCACTCCAGCATTCTTGCCTGGAGAATCCCATGGACAGAGGAGCCTGGCGAGCTACAGTCCATAGGGTCACCAAGAGTTGGACATGACTGAAGTGACTTAGCACACATTAAGCACTCAGTCAGGATAGGCTGGGTTATGCTGCAATAACAACAGCCCCCAAATCTTAGTGACTTGAAATAATAAAGATTTGGTTCTTGCCCACATCCATAATGTGGATGGTTGGGAACTTTGCACCATGTCATTATCCTCCAGGTCAGGCTGATGGAGCAGCCACCATGTGGGACATTCCCCTCTGGTTCCATGGCAGAGGGGAAAAAAGGGTCCTGTTGTGTATCAGCAATTAAATGCTCCAGCCCAGAATAGGCACATGTCATTTGTGGTTCCAAAATCACTGTGGACAGTGACTGCAGCCACGAAATTAAAAGATGCTTGCTTCTTATAAGAAAGGCTACGACAAACCTAGACAGCATATTACAAAGCAGAGACATTACTTTGCTGACAAAGGTCTGTATAGTCAAAGCTATGGTTTTTCCAGTAGTCATGTACGGATTTGAGAGCTGGACCATAAAGATGGCCGAAGAATTGATTCTTTCAAAATGTGGTGCTGGAGAAGACTCTTGAGAGTCCCTTGGACAGCAAGGAGATCAAACCAGTCAATCCTAAATTAAATCAACCCTGAATATGATTGGAAGGACTGATGCTGAAGCTGAAGCTCCAGTACTTTGGTCACCTGATGGGAAGAGCTGACTCATTGGAAATGGTCTTGATGCTGGGAAAGACTGAGGGCAGGAGGAGAAGGGCCCAAGAGAGAATAAGATGGTTAGATAATGTCACTGACTCAATAGACATGAGTTTGAGCAAACTCTGGGAGATAGTGGAGGACAGAGAAGCCTGGCATGCTATAGTCCATGAGGTTGCAAAGAGCCTTACACAACTTAGCGACTGAACAAAAATTTCTGGTTACAACTTATTGGTTAGAATTAGTCATGTGACCCCCATCCAGCAAACATGGGAGAGGAAGTGTAATGCTAAGTGCCAGGTGGATGAAAAGCTGGAAAACTGTGAAAGGCATTATTACTGTCTCTAGTCAGTCCTCTCAATGATGGAGTAAGGTTTGCATTCCACCTGGCTATTTTAGTCACTGGGATCCTTTCTTTAGGGGTCAGGATGTCTCCCAGACATTGGGGACTCAGAGTAGGTGAGGGTGATATGGTGCACTGGGGGGTCCTGGGTGGCCCCAATTATTGCCAGAACAGCCTTCACCTTCCAACAAGGGTCTTGGACATTTGATGGAACCCCATTTAGTACCCATGTGCCCATGCTCTTTCCTCCACTCTTCTGGAAAGAGAGGAGGGCCACCTCCTCCTTGCATTCCTTTCCTGGGCTTTCAGAACCTGGAAGCCCTACTTAGGACATGTTCAGTCTTTGGCACAAGGTGGTGGGTTCAGGGTGCTTGCCAGGGTGAGATCTCCTCTTTGCTATAGGACTGTTAGCTCCTCAGAAGACCCCCTTCCTTTCCCATGGCTTTATTTCTTGTTTTCTGGGACCAGATCTTGGAGGTCACTGGACTCTCCAAAAGGTGGAGCCGTCACTGGAGTTGGTTGTGGTCTTTCAGGCTGTGGACTTCCCATCTGGGGACCTCTTGCAGGTTTTCCTGCTCAGCTTGTCAGTGTGGTGCTCTGATGATCCCTAAAAATGATACAAACAAGGAATGACCATAAGAAAATGAGGGAGCATTTCATATGGTGAGAGCAAGAATGCAGGGAGGCCTACTTGGAGCCATAGGGCTCAGCTTTCCTAGTTGTGGCTTGGCCCAGGCTCTGGGAAGCCTGCCTTTTCTCACTCAGCAAAGGAGGAGAAGCTTCCTGTCTTATGGAGACAAGGGGAGGATATAGGCTAAGAGATTCCAAGCTGTCTCCTTAGGCAAAGCACACAGAATGAAATCCAGGGGATTGTGCTGAAATGAGAGCCTGAGAAGTTTCAAATTGCTTTATTTTTGTTCCAAGGAAGCCCTGGGGCCGTGGCATGGGTCCATCCCTGAGAGCCTAGGAGTTGAAGTATTGTGGCCTAGGGATGGGGACTGAGGTAGGGCTCAGGAACCAGGTTGTAGGAGAAGGTCTAACCAACCATGGCACCCCTGCACTAGGTAGGGCAGAGCTCACCTGGGAAGAGTCTTCATGAGAAGCCAGAGGTAGCACAGATGCAGGAAGGGACCAATAATTTAAGTCAAAGAAGAAGAGCCCTGGGAACAGGAAAGCCTGTCTGGAGCTGTGGGTTGGAACCTGGGGTGGAGTAGTCATGGGAACAGACAGCCAGGCTGTTTTAAAACAGGGGCCTCCCCAGCATGCCTTATTGAAGATCATGTTCTGTTGTTGAGGCTTCATTGTTGAAGAATAGAGAAGGGATTGGCATAACTGACACATGGCCCAACATGAGCAAAAGAAAGGAGACAGAATAGAATGCCTAGAGAGGCCACCCTGGGTAGGCTTGAGTCAGATGGGGAGAGAGCCAAGAGGACCCAGGGCATACTAAAAGTTTTTGAGCAGGAAGAAACTGGCATTAGTATTTCTGCATGTAAAAACCCAGCCCTGGGCTTCCCTGGTGGTCTAGGGGCTAAGAATAAGCCTGCCAGTACAGGAGACACGGGTTTGATCCCTGGTCCAGGAAGATCTCACATGCTGAGGATCAAGTAAGCCAGAGTGCCACAGCTACTTGAAATCTGAGTGACTAGAGCCCGTGCTCTGCAACAAGAGAAGCCACTGAAATGAGAAGTCTGGGCACTGAAACGAAGATTAGTCCTCGCTTGCTACAGCTAGAGAACATACACGCACAGCAATGAAAACCCAGGGCAGGCAAAAATAAATAAATAAATAAATAAATAAAATAAAAGATAAAAAAAAAAGCTTGGCCCCATTTTCAGGGCCCACACTCAAATGCTACCCCATCTAGAGAGTTCTATCATAATCTAGGGTGAGAATACATCCCCAAATACATTCCTCTGTGATTCTGTATCTGTCACTTGTTGTCACAGGTACCTTGTACTGGAATTAGTTTTGAGTGCCTCTCCCAACAGCCTGATCTCCCTGTGGACAGCATCCCACAGTAGGGCACCTCCAGGTTAGTACCTGGCTGTCAGGTAAATGAGGAGCTAAAGGGAGGCAGTGGGATGTGGGAAGTCCTTCCAGAATCCTGCTTCCCCAGGGAGGTTTCATGACCACCTACCTCCCAGATACCTGGGCCATTTGTTTAGAATTCACCCCCTGACTTGCCAAATCTGACTTTATAAGGTGAACCCCCTAAATCTTCACTTGTTTGCTTTCTTTTACAATTAATGTTAATGGAGCTTCTCTGGTGTCTCAGCATTGAAGAATCCACCTGCCAATGCAGGAGACATGGGTTTGATCCCTAATCTGGGAAGATCCCACGTGCCACAGAGCAACGAAGCCCATGCACCACAACTACTGAGTCTGTACCCTAGAGCCTGGAGCCACAGCTACTGAAGTCCATGCACCCTAGAGCCTGTGCTCCACAACGAGAGAAACCACTGCAGTGAGAAGCCTGCACACCACAACTAGAGAAAAGCCCATGCAGCAACAAAGACCCAGCACAGTCAAAACTAAATAAGTAAAGTTCATGAAGCATAATTATGTGTAATAAAATGTACCCATTGTAAGGGTAAAGTTTGATGAGTTTTGGTAATTTTACAGTCATGTAATCATCATCTCAATCATGATATGGAGTATTTATTTCACACCAGAAAGTTCTCTCATGTCCCTTTGCAGTTAATCAACTAGCTTCCTTGGCTCCAGATGACCACTTCTTTTTGTTTCTAGAGATTAGTTCCAGGACTTCATATAAATGGAAACATGTGATGTGGTAGGTTGAATGGTAGTTCCAAAGATGTGTCCTAATTGCTGGAACCTGTAAATGTTACCTTATTTGGAAAAACTGTCCCTGCAGTTGGGGCTTTCTGGGTGGCTCAGCAGTAAAGAATCCGCCTGCAATGCAGGAGACTCAGGAGATGTGGATTTGATGGGTCTGGAAGATTCCCTGGAGGAGGAAATGGCAACCCACTCCAGTATTCTTGCCTAAGAAATCCCATGGACAGAGGAATCTGGTGGGCTACGGTCCATAGGGTGGCAAAGAGCCAGACATGCTGAAGTGACTGATTCCATCTCTGCAGATGGGATTAAGTTAATGATTTTGAGATGAGGAAATAATTCTGGATTATCTGGGTGGGTCCTGAATGCCATTGAATGTGTTTTTATAAGAGAGAAGTAGAGGGAGATTCAACACTACACACACACAGGGAGATGTCAATGTGAAGACGGTGGCAAAAATTGGAGTGATGTGGCCGTAACCAAGGAATGCTGGTAGCCACCAGAATCTGGAAGAGACAAGGAATGGATTCTCTCCCAGTGCCTCTGAAGGGAGGGCTGCTATACTGGGACGTGGATTTTAGTCTCCTGGTATCCAGAACTCTGAGAGAATAAATTTCTGTTGATTTAAGCCTAGGATGTTTTAAACAACCTTAAGTTGTTTTAAGGTTGTGGTAATTTTTCACAGCAGCTCAAGGAAACTAATGCACATGGAATATAATTTTCTGTGTCTAATTTCTTTTGCTTGGATTGATTTTAATATTCCTCCATGATATTTGTGTTCACAGTTCATTTTCCTTATTACTGCAGTCATATTTCACTGTATGGATATACCATGATTTGTTTATTCATTTTACCTATTGATGAATATTTGAATTGTTTCCAGATTCAGAGGACTGTGACTCGAGCTGTTATGAACAAATTCCTGTGTGTGTGTATACATGTATCCTGTTTCTCTTGGGTAACAATCAGGAGTGAAATTGTTGGATTATGCTATAAGTGTATGTTTAAATTAATATGAAACTATCAAATACTTTCCCAAAGTGGTTATACCAGTTTGAATCCCCATGAACAGTGTATGAGAGTTCTATTACTTTGGTTCCCACTAACATATGATTTTGTCAGTCTTTCATATATTATATATAATAAATAAAAATATGTAATTCAACTTTAATTGAAATTGTAATCTATAGAATCTATAATAAATGCACATATTTATGTTAGAGTTATAGGTTATATTTAATAAATATATATGTACTATATATATAATAAATATACTAAATATATATAGGACATATGTATATTCAACTTTATTTGAAAAACACTTACTTGTTTTAAAAAATGCTTCTTTTTTCCAAAAAAAATAAGGACTTCCCTGGTGGTCCAATGGTTAGGAATCTATCTGCTAATGCAGGGGACACAGGTTCGATCCCTGATCTGGGAAGATCCCGCGTGCCTTGGAGCAACTAAGCCCGTGTGCCACAACTACTGAGCCTGTGTGCCCTAGGGCCCATGCTCTGCAACAGGAGAAGTCATGGCAATGAGAAGCCCATGCACCACAACTGGAGAAAGTCCTCTTGCAGCAGCAAAGACCCAGTGCAGCCAAAATAATTTAAAAAGCTTGTGATAATTGATGTACATAGGTGATACTCTACTAGTACTGGAAGATCAGAAAGTACTGAAAGATCAAAAAATCTTTAGTAGTTTTATCTATAGAAATAGCTAAACATGAACCAAAATGATATTTAGTGTAAAGTGTAGATATTAAGTGTAAAGTTGTAGACTTACTGAAATCTTTCATTTTTATTTTCTAATTTTGTATTAAAAATTAACACGATTCTTCAAATGTTGTGTCACAACCTAAGTCTTGTCAAAAAATATGGAATGTTTCATGATTTTGCATGTCATCCTTGCACAGGGGCCATACTTATCTCGGTATTCTAATTTTTGAATGTATAGAGGTACTCCCTGTGGTTTCAATTTGCATTTCCCTAATTGAGCACTTTCGGGTGTGCTTATTGGTCATTTGTATATCTTTCTCAGACAGCTGTGCAAACTTTTGCCCATTGTGTATGTAGGAAATCTTGTTTAATTTCTTACTGAACTTTAAGAGTTCCTTGTTTATTCTGGATACAAGTCCTTTGTTGAATATAAATACTACAAATCTTTTCCCCCAGTCTGTGGCTTTCCTTTTCATTTCCTTGACAGCAAATTCCAAAGAGTGGAAGTCTTTGATACAGTTCAGATTTCCAATTTTCCCCTGTATAGTTAGTGTTTTTGTTCACTACCTAAGAAATCTTTGCCTACCAAGGTCACAAAGATTTTCTCCTGTTTTCTTCTAGAAGTTTGCTAGTTTTAACTTTTATGTTTAGGTCTGTGTTACATCTTGAGTTATTTTGTGTGTGTGATGTAAGAGCTGAGATTAACTTTTATTCTTACAGGTATGCAGGTTTTTTCAGCGCCATTTATTGAAAAGACCGGTTTCCCCCATTGAATTACCTTGGTTCCTTTGTTGAAAATCAGCATGTAGGTTGTTTATCCACTCATCCATGGATGGATCATGTGTTTTTTAAAAATTTATTTTAAAATTATTTATTTATTTATGGCTATGCTGGGCCTTCGTTGCTTTTGCACAGGCTTTCTCTAGTTGTGGCAAGCGGGGTTACTCCTCATTGTGGCGTGAGGGCTTCTCGTTGCAGTGGCTTCCCTTGTTGCAGAGCACAGGCTCTGGGCGCTCGGGCTCAGTAGTTGTGGCCTGTGGGCTTAGTTGCTCCACAGCATGTGGAATCTTCCTGGACCAGGGATTGAACCCATGTCCCCTGTATTGGTAGGCAGATTCTTATCCACTGCGCCACCACTGAAGTCTGGATCATGTGTTTTTGAGGCAACCGGAAGATATTACTTTTTAGATTTCTTTTCCCTAATGGTTTGTGGCTCAACTCTGCATTATTAATGAGCACCTCTGGTGATTCTTGTATGACTAATGTATGGGACCGCTGGCTTGTAGGGCAGTGGTTCCTAGTCAGGAATGTGGATGATAATTACCCAATGCCAGGGCCCTACCTCCAAAGGGCCTGATTTAGCAGATCTGGAGGAAGCTTCCAGAAGAAAACTTCCCTAAGTGCTAATGATACTTAAGAATAATGGGCACACTCTCTCCTTGCATGCAAATGTTCCTTAGACACATGATGACTGGCTTTTCTGCTGGGCTCTGAGGTGCTTCAGTGAACAAGGTTTGGTAGAGGCATCAATAAGCGAACAGGTCAGTGCAACCCCATGAATGGGGTGTAGATGAAGCAAACAGAGCCTGTGGGAAGAGTGGGAGAGTCTGGTGGTCCTGGGTGCCACTGTGAATGCTGCAGCTGGAGATTCAGGGTGCCTCTGTTTGTCCTGCAAAGATCCCCATGGGGCTTGGCTGCACCCTTGTGCTGGTTAGACCCTGAGCGTGAATTCCTTCTTGTGGTGAAGACTGCATGTCACATTCCCTCCACTCGTGGACTTTCTGGCTTTGTCTTGAGACGGCTGCTTCATGCTGTCTCCAGGTGCCCTGTCCCTAGTGGAAAATTTTGGTCTCTGGAGGTGTGGAGAGAAGGCAGCTCTGTTGGTTCTGGTGGATTCTGTGACCGCTGAGCCATCCACATAACTTGGTCTTGGTCCATGCTGCCCTGTTTGTTTGCCGTCTGGGTCACTTCTCCTAGTAGGGTGAACTGTCCCCCTTGCCTAATTTCACACCAGACCAGAAGCCACTTGGCCTTTCTTCCTGCCCGCCTCCTTCTGATCAGTGCTTCTGGGAGCATTATCCATCCTGATGGCTCAAAATGTACAAACCCATCTCAATACACAGGGCACCCAGGTGCCAGAGGCATTAACCAAGCTCAGCTTTATGTGGTTTTCTTTCTGGTCTGGGCTAGAGCCCTGCAGTTGTGTAAGAAGTGGGGAGCCTGTTTGCTGTTCCATAGAATGGTCCAGAAACTCCTGCAACTGGCGGTTGCCCTGGAAGTGAAGGTAGCCTGGGTGCTCTAGCTCTGAAATTGATCAGAAACAGTGGTTATCAAAGTGGGCTTCCCAGGTGGCTCAGTGGTGAAGAACCCACATGCCAATGCAGGAGACACAAGAGATGTGGGTTCAATCCCTGGGTCAAGAAGATCCCCTGGAGGAGGAAATGTTAACATGCTCCACAATCCTGTGGACAGAGGAGCCTGGCAGGCTACAGTCCATGGGCTTGCAAAGAGATGCTTTCATTTTCGTATAGCCAATTGTGTTAGTTGGGTACCTAGGCTGACTCTGTTGGCCATACAAACAAATTGGACTTACAAACGTGCTCTCAGAACAGAACTCATTCATACATAGGGGACTTAGTTATAGACATTCTTCAAGATGGGCCTTACATGTCATTATCTTTCTGTTCAAAACCAGTTATAACTGTTCAAACTTCATTCTTTTATATGTGGATATCCAGTCTTCCTACCACGATTTGTTGAAGAGACTGTCCATTCTCCGTTGAATGGCCTCCACTGAATGGTACCCTTGTTGAAAGTTATTTGACCATATATATTCAAGGGCTTATTTCTGGGATCACTAGTTTATTCCATTAGTCTATATGTCTATCTTTATGACGGTGCTACACTGTTTTGCTTATTATAGCTTTGTCATAAATTCCTCTATGTCACTTTAAAAATATTTAGTTTTTGTGTTTTCACAGATGTGTGTGTGTGTATACCTGTGTGTGAATACAGCTTAAAGCATCTATTATACTTTAAGGTTTATTACCCTGCCTCTCAAATCAAGCCCTTCTTTGTTGTTTGCTCCCTGGAGGCAACCACTTCAATTCTTTTATCTTGTTCATTTGGAATTCATCTCAATACACTTCAGCAATGTTAATATAGTGATACTTCTTTGTTTTTTAGGTTCTAGGCATGATCTGTTGATTTCTCATTGTGTTGGAAATGAAGATTTAGCTCTCAATAAGTGCACACTTTCTATCCCCTTCATCCTCCCAGAAGAGTTAAATCATAACTTTGGACAAGTCAGTATATAGCACTACTCTGATGATGGAAGGGCTTCCCTGGTGGCTCAGTGGTAAAGAATCCACCTGCCAGTGCAGAAGGTACAGGTTCAATCCCTGGATTGGGAAGATTCTCCGGGGAAGGAAATGGCAACCCACTCCATTGCCATTGGCAACCCACTCCATTGCCTGGGAAATCCCATGGACAGAGGAGCCTGGTGGCCTGTGGTCCATGAGGTTGCAAAAGAGTTGGACACACCTTAGTGACTAAAAAACAACATGACAGTGAGATGTGCTTTATAGCTGGGCCATGTAGAACCCTGTCATTTAGTTTCTTTTCTTACAGAACTTTTTGTTTTCCATTGACATCAGAACACTATTATTTGTTTGTCATGTTTTCTATGTATGTATCATTAATTCAACCCCAGAGGATGCCCGGGAGCTCCCTTGGCACAACTCTGCTGAACATGAGGAAGCCTGTAGCTCAGGGGTGGGTCATGTATCTCAGAACAGAGCACCTTCCCTTGTCAGGAAGAGGCTTGTGCAACAGGCAACTGAAAGTATTTACCCATGTTGGAGTGTGCTGTCCCTCAGCTGTGTTCGACTCTTTTGTGACCCCATGGACTATAGCCTGCGAGGCTTCTCTGTCCATGGGATTTCCCAGGCAAAGATACTGGTATGGGTTGCCATTTCCTTCTCCAGGGGATCTTCCCAACCCAGGGATTGAATCCACATCTCCTTCCTTGGAAGGTGGATTCATTGGAGTTCCTTCTGTATATAAGGTGCTGGGCTAAGGTGACAAGGATGGATGTGATAGTATTTTGCACCAGGTACTTACACTTGAGTAGGAAGGATGGTACTGAGACAACCTTTCTGATTTGAAGCAAACTTTGATGAGAGAAGAAGAGCAACTGCAAATTTGAGAAAGGACAGATTAGAAGCAGTTATTTCTAAGTAGAATATTCAGGGTAGGCTTTAGCAGGGAGGAGATATTTAAACTGAATTAAGTGTTCAGTAGGAAGAGTTGCTGGTACAGAGAGAATGGCATTTAGGTGCAGGGAGAAAGGGCAGGAAAGGTACAGAAATTGGGAAGTATACTGTGGGTTCAGGGAAAGACCATTGTGGCCACGGTGTGGGCTATGTGGGGATGCACCAGACAAGGCAGAGCTGATTCTGTGCTTGAGCATCTCTGTGCTGGGACTGGGTTCAGTCTGTTATAGGCACCAAACTAGTGGTTCTCAAAATGGTATCCTTGGACTTCCCTGGTGGTCCAAGGTTGAGACTCTGGGCTCCCAAATGCAGGGGGCATGAGTTTGATCCCTGGTCAAAGAACTAAGGTCCTGTATGCTGCATGATGCAGCCAAAAAAATGTTATAACCTGGGAACTTGCTGTTTGTTTATTTATCTTTGACTGGGCTGGGTCTTCATTGCTGCGTGTGGACTCTCTCCAGTTGTGACAAGTGGGCTTCTCATTCCTGTGGCTTCTCTCATTGCAGAGCAGGGACTCTAGGGCTCACAGCCTTCAGTGGTAGCAGAATAAAGGCTCAGCAGCCCTGCGCTTGTGGGATCTTCCCGGGCCAGGAATCAAGACTCATGTGCTCTGCATTGGCAGGTGGATTCTCAACCACTGGACTATCAAGGAAACCCTGGGAACTTGTTAGAAATGAAAGCTTCTGGGCTTCCCAGGTGGCGCTAGTGGTAAAGAACCTGCCTGCCGATGCAGGAGAAATGAAAGCTCTTAAGCCCCATCAAAAAATCTGGGAGTAGGGCCTAGCAATCTGTGTTTTAGCAAGCCCTGGATGGTTCTGAAGCATGCTAATGGTTGTACCGTACAATTTGATGCTTCCAACAGTGCCATAGCTGGGCACTCACTGTCCATGCTGTGCAGATGGGGAAGTTGTCTCAGAGTGAGTAGGTAACTTACCAAGGTCCAGAGGGATGCTGAAGCCGGCTTGCATCCGGCTCTTGAGAGCAAATTATAAGCATCGCTTCCCAGCTCTAAATTTAGTGATGTCATATTGGTAGCTTGAAACTGGCCATAATGGAAGTATTAATACCATGGAAATTGGCAAATGCTGCGAATCAGGGCGTCAAGCCCACCTTGAGAGCCAGTTGTTAAACATTCACCGGCATAGCTCTCTCAGGGCACTCGGTCAGTAAGTGGTTGGTAGGCTTGGGTCTTGAACCCTGACAGCCTGGCTCCCAAGTGCATGCTCTTAAACCACTAGGTTAAACTTATTCTGAAAGTCTGGAAAGGTGGTCCAGGACCCACAATGTTGAATCTTTAAGTGCATGTTGAAAATCTGGGCTTTATTCTGTACACACTGGATTTTTCAGAATTCCGAACGGGTAAGTGATATGATGGTATGTTTAGGCAGGAGAGTGAAATTGTTGGCTGTGGCTTCTCCCTTTGCAAATATGCTGAAAAGATGGGATGAGAGGGTGTTGTAAGGCAAGTCAAAATACATAGTTGCACTTCATGGCGAAGGGCCTCAGCAGCCAAAGGTTGCCCATTCGCAGAAGAGGTCGTGAAGCCCTGCAGAGCAGAGGCCTCTTGCCTCACAAAGCCTCCTTGTTCTTCAGGAGAAAGGTCCCCTGTCTCTTACTCCAAACATCTGCCACAACGCATACTGGGCTTGACGCAGCCCTGCTGGCCAGACGTGTCCCAGGAGTCCCCGTCCAGGGTGAGCGTTCACTCTGCAGCCACTGTAGCGGACCATGTGGTCACTTACCAACACTCACCCCCGCCTCCTCACAGAACCTCGAGGGTTTCAAGGCCCCCCTCAAGTCAAGGAGCCGCATGCCTCCGGGGAGGCTGGACAGCCCTCGGATCCTAGAGGGTGAATCCTGATTCTGCTTAAGCCAGTAGTTCTCAAACCTTTTGGCCTCAAGACGGTTAAAATTTGGGCTTCCCACATGGTATGGTGGTAAAGAATCTGCCTGCAACGCAGGAGACTGTCCGAAATGCAGGAGATTGGGGTTTGATCCCTGGGTCAGGAAGATCCTCTGGAGAAGGAAATGGCAACCCACTCCAGTATTCTTGCCTGGGAAATCCCATGGACAGAGGAGCCTGGTGGGCTACAGTCCATGGGGTCGCAGAGTCAGACGTGACTGAGCAACTAAACAACGAGCTTTTGTTTATGTGTTGTATCAATTGATATTACCACATTAGAAATTAAAACAGAATTTTTAATATTTATGTATTTGGTTGCATTGGGTCTTAGTTGAGGCACCTGAGATCTTGGTTGCATCGTGCGGGATCTTTTCTTGCTGTGTATGGACTCTTTAGTTGTGGCCTGGGGGCTTAGAAGTTGCAGCGCTTGGGCTTTGTTTCTTCTCGGCAGGTGGGATCTTAGATCCCCAACCAGAGATTGAACCCGCCTCCCCTGAATTGCAAGGTGGATGGATTACCAAATACTGGACCATTAGGGAAGTCCCCTGAAGCTGAGAATTTAAAATTTATTAATTCATTTACAAACAACTCATTTCATGTTAACATATGTTTATGACAGAAATATTAATAACCTCAGATATGCAGATGACACCATCTTTATGGCAGAAAGTGAAGAAGAACTAAAGAGCTTCTTGATGAAAGTGAAAGAGGAGAGTGAAAAAGTTGGCTTGAAGTTCAACTTTCAGAAAACAAAGATCGTGGCATCTGGTACCATCACTTCATGACAAATAGATGGAGAAACAGTGGAAACAGTGGCTGACTTTATTTTTTGGGGCTTCAAAATCACTGCAGATTGTGACTGCAGCCATGAAATTAAAAGACGCTTACTCCTTGGAAGAAAAGTTATGACTAACCCAGATAGCATATTAAAAAGCAGAGACATTACTTTGCCAACAAAGGTCTGTCTAGTCAAGGCTATGGTTTTTCCAGTAGTCATGTATGGATGTAAGAGTTGGACTATAAAGAAAGCTGAGCACCAAAGAATTGATGCTTTTGAATTGTGGTATTGGAAAAGACTCTTGAGAGTCCCTTGGACTGCAAGGAGATCCAACTAGTCCATCCTAAAGGAAATCAGTCCTGAATATTCATTGGAAGGACTGATGCTAAAGCTGAAACTCCAATATTTTGGCCACCTGATGTGAAGAACTGACTCATTGGAAAAGACCCTAATGCTGGGAAAGATTGAGGGCAGGAGGAGAAGGGGATGACAGACGATGAGATGGTTAGATGGCATCACCAACTCAATGGGCATGAATTTGAGTAAACTGCGGGAGTTGGTGATGGACAGGGAGGCCTGGCGTGCTACAATCCCTGGGGTCGCAAAGAGTCAGACATGACTGAGTGACTGAATTGAATTGATGACAAATTAGCATATTTTCTAACACAAAAATATTTCATGGGACTGTCTAGGTGTAAAAGAGAGAAGTATTCATGTACTGTATACCTGAAATTTGCTGAGGAAGTAAATCTCACCCCACATGAGAGATTGCTGTGTGGGTTGATGAATGTGCTAATTAGCTTGGTTGGGGTAATCATTTCATAATGTAACATCTTTATCAAGACATCATGCTGTATAACCTAAATATATACAACTTTTATTTGTCAGTCATACCTCAGTAAAGCAGGGGGAGAAGAGAAAGAAGGAAAAAAGGAGTACTTGAATAGCTTTTTCATATAATTGGATATTTTTCTCTGATACTGCACCAAAACTTAACAAGTAGTAGTTTTGAAAAAGTTTGCTGTAATTTGATACCTGAAATGAGGTCAATGAACTTTTCATACCTTCTTGAGAGAAAATCTATTGGTGTACTTTTTACTTTGGGTGGGTCGTCTACCCATCTGTGATCATTTGGAAAATACTGGTATGCACATATTCCAAATGTTGACACATTTTGTTATACAGCGTAAAAAACAAAAATCGTATTGTTAATATCACCACCAAGAAAGTTTTTATTGGAAAGCTGGCAAAGTCATGGCGTCAACGCAAGTTTTACAAAATTTGAATTTTTGTTTGAAAGCTTGAATGTCATCATTGGCTGCAAACACTGTCAGTTGTTTTTCTTGAAATGACAGGCTCGCTTTGTTCATCTTCAAGAAAATGTCTGTCAAATACACAAGTTTGAATAACTATAGTTTGGCAGTTGTTGTTCCACATGAAAATTATGTTCTCTGCAAAAAGTGGCTAGTTTAGTTTACAACTCAGTTGTACAAATGCTTTTTCTCTAGATAAGCATTTTTGTACATGAGTTATGTTTTTTATGCTTTATGCATAATTTTCATTTCATCACATAGGATATTAAACTATCATGTTAAAAAAAAAGTCATGCTTAGGTGTTGAGAGTTAATAAAATTAATAGTTCTCACTGCTTCATCAAGGACATCCTAGAGTGAAACTGGCTTTTTTTTTTAATTAGTTTTTTTAAATTAGTTTGCCACTGCCTGGGTGCTAATACCTCAGCAGTTTAACCCGCCTTGCTTTTGCTTCACCAGTGCAAATGTCAACATGGTTGATAACCCTTAAGACAATCCATAAGATTCAAAAAAGTTCTTCAACGCTGAATATTTCAGCACCACTGGTGTCTGTTGCCAAGCATCCACATAAAAGAAGATCTTCTTTGATGATTAGTTGGTGTTGATCCTGAAAAAATACAAACGAAGCAGCTGATCTAGCCACCCCTGTGTATTCATCCATTTATAAGACAGCCATACATTTCTTCCGATAAGAGATTGATTCAGTCTTCATGTTGACAGCTAAACTGTTCATTTGACAAACTGCTGTATCACCTGGAAGTGGAGTGCTGTGATTTTTTTTTTTTAACTGAGTTTTTATTCAACAGACATCAGCAGTGTCCAGTGGATAAGACTTTCTTAGTCTTTCCATTGATGCAGTTTGATGACTTACTCTGTCAGATGCTGCTGTGGCTTTTTCACTTCTAGTTTGAAAAGCTGTATGAAAGCATTTTTAGCTTTTTGAGAGTTCATAATGTCTACATTTAAGATATTTAGTTGGGGACTTCCCTGGTCATCTAGCAGTGAAGAATCAGCCTGCCGATAGGTTTGATTCCTGGCCACGGAAGATTCCACATGCCACGGGGCAACTAAGCCCATGCACCACAGCTGAGCCCACGTGCATGAAAGCGTTAGTCGCTCAATCGTGTCAGTCTCTTTGTGACCCCATGGACTGTAGCCCTACAGGTTCCTCTGTCCATGGGATTCTCCAGGCAAGAATACTGGAGTGGGTGGCCATTCCCTTCTCCAGGGGATCTTCCCGACCCAAGGGTCAAACCCAGGTCTCCTGCACGGAAGGCAGATTCTTTGCTGTCTGAGTCACCAGGAAATTCAACAAGAGAAGCCACTGCAATGAGAAACCTGTGCACCACAACTAGAGTGTAGCCTTCGCTCGCTGCAACTAGAGAAAACCCAAAGGCAGCAACAAAGACCCAGTGCAGCCAAAAATAAATAAGTTTTAAAAATTAAATTAAAAGATGAAATATTTAATTCCTTTTTCTTTAAACTCTGATTTTAAAATGATGCCACAATTCAAATGGCCCCATCGGGGCTGGAACAGGGGTGGGGCAAGTGAGTGCCGAGGACACAGGATTTAAAGGGGTGTCCATTCTGCCTCCCTGCACTCGCAGGAGTCTGAGAGCAAGTGCCTCCTGATATTCTGCACCTGGGCACCTCACTAGCTTCTCCCTACAACTGGCCCTGGGCACCGTAGCACTATTCAGAAATGTTCTGTTGCACAAGACACAATGAAGTAAATAATTAATTTCTCTAAAGCAGAGGGAGAGAATGCTTTCATCCTATACTTTCATTCTTACTCACAATATCTCCCATTCCAGGTGGCACTAGTGGTAAAGAACCCACCTGCCAAGGTAGGAGACATAAGAAATAAGAGTTGGGAAGATCCCCTGGAGGAGGACATGGCAACCCACTCCAGTATTCTTGCTCGGAGAATCCCATGAACAGAGGAGCCAGTCCATGGGGTCACAGAGAGTTGGACATGACTACAGACTGGTTCCAAATAGGGAAAGGAGTATGTCAAGGCTGTATATTGTCACTCTGCTTATTTAACTTATATGCAGAGTACATCATGAGAAACACTGGGCTGGAAGAAGCACAAGCTGGAATTAAGATTGCCAGGAGAAATATCAATAACCTCAGATATGCAGATGACACCATCCTTAAGACAGAGAGAGAAGATGAACTAAAAAACCTCCTGATGAAAGTGAAAGAGGAGAGTGAAAAAGTTGGCTTAAAGCTTAACATTCAGAAAACTAAGATCATGGCATCTGGTCCCATCACCTCATGGGAAATAGATGGGGAGACAGTGGAAACAGTGTCAGACTTCATTTTTTTGGGCCCCAAAATCACTGCGGATGGTGACTGCAGCCATGAAATTAAAAGACGCTTACTCCTTGGAAGGAAAGTTATGACCAACTTAGATAGCATATTAAAAAGCAGAGACATTACTTTGCCAACAAAGGTCTGTCTAGTCAAGGCTATGGTTTCTCCAGTGGTCATGTATGGATGTGAGAGTTGGACTGTAAAGAAAGCTGAGCGCCGAAAAATTGATGCTTTTGAACTGTGGTTTTGGAGAAGACTCTTGAGAGTCCCTTGGACTGCAAGGAGATCCAACCAGTCCATCCTAAAGCAGATCAGTCCTGGGTGTTCATTGGAAGGACTGATGCTGAAGCTGAAAGTCCAATACTTTGGCCACCTGATGCTAAGAGTTGACTCATTGGAAAAGACCCTGATGCTGGAGAGATTGGGGGCAGGAGGAGAAGGGGGCGACAGAGGATGAGATGGCTGAATGGCATCACCAACTTGATGGGCATGAGTTTGAGTAAGCTCCAGGAGTTGGTGATGGACAGGGAGGCTTGGCGTGCTGCAATTCATGGGGTCACAAAGAGTCGGACATGACTAAGTGACTGAACTGAACTGAACTAAAAGCGACTTAGCATGTGCACAGCACACCAGTTGTCAGCAAATTCTTTGACATATTACTTTCATCTTCTTCAGGATGTTTAGATTTAGTGATGGGCTGAGAAAGGGAGTCTTCTAAGTGTGTCTTTTAAAGCTACTGATCAATGTAGAAAATGTAAATATAAACAAAATTTTAAATTCAGAATAAAATATTATTAAATTCTAAAGTAAGAGTTAGAAATCCAATTTAAAAATTAAAAGTTTTTGAATATTTAGTGAATAGTATTTAAAAATGGGGATTCCGTGGTGGCTCAGACAGTAAAAAATCTGCCTGCATTGCAGGAGACCTAGGTTCGATCCCTGACTTGGGAAGATCCTCTGGAGAAGGGATTCACTTCACTCTAGTATTCTTGCCTGGAGAATTAGAAAACAACAAATTGAACTTCTTATGCTTCTGTGTAGGTGCAAAAGAAACTTTGGGATTTTGAAATAATGATTTTTTGGATGATAATGAGGTCACAGGTTATAACAAGCATAACAAAAGATAGCCAATAAAAGCACAGAAATACTGAGAACAAACTGAGTTAATCTCTGAAAATGCATGTATTTATGCCCTAAACTTACTTTTCTTAGAAAATTCTAGAAAACACAGGAATACACAAGTATATATTTCATGAATTGTTTGAGCAATGACATTATATATCATTATATATCATGTAGCCTCTGGAAAACTCTACTATATGCTTGGGAGAGAATTAACATGAACAAGACATATGAAGTCATATATTATTAGGAAAACAGTTTTCACCTTACAGACCCACTTAAAGGGGTCCCTGGATCACATTTGAAGAACCTCTGGCCTAGTAGCTCAGCTGGTAAAGAATCTACTTGCTTTATTTATTTTTTTCCATAGCATTTCCATGGTCTGCAATGTAGGAGACTGGGATTTGATCCCTGAGTCAGGAAGATCCCCTGCAGAAGGAAATGGCAACCCACTCTAGTATTCTTGCCTGGGAAACCCCATGGACAGAAGAGCCTGGTGGGCTACAATTTAGGGGATTACAAAGAGTCAGACATGACTGAGTGACTAAACCATCACCACCTGGTCTAAGGTAGTATTAATCTTCTTGCCAGTGATTGGTTTAGGCATAGTTGTGTGACACAAGTGAAACATGAAGAGAATTCTGCTGTGTGGTTTCTGGGAAGGTTTCCTAGTCCTTAAGAGAGAAATGCAAGAGATAATCTCTTCTTCCACTGGTCATTGTTGGGATTGAATGTAATGTCTGAAACTATTGCAGACATTTCATGCCTTTGAATTTTGCTGATTCATGTCTATCTTTCATACTCCACATCTAATATGTCAGAAAATACCATTAGCTCTACTGGTAAAATACATCCAGCATCTGACCTTCTTCTACCATCTCCACACTCCCCACTCAAGTCCAAGCCATCATCATTTCTCACTCGGATTATTATAACAGTTTCCTAATTTTCATGTTCCCTTTGTTCCCCAGGGCAACCAGGGTAAGTCTTTTTTATTTTTCCCTCAGGGTAAATCTTTTAAAAAGAAATCCAGGTCATGTCACTCTTCCGTTCAAAACTTTTTGATAGTTGTCCTTCTCTTAGCATAAAAGCCCAGTCCTTACTATGACCATAGGATGTACCTGATCTGGCTCCCAGAAACATCCCCTAATGCTTGTCTCTTCCTTACTCATTCCATCTTCCTTACTTGCGTTCTGCCCATCAAACAAGCCAAGCATGCTCTTCTCTTAAAGCCTTTGCCTAATGCTCTTCTAGATATCTGCATGGCTTTGTTCTATTTCTCCCTTGATTATTCTAGGCATTTGCTCAGAAATGCCTTCCAATAACCCTCAGTCCCACCTGGGACCTCCTACTCCTTTATTCCTGCTTTATTTTTTTCCATAGCATTTTCATCTTTGACATATTACATTGGAGCTTGTTTGTTGCCTATTTTTCCTACCATAATGCAAGTTCCATGAGGGCTTTGCTTTGTTCAGCACTGTAACCTCATCACCTAGAAAAAGGCTTGGTATTTAGTAGAGATCATTAAATGAGATTTCCAGAAAGATAGAAAAAAAAAAAGCGTATGGAAAAGAGGAAACAGTGACTAAGAATTTCATAGAATTGAAAGGAAGAACTTGGATCTTAAAAGTTCACAGAGTATTAAATTGGGACAGATTGACTCAAGACAAAAAAATAGTCATGTTAGGGGCATCACAGAGAAGTCTTAGAAGACTGAACACAGGAGAAAATTTTGAGTTTACTTTCAGAAATTACAAAAGAAAGAGCAGGTCATGTACAAATATAAGAATTATATTGACATTAGATTTCTCATGAGGAAGGAATGAGGCATGGGAAATGAGGACTTATAAATAACTTACTAAGATTTATCATTCTCTAAAAATAAAATTTTAAGTAGAAATAGGAAAATTGTCTATAATGATGAAGAACCAATTCTGGGTGATACCAGCGTGGTGGGGTGGGGATGATGCTGAGGAGATGTAGAGACTGGAAAGAGGTGAGTGAGGGCCAAGGGAAAAGAAATTGGTAATGAAAAATAAACAGAAGTATCATATTTAAATAGGGGAAACAACTAGAAGAATGAAAATAGAATATACAACTTTCAATCTAGCATAAGAAAATCTGATTCCTGCAGTGGAAAATAGGAGACAGAAAACAGAATAAATACAAAATAAGATGGTAAATACAGTAAACACAAAGTGAAATGGCTGAAATAAGTCCTAATATACCAGCAATTAAAATAAATGGAAATGAATTAAACTCAGTGATCTGATTGGATAATAAAATGTAAACAAAACATGACTAAGCAATATATTGTCTTCCAGAGACTGTGGCAGATAAAGTATTATTCCCCTTTTCCTTATTGCTCTTCTCTGTAGAGGCTGAAACATTAAACTGTTACTCTTTTAGTCTCTATTCCAAGTGAAGTGACCTTGGGACCCAGTTCTATCCCTTGAGACATAAGTGGAAGTCAGCAGGACCAAACTGTCGCAGGAAACAATAGAAAACTTGCACAGACCAATAGACATTAAAAAAAGTTGGAATAGTAACCAAAGACTTTCCTATATCAAAAAGCCCTAGGACTAGATAATTATATGGACCTTTTAAGGGACAATAATCTCCATCTTGTACAAGTTTTCCGGAAAACAGGAATGACATTAATAAAATGATTTTCTGAGGTTAGCATAACCTTGATTTCAAAACTGATAAAAGACATCATAAGAAAAGAAAATGACAAGTGTGTTTAATTTATACACAAAACTGTGAAAATCCTAAGTAAGATATCAGCTGAACTAATCTAAATGTGTATTATTTGAAAAAAAAATAAGGTATTACAATCAAGTAGAGTTTATCTCAGGAAAGCAAGAATGGCTCAGCATCAGGAAAAAAGTCAATGTAATTCACCGTAGTAATGAGTAAAGGAAAAAAAAAAACATACCAATGACAAAGAGACGATCTGTTCTGTTCCATCGATATAAAATGCACACCTATTTAAGACTCTTAAAATTCTTAGAAAATTAAGGATAGACAGAAACTCTATTGATAAGGGTCATTGACCCAAAATATCATATTTAAAGAGAAATTTTAGAAGCATTCCCTTTTATATTAAGAATTAGACAAGGATGCTTGCTGTTTGACAAAGAAATTGAGGTGCTCTGAGTAATAAGACAAGAAAATAAAATAATAGGCAGAACAATTAGGAGGGAAGAATTAAAACAGTCATTATTTATAGATAAGATGATAAATTACATAAAAATCCAATAAAATCAACAAACTTCTGGCTCTACTAAGACAGTTGAACAGATTTATCAGATTCAAGATCAACTTGAAAAAAAATCAGCAACATTTCCATACTCCAGGAAAAACTAGCCAGAAAATAAGGTAACATTTACAATGGTAACAAAAATTTTAATGAAAAAATGCTTGAGATATTTATAAATGAAATTTTAAAAAGAAAATTAAGGTCCTAAATGAATACATGAATAAATGAAGAGAGAGATGTATGCTGTCCAACCCATAGCCCCTAGCCACATGTGAGCACTTAAAATGTGGCCAGTTCAAATTGAAATGTGACATTAAGTGTAAACACTGGTTTTCAAAGAATTAGTATAACAAAATGATGTAAAGAATTTCATTAGTTGTTAGTTTAGTCACTAAATTGCATCCAACTCTTTGCGACCCCATGGACTGCAGCATGCCAGACTTTCCTATCCTCTCTCTTCCGAAGTTTGCTCAAGTTCATGTCCATTGAGTCAGGGATGCTATCTAATCATCTCATCCTCTGTTGCCCTCTTCTCCTTTTGCCTTCAATCTTTTCCAGCATCAGGATCTTTTCCAACGAGTCAGCTCTTCCCATCAGGTGGCCAAAGTATTGGAGGTTCAGCATTCAGTCCTTCCAGTGAATATTCAGGGTTGATTTCCTTTAGGGTTGACTGGTTTGATCTTGCCATCCAAGGGAATCTCAAGAATTTTCTCCAGCAACACAATTTGAAAGCCTCAATTCACATGTGGAAATTTTATATATATCGGCTTAAACTAATTTCATTTTTCTTTTTACTTCTTAAAAAATTTTGCTACTAAATTGTTAAAATTACATATGTGGCTTGCATTTCTGTTACACTGTGGTGGATCATGATTCTGGATGGTATAACTTAACATAGTAATGATATAAATTGTCTTTTAGTTAATGTCTATCCAATGCAATTCCAATCACAATTCCAACTTAGAAAAATGGTTAAGAAAAGACAGTAAGTGAAAATTTATAGAAGGTGAAACCAGAACTTTTTGAAAAGATACCTTACCTCAGTAGCCATGAGAAAAATAATTTTTAAAAGCAATATTTTAAACTCAAATATTGGCCATCAGTAGAAAATTGAGTAATATCAAGTGCTAGTAAGTAAGATGATGAGGAAATGCGAAATCTGTTGCCCTGTTGGTGAAAGTGTAAACTGATTACAGGCATTCAGGAAGCCTATCCAGCAGTACTTAGTGAAACCAAGGGAGTGTGCAACTTGCAAGTCAGCAATCCAAATCCTGGACATGTAGGTCCCAGAATTTCTAGCAAAAGATCGATAAGGGGACACATATATGGCTTGGGCTTCCCAGGTGGCGCTAGTGATAAAGAACCCACCTGCCAATACAGGAGACATAAGAGACGTGGTTTCGATCCCTGGGTTGTGAAGATCCCCTAGAGGAGTGCATGGCAACCCACTCCAGTATTCTTGCCTAGAGAATCCTGTGGATGGGGGAAGCTGGTGGGCTACAGTCCATAAGGTTGCAAAGAACTGGACATGACTGAATTGGCCTAACATGCATGCACACACATGGCTGTTCACCTTTATGTTATTTGTGGTGGCTAGGAACTAGAAACAACCCAGGTATCCATCAACAGGCAAATGGACTGATGTAGTCGGGCGTGTGCGGGGCTTTAATGTGGTGGTCCTATACAGCAGGGCTAAATAGCAACACGATACATCTTCCAAATATAGGACCATAACGAAAAAGTTAGAGTGAATTTATAACAGTACCACTTACAGAAATTAAACTCACAATACTATCTTTTCAAAGGCACATAAACATGAAAAAAATGCATTAAACAAATTTGAATGCAGTTGTCAATGAAGAAGGATTGGGAGTGAGGATGTGGGGAGAGGAGGAAGAAACAGAAGCTAGGGAAAGTGACTATGTATGGACAAGGCTGCCCTATGACCTTCTTTTGGTTACCTGAAACCCTGAAATGAAATAGTAAAATATGATATAAAATACAATGATAAAAATTTCACCAAGGGGCAAACTGATTGACTGGATCAGGAGAACAGTTCCTTGTCTTCTGGGGCAAAGCTCTCTGCCCCGCACTCTCTCCTGAGAACCCACTTTTTTTTTCAAAGAGGCCTTTCCTGTGGCCTCACAATACAGCAGGCCTGTGTGAGGCTCCTGGAAACCTGTGTGGAGAGCGCAGAACAAACTGAAACCCACTCTTTCCCCTGAGTGGGGGGTGGACCGCTTCCCTGGTCAGGCCTGGGAGGCACCTTGGCCAGGCGGGCAGCTTTGCGAAACACAGCGGGGTCTCTGTGCAGGCCTGAGGTAACCCAACAGGAGCGAGACCGCTCCTCCTGGGCCGCAGAGAATGGGCTTCTCTGTGTGCGCTTGTTTGCTTTGGTTTCGAGCTAAAAAAAAAAAAAAAATGATTTCACACATAATTAGGGCTGTGGCAGCGAGATTGTGTTCGAGGTGCTTTTACTGGAAATATCAAGAGGAGGGACAAGGCAGGACTGTGTTCCTCTTCCAGCCGGGGCTAGGAGCGGGAGGAGGAGCCCCAGGCTGCGTGGATGGGACAACAGGCAGTGTTCACGACAGACAAGCAGCTTTCAGGGAGGCAGGCCCAGCTGCGAGGGGCTGAGGTTGACCGTGGAGGTGCCAGTGTGTGGGGTGTGTGGTGCGTGCCTGTGGTGTGTTGGGGTGGGGAGTGCGCCACTCCCCACCCCTGCCTCTCTTTCCCCTTCCCCTTCCTCATCTCCCAGCTGCCCGTGGAGGAGACAGGCGCCCTCAGAGGAAGAAGAGGTGGGGGGAGCTGGGAAGGAGGTGAGAAGGAGGCTGGGGCAAAGGGGCCGGCCCCAGGAGAGACTGAGGGGGTGAGGAAAGAGATGCCCCTGCACACTTCCACTCGAGTCTGCACAGCCCATGTGCCCAACACCGAGCTGGCCCTGTGGCAGCTGCCTGGCACCGGGGAGCCAGCCCTAAGCCAGGCACCGGGTGACCTGGCTTGTGGTCCTGCCTCTGCCTAGGACTGGACAGATCTCTGGAGCCTTCTGGGCCTCTAACGGCTTCTCCATGCCATTAGGGCTGGACTGTCAGCCTTTTGCAGAATGATAGCTCATTAAAAAAAAAAAAAAAACAACCTTTGGGGGGCTGGTGGCTCACTGGGGAGCAGTCCGCCTGCCGAAGCAGGAGACATGGGTTAGATCCCCAGTCCGGGGAGATCCCTCATGCTGCGGTGCTAAGCCCTTCCACCACAACTAGCGAGCCTGTGCTCTGGAGCCTGGGAGCTGCAACGGCTGAGGCCACACGTGCCACAAATACTGACGCCCCCGCACCCAGAGCCCGTGCTTCCGGGCTAGAGAAGCCTCGGAAAGGGAAGCGGCGCACTGCACCGTAGAGTAGCGCCCACTCGCCGCAACTAGAGAAAAGCCTGCGCAGCAACGAGGACCCAGCGCAGCCAATAAATAAATTAAAAAAAGAAAACCTTTTGGGAACACCAAATACCATATTTCCCTCTTAGAGATTCACAGTACACCTTATGAATTAAAAGCTGTAAGGGAGGAGGCCTGCAGAAAAATAAAAGCCTGTTTCACTTGGAATTTGTGTAACAGAGCACTTTCCAAAACATTTAATTATAAGGATCCCTCCCCCTATTTTGCATAATGTCTATTAACATCATGTGTATTCAGTTACTATTGATGTATAATAAACCATGTCAAAACTTAGTGGCTTAAAACAACCATTTTATTATGCTCCCAGATTCTGTGAGTCAGAAACTCGAATAGGACACAAGCAAGGATGGCATGTTTCTACATCATGCTGTTTGGGGCCTTGTCTGAAACGCCTTGATGACTGGAGGCGGACTATGGGTGGAGGCTGTCTTCACTTGTGCGCCTGGCAGTTGATGCTGGCTGTGGTTGGGACCTCAGCCAGGGCTGGGAGCTAGAACACCTCTGGTGTCTTGTCCATGTGCCTCGGGCTTAGTGGCCTCTGGGGAGTCAGACTTCTTACCTGGTGGCTCAGGGCTCCAAGGCGAGTGTTCCAAGGACCCAGGCAGCAGCTCTAGATCTTTTATGATTTAGCCTTGGATGTCAAGGTCACATTAGTGATAGTTTGGTTGGGAAGCTTTGGGAAGGACAGGATTGACCAAGCCCTTCTGCTTTGGGGAGATCATTTCTCCATGACCAACTCATAGTCTTCATCATGTTTCCCCCACTTCTAAATCCACATCCTTTACCACAAAATTCTTTTCCTGAACCAGTCAACCCAGACACAGGTATAATGACCAGCATACTTTATGTCAGTTAATTAGCGCAGAGAACACTGAATACACAAGAGGAGAAGGCAGCTTGGAGTTGAAGGATGAATGGACGTTAGCTCGATCGGGATGGGGACAGAGGGAGGGAGGAGAACCTTCCAGATGTAGGGAATGGCCCCTGGGAAGGTGCTGGGGAACAAGGAGTGTAGCAGGCATTTGGACACGATCTGTGGGTGGGAATGCAGAACTGCCATGGAAGAATGTGAGATGAAGCTCTTAGAATCAACCATTCAAGGTTTTGTAGATCTTGTTGAAGCTTTTGGATTTTATCCCAAGAGTAACCGGGACGGGGCGGGGGTTGGAGAGGGAGGGGACTTGATGATTTTCATTTTAAAAAGCCCCCTCTGGCTGTTGCTGGAGGATGGACGTGAGGGTGAATGTGGACAGCTGGGGGTTATTGCCGTGCTGATGTGGAGACGGAGAGAAGTGGATGACTTGGGCAGATGTTTTGGAGGCAGGGCATGGCTTTGGCACCTGTGTGGTGCTTTTTCTGTTGGAAGGAACCCTGGAGAAGGATGAATTTAGGATGACAAAATGAAGAGTTTGCATCTGGGAATGGTGACATTGGGCTACCTCTGAGACACTGTTGTTAAGGAAGGGTAGTTGGATATGAGGGTCTGAAGTTCATAGAAGAGGCTGGGGGCAGATACACAAACCTGGGAATCAGCTCCCTGTAAATGGAGCTGTGGAGCAGATGGCCTTGCCTGGGAAAGGGTATAGAATGAGGAGGCAGGGAGCCGGTGATGCAGAGGTGATGTGTAAGAATTCTAGGTTAAGAACCTTACCAAAATCCTGAGTATCTCCAGTGTATCAGAATCTGGATGGAGTCAGCTGAGCCTCTGTCTTTCTGCTGGTGCTTGAGATGGCCCACTCTCCCCAGGGAGTCTCTGCCCCTCCCTTTCTATGGAAACATAGATGTGGCATACGGCTAAGAGCTTCTTGGAATTAAAAGATTGAGAGAGATCTGGGCCCATTCTGTGTTTTTGGAGACTTCTGCTATATTAAAAATAAATAAATTCCAGGTCTTCCCTGGTGGACCTGTGGTTAAGAATCTGCCCACCCGTGCAGGAGACAGGGGTTTGATCCCTGGTCTGGGAAGATTCTACATGCCATGGGGTAACTAAGCCTGTGTGCCTCTACTACTGAGCTCTGGAGCCTGCACATGGCATCTACTGAAGCCCATGCGCCTGGAGCCCGTGCTCTGCAACAAGAGAAGCCACCGCAATGAGAAGCCTGAGCACCATAGCTAGAGGGGAGCCCCCACTCCCCAAAACTAGAGAAAGCCCATGCAGTAATAAAGACCCAGTGCAGCCAAAAAATAATGAATAAATAAATAAATCCCAAAATATAGAAACTGACAAATTTTAAAAGCTTTTTATTTCGAAATAATTCCAAACTTATAGATAGTACACAAAAATAAAACCTGTACAAACATACCTATAACCCTTTACCCAGATTCACCTCCTGTTACCATCTTACTCAATTTGCTTTATCATTTGCTTCCCCTCCTTCTCTTTCATTATCATATCTATCTGTCCACCCCTTCAGCCATCCATCTATCTATCCATCTATCACCTATCTATTTTCTTTTCTAAACCATTTGAGGGTAAGTTATATACATTATGACCCTTTACCCCTACATATTTCAGGGTTTATTTCCAAAGAATAGGAATATTCTTGTACATAACCATAGTACAGTAATAAATGTGATTAATTTAATATTGATGTGCTGTGCTTGCGCTTAGTAGCTCAGTCATGTCTGACCCTTTGCAACCTCATGGACTGTAGTTCGCCAGGCTCCTCTGTCAAGGGGATTCTCCAGGCAAGAATACTGGACTGGGTAGCCTATTCCTTCTTCAGGGGAACTTCCTGAACCAGGAATTGAATTGGGATGTCCTGCATTACAGGCGGATTCTTTCCCAGCTGAGCTACCAGGGAAGCCCTTAATATTGATACAATACTTGAAATTGTGGTGTATTTAAAATATTGACATAAATTGATGTTTTATAGAAATACAATATAGTAGGATTGTACTATTCACAAGAGAATAATAGGATTTATAAAACCACATTATTTCACAGTGCTTGGTGGTTCTGTCCTGGGACCTTGAAGCCAAGTGATGATCATTCTCTTGTGTCCATCCTGGCAGCTGATTATGTGTGACTGTGCCAAAAGCCTTATTGGGGAGAATTTTAAAATTCTGAGTTTGAAGCACTTCGTGAAATTTGAAATTCAAGTCAATCAACCCTTCTCTGCCACACCCTGGGTGCCCTATTCCATCCACATCCTAGTTACAGCATTAGCATTTGAATAGTTTTGGTTAGAGAAGTACCTCTTAAGCTGCAAATGCCTGGTATTGTTTACCTGAAGAACAAGTTCCTCTCTGTGACCTTACTGTCCTGGCCTAGGGCTGACCCGAGATGCTAACCTCCCCCATTTGGGCACTTCGGTCCATCTGGTCTCCAAACAGTAGGTCTTTCTTTGGTTCCTCAGAGCTTCCCTTTTCCCCCCCTATAAACAGTTGTAAAACATTCTGTCCCTCCTGAACTGAGCCCAATCAACACCAGAGAAAAGCTCAGATCGGCTCTGATGCCAAAGATGGGCAAAGTCTTATGTTTTGAGAAAAAACATTCATGTTTAATCTTTTTATTATTACAGCATATTCTGTGTTTAAAGCTGTGTCCTCACCTTCTGACCCATAGTACCCTGGGTTTCTGGGCGGCTAATCTTCTGGAGGTTTCCCAAGGAGACTGGGGACACTGTACCCCAGATCTTACCCCACCAGGGAAAGGCTGGATATTGGGTCTTAAGGAATGGAGCCTTGGAGCTCAGGAAGAAGGTGTTTAAGCAGCCTGTCACAAGTCAACCCAAGAAACCTTTATTGAATTAGAACTCCATGCAAGGGCCTTATTGATGCAAAGAGCTGACTTATTGGTAAAGACCCTGATGCTGGGAAAGACTGAAGGCAAAAGGAGAAGAGGGCAGCAGAGGATGAGATGGTTGGATGGCATCACTGACTCAATGGACATGAGTTTGAGCAAACTCTTGGAGATAGTGAAGGACAGGGAAGCCTGGCATGCTGCAGTCATGGGGTGGCAAAGAGTCAGACATAACTTAGTGACTGAACAACAGCAGGATAAGGAGCCTGCCTCAAGGAGCCTCAAGTCCAATTCCTGCCTCAAGGAGTCTCAGTTTTGTGGGGAAACCGGCTCTACCAACTGGAATATAGTAGGCTGTGGCTTCTGCTCAGGAGAGAGAGCAATTACTGTGTGAATCCAAGGAAGAGAGAAGTTCCTTCAGCCAGGAGGAGGCTTTTAGGAAGGTGTGGTGTGCCAGCAGGACATTGAAGGATGAAGGAGAGGATGAGGTGAGGGGCAGGGAGAAAGGGGAGGTGAGGTTGAAGGCAAGCCTGGGGACTCAAGATCCGCCTCCATAGACCTGGCTTCTCCCCAGAGTCTCCCTTGCTGGCTTCTGCTGAGCCTGCGAGGCCTGGTGTTAAATGGAGAGCATGTGGGATAGAGTGGCTTTATGACTGTGGGAACCGAAATCCTCCTGCTGTGGGTACTCGCTAGCACCCGGGACAGGACCTATGCTTTGGGAGCGTCCACTGCCCAACGCAGTGACCTCGGGGTGAATTCAAAGTCGAGAGTCCCGGGAGAGCAGTTGCCACCACTCACCTCCGTGAGCGCAGATAGTAGGAGAGGAGTCTGCACACGCAGGGGATTGAGGTGGTAGCAGGCCAGACTCATTGCTCCACGGGATATGTACCCAGCCAATTCAAGAATAATTGATCCGTCCTCAGAGGAGCGTTAGCACGCACACATGCATGTACAGAGAAGAGGTGCTTTAATTTAAAAGCAACTTCTCAGGCTTCTCTCATGGTCCAGTGGTACGGGTTTGATCCCAGATCTGGGAAGATCCCACATACTGCGGGGCAACTAAGCCCATGTGCCACAACTACTCAGCCTGGGCTCTGAAACCTGGGAACCACAACTACTGAAGCCTGCTGGCCCTGCAGCCTGTGCTCCACAACAAGAGAAGCTCCCGCAACGAGAAGCCCTCACTCTGCAGCTAGAGTAGCCCCCTACTCACCGTAAGTAGGGAAAAGCCCGCGAGGCAGTGAAGACTCAACACGGCCAAAGATGAATAAAAAAACAAACAGAAAACCCAACTTCCTCTCTTCAGTCTTGTTTAACAGCAGGCCTGTCTGGGCCCAGGCTCTGAGTGCATGAGTTTGTTTCTTTTCAGCCTTGCTTCCACCTCAGGGCTTTTGCACTTTCTGGTTCTTCATCTTGAATTACCCTTTCACCACATACACACAGCCTCCCTTCTTCATCTTCTCGAGTCCTTGCTTATCTGGTCCCTTTTCAGTAAGGTGTCCCTGACTTCCCTGAATAAAGATGCAGCACATTAACAGTGAAACATCCCTAATTGCCAGGGGTCAGTGGTGAGACACTAGACACTAGACAGCATATTAAAAAGTAGAGACATTACTTTGCCAACAAAGGTCCGTCTCGTCAAGGCTATGGTTTTTACATTTATATGGATTTTTTTTACAGTTATATGGATGTGAGAGTTGTACCATAAAGAAAGCTGAGCGCCAAAGAATTGACGCTTTTGAACTGTGGTGTTGGAGAAGACTCTTGAGAGTCCCTTGGACTGCAAGGAGATCCAACCAGTCCATCCTAAAGGAGATCAGTCCTGAGTATTCATTGGAAGGACTGATGCTGAAGCTGAAGCTCCAGTGCTTTGGCCACCTGATGTGAAGAGCTGACTCATTGGAAAAGACCCTGTTGCTGGGAAGGGTTAAAGGCAGGAGGAGAAGGGGACGACAGAGGATGAGATGGTTGGATGGTATCACCGACTCAATGGACATGAGTTTGAGTAAACTCCGGGAGTTGGTGAGGGACACAGGGAGGCCTGGCGTGCTGTGGTTCATGGGGTTGTGAAGAGTCGGACATGACTGAGCGACTGAACTGAACTGAACTGAACTGAACTGAGTGGTGAGAAAAAGGATGAGGAGCAGAGCACAGAAGGTTTTTTAGAGTTGTGATACTACATTGCATGATACTATAATGGCGGATCTCTGTCATCAGAAGATTTTCCACGGCATGTACATCAAAGAGTGAGTGTGTTAGTCACTCAGTTGTGTCCGACTCTTTGCGACTCCATGGACTGTAGCCCATCAGGCTCCTCTGTCCATGGAATTCTCCAGGCAAGAATACTGGAGTGGGTTGCCATTCCTCATCCAAGGGATCTTCCCAACTGAGGGATTGAACCCAGGTCTCCCGTACTGTAGGCAGATTCTTTACCGTCTGAGCTACCAATGTAGGTTCAGTTGCAACAAATGTACAACCTTCCTGGGGAATGTTGATGTGGAAGAGGCTATGATTGTGTGGGGGCAGGAGGAGTATAGGGGACATCTGAGTACCTTCTGCTCTATTTTGCTGCGACCTAAAATTGCTTTTTTTCTTAAGTGTATTTTTAAAAAGGCATCCCTGGACTTCCGTTTCTCTGAAATCTCTGTTCTTAGTTTCATGTGTGTCTTTTTAATTGTTCTTCATTGCACCTGCACACCAGTAAACATTTGTATCCCCTCAAAAAGTGCAGCACTTTTCCACACTGTATTTCCTCTTCCTTCTGCTATTTTCTCCATTGCACTTTTTGACACTCAACATGCCACATATTTCATTTACTTATTTTGTTAACTGTCTATCTCTTCTTCTTTCCCTGTCGCACACAATAGAATGTAAGCTCCATGAGGGCAAGGATACTTGTCTGTTTTGTCCATTGCTTTATGCCTTGTGCCTAGATCAGTATTTGGCCCAAATACATTCCCAATAAATATTTGATGATAGACAGAGAACCTTTCTGAGCAAAAAGACCAGGCTGGCCTGTCTGAGTCCTGCATTCAGCAGTAGCATCTGGGTGACAATATGATCCCGGGAGTGTGGGTGGCCTCAGCAACCTTGGCAAAAGGCCTCAGGAGAAAACACAGTAGAAAGTCTCTTTCCCAGTGGTTGATGCTTAACACTCAGTAAATTTCCATCTTGGCCACTTGTGAGAGCTGTTTGCAAATAAAGCTGTGTTGTGAGGCATCTCCCATCCTCTCTGGCTGATGCTGGGTGGTGGGGAGCTTTGGCTGGACTAGTGCTTCTTGTCAAAGCCCAACTCTCCAGTGGTGGTGGGGGGGGGGGTGTTTGCTAAGAGAGCTCTTTATTTATTTTCCCTTGAATTTTAAAAAAAACTTTTTATTCTGTATTGGAGTATAGCCGATTAACAATGTGGTAACAGTTTCAGGTGGACAGCAAATGACTCAGCCATACCTATACATGATTTATTCTCTCAGGGGTGGGGTGAGTTCTGTCTCCTGCAGAATGGATGCTTTGCATCCTCAAATGTGGGCACAGATTTTACAGGTAAGCCACAGCTCTGCAGTTGATTATTATTCTAGATTGTTGAGTCCATGTGTGAGGTGTACATTTCCAAGTGGTGATTGATGGGGCTGGTAAGAAACTCACCTTCAAAAGTCCATCACCTTACCCTATATGCGAGACACTAAAAGAGACACAGATATAAAGAACAGACTTTTGGACTCTGTGGGAGAAGGCGAGGGTGGGATGATTTGAGAGAATAGCATTGAAACATGTATATTACCATATGTGAAATAGATCACCAGTCCAAGTTTGATGCAAGAAACAGGGCACTCAAAGCCAGTGCACTGGGACAACCCAGAAGGATGGAATGGGGAGGGAGCTGGGAGGGGAGTTCAGGATGGGGGACACATGTACACTCATGGCTGATTCATGTCAATGTATGGCAAAAATCACTACAATATCGCAATTAGCCTCCAATTAAAAAAAAGTCCATCACCTATACCGGTGGTCTTGGGTGAAGTAGGGCTTCCAAAGAAGCAAAGACAGACTCTGTAGACCATTTTAAGCATAGCATGCTTCATTTCTGTTCTGATACCACTATTTTCTTTCCTTGAAATAGGATAAAATATCTCAGAAGGGGAGAGTGAGAGACAGGAAATCTTTTTGACGTTGTTTTCAAAATGTATGCAGAATCCAACCACTTCTCACCACTCCCATTGTTATCATCTCTCCTTTGAATTGTCTCCTAACAGGTCCCTCTTCCTCTATTTTGTCCCGCTTTGGTCTTCATATGGAAGCCAGTATTAAAACCCACATCAGATCATGACACTTCTCTACTCAGAACCATTTTTCATCTCCCCGCTTCACTGGCTGCTCTCTCCTTCTCTGTCCTCATCTCCATTCCTCTCTTCCTCACTCCATTCCTCCATATGTTCCTGGGACATTCTGGGCACACACTTGCCACAGGGCCTTTGCATATGTCGTTGATCAGAGCTCTGTCTCCTTGGCTCACTCTTTTTTGAGATTTGCATTCAAACACCACTTACTCAGGGTTTTCCCAGGTGGTCCAGTGGCTGAGACTCTACACTCTCAATGCAAGTGGCCTGAGTTTGATCCTTGGTCAGGGAACTAGATCCCACATGCCATAACTAAGAGTTTGCATGCTTCAACAAAGATCAAAGGTCCCGTGTGCCGCAACTAAGACCCAGTACAGCCAAATACTTAAATAAATGTTAAAAAAACCCACAAATACCGCCTACTCAGATCATGCTATCAAAAGTTCAGTTCTCCTCTAAACACCACATGCTCCCTTTCCTTCTTCATTTTCTCCTTTGTATTTATCACGAACATCCTACCCATTTTTTTGCATTTTTCTCTCGCTTATTGTTTATCTCCATTACTAGGATAAAAACTCTCTAGTGTCTTAGTCTGTTTGGGCTGCTATGACAAAATACCCTAGGTTGGGTGCCTTAAACAACAGAGGTTTATTTCTCACAGTCCTGGAGGCTGCCAAGATTAAAGCATTGGAAGATTCTGTGTCTGGTGAGGACCTGCTTCCTGGTTCATAGATGGCTATCTTTTTGCAGTGTCTTCACATGACAGAAGGGGCAAGGGTACTCTCTGGAGTCCCATTATAAGGGCACTAAACCCATTCATGAGGGTTCCACCCTCGTGACCTAAGTACCTCCCAAGGGCCCTGCCTCCTGAAACCATCCCCTAGGGGTTATAATTTCAACATATAAATCCTATATGTTGGGGGACAAAAGCATCCAGTCTATAGCAGTGGTCCCTAACCTTTTTGACACGAGGGCCCCATCTCATGGAAGAATTTTTCCATGGATAGGGAACAGGATGGTTTGGGGATGATTCAAGTGTATTATATTTATTATGCACTTTATTCCTATTTTGTGGCACTCTCAGGATATTCCATCTTGATTTTAGGGTTAGGGTTTATGCTTCCATGAGAATCTAATGCTGCTGCTGACCTGAAGGGAGGTGATGCTCAGGTGGTAATGAGAGTGATTGGGAGTGGCTGTAAATACAGATGAAGCTTCGCTCAGTTGCCCGCGGCTTACCTCCTGCTACGCAGACCAGTTCCTAACAGGCCAAGGACCAGAACCGGTCTGTGGCCCAAGAGTTGGGGACCTCTGGTTTGTATCAGTGAATATTTTAGTCTTGTTTCCCAGAGTCAGACCCTGAGGTGAGGATCTGTGGGCAAGTGATTTATTAAGAAAATTCTCCTTGGAGAAACAAGTGGGGGAGGTAGGAGGGATGGAAGAAGAGGGAAGAAATCAAGCAAGGATGAGATTTGATATGAGATTCCAACCTTAGTCTGATTACCAGGGGAACTCTAGAGTGTGCATTACATCTCAGAGTTTTCCTCCTACACAAGTTAGTCACTAGCTGCTGGCTGCATGGGTGTGCATATGAGTGTGTGTGTGTGTGTGTGTGTGTGTGTGTGTGTGGGGTGGGGTTAGGGGGGTGGACATTACCTCCTGGGCACTTCCTGCTTTGCAGCAGTGAGTGTTGGAGAGGAAATGGCTCCAAAAGTCCAGAGCAGCCCTCTGAAGATCACAGATGCAAGCCTTCAAAAGCAAAGCACACAGAACCTGAAGAGAACTCACAGGACCAGTGAAGGGGATCTGAGCTAAAGCATTTATTGCAGTGGTCCAGGTGGCGCTAGTGGTGAAGAACCCACCTGCCCATGCAGGAGTTACAGGAGATGTGGTTTCAATCCCTGGGTCAGGAAGATCCCCTATAAAAGGAAATGGCAACCCATTCCAGTATTCTTGCCTGGAGAATTCCATGGACAGAGGAGCCTGGTGGGCTATGGTCCATAGGGTTGCAAAGAGTTGGACATGACTAAAGTGACTTAGGACACAGGAGGACCAACTTTTTTGGCATCAGGGACCTGTTTCATGGAAGACAATTTTTCCATGGATGGACATGGTGGTGGGGGGGATTGGTTTCTGGATGATTCAAGTGCATTATATTTATAGTGCACTTTATTTCTATTATTTTCACATCAGTTCCACCTCAGATCATCAGGCATAGATCCCAAAGGTTGGAGACCCCTGATTTATAGTGTCAGCTATAATAGGCAAAGGTTCCATTCAGATCCCTGGCCTGCACTCCTCCTCCCCCTGTGTTAATTTGTCTTCACTCATTGGGTACCAGGGGCTTACACAAAAAAACAAGATCATTTCTGGAAGAAAATGACAGGGACCACCTCTTGGGCCTGAGAGAGAAGAGTCAGGGGAATTTTGCTTTCTAACTGTATCTCCTTTGTCACTGTTGGAATATTTGCCATGAACACATCCTTAATATATGGTTTAAAAATACACACGTGAGGATCTTCCCTGGAGATCAAGTGGATAAGGCTCCACGTTCCCAGTGTAGGGGTCCCTAGTTCAATCTCTGGTTGGAGAACTAAGATCCCACAAGCGTGCTGCAACTAAGAACCAGTGCAGCCTAAATAAATAAATAAAATATTTTAAAAAGACATGTGTGTTTTACACTCACCACTTCAATGTTTCTTTCTGAGTCACCTTCTAAACGGTAGGGTCTATGCCATGCCGTGTGAGGTAAGGGTGGTCCCAAGAAGACCGCCTAGTTAGGGAGGTGATAGAAGCTCCAGTGACAAGAGTTCAAATAAAGTCACAAATGAGGCAACAAATCCCCCCAGTGGAAGGCAAATCAGAGAGTTGGGAACCGTCTCAGGGAGGAAATGGAGATGGGAGTGAGTCTTGAAGCAAGAGCTCCATTTAGTGCAAGATTTTAACTTTTAAAAAAATGTTTATTTTATTTATTTATTCATCCATTCATTTGACTGAGCCTGGTCCCAGTTGCGGCCTGTGGGATCCTTGATCTTCATTGTGGATTTTCTGTTGGGGCATGTGGGATCTAGTTCCCCGACCAGAGATCAAATCCAGGCTGCCTGCATTGGAAGCATGGAGTCTTAGCCACTGGACCACCAGGGGAATCTCAAGGGTTGAGGTTTATATATTGACATTTATATATGCTCTCTGTTCCTAGCACCAGGCTGGGTTTGGGGGTCTGGGCACCTGGACCTAGATGAACTTGGGAAATGTGTGGTTGCTGAGGGAACTCAACCCAAGGTCAGGTCTACAGGCAGTAAGGAGGTGGTTTGTGAAGACAGGTGGGAACAAGGGTGCTGAGCAGGATAAGTGATTGTGACTTCAACAGTGTGTGGTAACCTTTTCTACACAGTGAGACTGTAGTGCAGTCACAATGATTTGGAAGGGGTGAAGAGGGCATTTTAAATTCTCACTTCATGCCTGATGACATATTCTAGTCTTCCTGGGACTCATTGTACACTCTCTGTGCACCTACTTGCGCAGAGGACACCTTTGTGCTCCCTCTGTACCACGAAATGATACCCCAACTTGAGTTCTATAATTGTTTCATGTGTCTTTGTAGTAATAGTAATTATAATGATCACAATTCCCTCACATGCCTTTTATTAATATACCCAAAACCTAGTGAGTTAGTGTCATGTGCCAAATCTATAGATGAAGGACCTGGAGCTTAGCTTGTTTTGGAAAGTGGGGAAGTAGTCTTGAAATCAGGCCTTATGTATGACCTTGCACACCCTACACCCTGGGTTCTGACTGTTATAGCACAGTTGTCTCCTTCCTGGGTTGGTAGTAACTTGGAAACAGGATCCATATTTCGTGATTTAAAAAAATGTTGTATAAAATTTGGACTTCCCTGGTGGTCCAGTGGTTAAGAATCAGCCTGCCAATGCAGGGGATATGAGTTTGAACCCTAGTCTGGGAAGATTCCACATGTTGCGAGCAATTGAGCCCACGCACCACAGCTACTGAGCTTGCGCTCTAGAGCCTGGGAGCTGCAACTACTGAAGTCTTGAGTGTCCTAGAGCCCATGCTCCACAGCAAAAGAAGCCACCACAATGAGGCCCACACATTGCAACTAGAGAAAGCCTGGGTGTAGCAATGAAGACCCAGCGCAACCCAAAATAAATAGATTAAAAAAAATCCTAATGTACAAAATAATGTGCAAATTTCAATCCACAAACTACAACGTGCAAAAAGAGTAACTTTATCTTTTTGAGACTGATCTCTGCTCTGACTCCTGATTACCTTTCATGGTGGAGATATTCTCAGTTAGCCTGTGGTTCCTGTCACCTCCCCCTTGAGTTATGGTGCCAGGGGGCTGGGCTTGGGGCAGTGAGCCACTCCTGTGTCATTCCTGTCTCTGTATGTGAGGTCCTTCAGGTTGAATAACTGTCCTGGTCCTTCAGGGCCACCTTTCTGCACAGAGATGCTTGCCTGCTCTGCTGGGCCACGGGGACTTGGTGATGTCACTGAGTCCTGCCTGCCTGCACAACCCATTCGGACATGTCTACTTTGGGTTGTTGACACCCCTCCACTGCTCTCAGATTTTCTGAACTGGCTCTGTCATTTCCATATGGCTCTGTCATCCCTGTTTGACCAGGTTCTTATTGTTGTTCAGTCACTAAGTCATGTCCAACTCTTTGCAACCCCATGGATTACAGCACACCAGGCTTCCCTGTCCTTCACTCTCTCCTGCAGTTTGCTCAAACTCATGTCCGTTGAGTCAGTGATGCCATCTAACATCTCATTTTCTGTTGTCCCCTTCTCCTCCTGTCCTCAATCTTTCCTAGCATCAAGACTTTTTGCAATGTGCTGACTCTTTGCATCAGGTGGCCAAAATATTGGAGCTTCAGCTTCAACATTCGTCCTCCCAATGAATATTCAGGACTGATTTCCTTTAGGATTGACTGGTTTGATCTCCTTGCTGTCCAAGGGACTCACAAGAGTCTTCTCCAACACCACAGTTCAAAAGCATCAGTTCTTCAGCCCTCAGCCTTCTTTATAGTCTAACTTTCACATTGGTACATGACTACTAGGAAAACCATAGTTTTCACTATACAGACTTTTGCCAGCAAAGTGATGTCTCTGCTTTTTAGTACTCTGTCTGGGTTTGTCATAGCTTTTCTTTCATGGAGCAAGCGTCTTTTAATTTCCTGGCTGCAGTCACTGTCCACAGTGATTTTTGAGCCCAGGAAAATAAAATCTTCTACTTTTTCTCCTCCTATTTGCTGGGTGAAGGGAATGGACAAAATAGGTTCCACCTCCTGTGGACACATCTGTGTTTCAATGCTCTTTGCTTCCCATCAAGTCTGTTACGCTACTCTTACATGGGCCTCATCTAATCCTGGGCTCCAAGCCTTGCTCTGACACTGAACATTCTCCCTGACCGATGGTCTCTGCTAAAATCCTTCATGTTAGCTCTAGGGCCTCAACTCAGAAGCCAGGAAAAAGGATTCGTTTTCTTATTTCCTCTATCATTCTGCCTCATTATCCCTTCCCTGAGGCAAAAGATCCCACACGCTATGTCTGCTGGAACTGAGAAAGGGCCACAGGGTTCATAGCAATGTAAGAGTCAAAGAAAAAAAAACCCCACAGTTGACATTTCAAAATATTATATAAGCACAGTGGCAATATGCTTATCCCATAGTAAAATGTCCTAATTGTATGGATTATAAATTGTGCCACCATGTGCTGTGATAAACCAGCCTGAAAGCAGAGTGCTTGGGTTTGAATCCCAGCTTTACCACTTACTTGCTCTGTGACCTGGTACAAGTTACCTACCTTATCTGTGTCTCATTTTCCTCATATTTGAAATGGGAACAATAACTTTACAGAGTTGTCATGAGGATTAAATAAGCAAATGTATGCAAAGCACAAAGACTGACACCTGGCACATAATGAATCCTTAATAAGCATCATTATTATGGGGTGTTGAGTCCTTGGGTTCATGGAGCGCTCTGGAAACCCACTTGAAAGATGACTCAAAACATGGTTGAGGTTTGGGATGATGTCCTGATACAGTCTGGCTCAGTGCTTCCTCCGCCCTCTGCATTTATCTCTAATAGCTGTCATCAGGAGAGTAAAGCTGTCACTTTTTTGGGTCATGGAACAGGCTCTGTGGTTTGGCATGGAAAATAAAATCCCCCTGAGGACATATAACTTCATATTCACCAGCGTTTATATTGAGGAAGATCAAGTATTTATAATAAGAAATCAAATTGATTTGCTTTCCAAAAGCATAAGCCATAGAGGTCCAAATACAATGAAGATGAACAGAAAAATCCATATCCTGGCGCCAGCCTGGACCTTAGAAATTGTCCACTTGGTTTTCCAGGATTAATGAATAGGAGGTCTTGGATGGGAGAAGGGGGAGGGATTTTCCCAGAATTACGTTGGCCAGTAACTGAGCTGGATCTAGAACCAGGTAGATGATCTGCTTTTCATTTATGGCACTGACTTTATCCAGTCACTGCAGTTATCCAGAATGCTCCAGCAAAGGCACACATCTTGGGCAGGCTTTTCCTCCATATCCCTTTGTGTTGATACCTTCTTCCTCTATGAAACTGAATGTAAAGAAACTCTGAGATCCATTTACCTCCCAGCCTCAAGGTTTAGGGCCAATCTTAGCATAACTTCCAGACCTTGGGCTCTGGGGCAATTCATTTTTTTTTACTCTTAGCATTAAATGATTTTTCTTTTGAAAATGCATAATGCAGCGTGCCCTACTGACTTTGAAGTATAGTGAGTATCAGGGTGTGATAATGTAGGTTAAAGGTCTTAGCATTTAAATGGACATAAATAAGAAGCAGGCATGGTTGACCTCATTTCAAGCTAGGACAATTTAAGAAACAAAATGTTGCATTATGCAAATCAAAACCACAACAAGGTACCATTATACTCCAGTCAGGATGGCTGCTATCCAAAAGTCTACAAGCAATAAATGCTGGAGAGGGTGTGGAGAAAAGGGAACCCTCTTACACTGTTGGTGGGAATGCAAATTAGTACAGCCACTATGGAAAACAGTGTGGAGATTTCTTAAAAGGCTGGAAATAGAACTGCCATACGACCCAGCAATCCCACTTCTGGGCATACACACCGAGGAAACCAGATCTGAAAGAGACACGTGCACCCCAATGTTCATCGCAGCACTGTTTATAATAGCCAGGACATGGAAGCAACCTAGATGCCCATCAGCAGACGAATGGATGAGGAAGCTGTGGTACATATACACCATGAAATATTACTCAGCCATTAAAAAGAATTCATGTGAATCCGTTCTAATGAGATGGATGAAACTGGAGCCCATTATACAGAGCGAAGTAAGCCAGAAAGATAAAGACCATTACAGTATACTAACACATATATATGGAATTTAGAAAGATGGTAATGATAACCCTATATGCAAAACAGAAAAAGAGACTCAGATGTATAGAACAGACTTGTGAACTCTGGGAGAAGGCGAGGGTTTTATTTATAAAAATAAATGGAAAAGAAAAAAAAATGTTGCATTATGTGGTCAACTCAGTCTTCCTTTTCCTGTTTGTTCAAAGATGAAAAGAGAAAGGTTGGGATGCATTTTTCTACCTTACCTATTCTTAGGCAATTTATCATTTTGGAATTGATTAGAGCAAAGAGAAAATACTACTTAAAAAATTTATACATGATGTTCCTACTCTAAAAAGACTTTGAAGACTGCTTGCTATTAGGATTCCATGAATGTAGGTTGGAGTCACACACTCAAATGTGCACAGAGACTGTGCAAGAAAACCGTGTAATCTTTTTTTTTTTCTTTTTCTTATATATATATATATATATATATTTCCATTTATTTTTACTAGTTGGAGGCTAATTACTTTACAATATTGTAGTGGTTTTTGCCATACATTGACATGAATCAGCCATGGAGTTACATGTGTTCCCCATCCCGGTCCCCCCTCCCACCTCCCTCTCCATCCCGTCCCTCTGGGTCTTCCCAGTGCACCAGCCCTGAGCACTTGTCTCATGCATCCAACCTGGGCTGGTGATCTGTTTCACCCTTGATAGTCTACTTGTTTCGATGCTGATCTCTTGAAACATCCCACCCTCGCCTTCTCCCAGAGTCCAAAAGTCTGTTCTTTACACCTGTGTCTCTTTTTCTGTTTTGCATATAGGGTTATCATTACCATCTTACTAAATTCCATATATATGTGTTAGTATGCTGTAATGTTCTTTATCTTTCTGGCTTATTTCACTCTGTATAATGGGCTCCAGTTTCATCCATCTCATTAGAACTGATTCAAATGAATTCTTTTTAACAGCTGAGTAATATTCCATGGTGTATATGTACCACAGCTTCCTTATTCATTCGTCTGCTGATGGGCATCTAGGTTGATTCCATGTCCTGGCTATTATAAACAGTGCTGCGATGAACATTGGGGTGCACGTGTCTCTTTCAGATCTGGTTTCCTCGGTGTGTATGCCCAGAAGTGGGATTGCTGGGTCATATGGCAGTTCTATTTCCAGTTTTTTTTAAGGAATTTCCACACTGTTCTCCATAGTGGCTTTATTAGTCTGCATTCCCACGAACAGTGTAAGAGGGTTCCCTTTTCTCCATACCCTCTCTAGCATTTTTTGCTTGTAGACTTTTGGATAGCAGCCATTCTGACTGGTGTGTAATGGTACCTCATTGTGGTTTTGATTTGCATTTCTCTGATAATGAGTGATGTTGAGCATCTTTTCATGTGCTTGTTAGCCATCTGTATGTCTTCTTGGAGAAATGTCCATGTAATCTTGATATTAAATAATCCCTGGAATTTAGTGTTAGAGCTTTAGTAGGGAGTGCTGGAGACTGGAAAACTGGAAAGGATCATCTGTGTCTAAAGGGGAAGGCAGTTTTCAGCATCAGTATAGCTTTTATTTTTTTTTTAAATGAGAAGCCAGAAATCTGTATTTATGTTTCTCAAATCTTAAATGTTGATGTATAATTCAGTAGTATGTGGGTCAAGCAAAACCTATTCATGGGCAAGGTTTGGTTCTCAGGTTGACAACCTGAGACATCTTATCAGACAGGAAAAACCAAAGCGGAGTGTTGGCAGAAGGGGCTGAGTGCACACTGTGTTCTGGAGGAAGATTGGTGGTGGACTGGGTGCAAGGAGAAGAACAGCTTGAAGACCTGGGAGAACTCTGCATTGTGAACTGAAGGAGAGCTTGCTTTGGTGTAAGGAGTGTGTGTGTGTGTGTGTGTGTGTGTGTGTGTGTGTGTGTGTGGTGGGTTGGGGTAGGAAGATGAGTTCAGATGGGAAACCAGAGGAAACATGAGTTCTGTTTTAACAAGTTGCATTTGAGTTCATGGCTGGGCATATCCAAGAGGCAAGGACAAGGAGGATGTAATTAACCTTGAATTCAATACACAGTTACAGCAATAGGTAGCTGCAGTGTTATATGACTAGAGTTAGTGTCTGGCATCATTAAGGAGGCATTTATCTGTAGTGTCTTGCTCTCTGAACTTATCAGAAGATTATACTCTGTTCCGAATACTATTTAAAAATGTATTATTTTTCTCTTAAATTACAAAAGTAATATATTTTCAAAACAGAAAAGTAGGAAAAATGTTGAAATTGAGAAAAGGAAAATTGCCTATAATCCTACCATCTATAATAATTAATGGCTTCATAGATATCCTTCTTGTCTATTATTTCTATACATATATCTTAAATAGTTTACAGAATTGGAGCTATATGGTAAATACTACATTGTACAGTAAGTCCCCCACATACAAACCTTCAAGTTGTGAAAAGAGGTAAATGTGTTTTCTATCAGTGTCAGACATGAATGAAATTGTAGCTTGCCCTCCATCTCCTGTTGCTGATGATCTTTCAGCTCTACCATCTCCCACCGCCAGCTTCTCCAGTCAGTAACTCTTCTATTCTTCTTGCCTGATCACTTGATTCCAGTCCCTGTATGCCAGCGGTTGTATTGTGGTACTGTACTTTTCAAGGTACTGTACTGTAAGATTAAAAATGTTTTCTTTTTTTGCATGTTTGTTTTTTATGTATTATTTGTGTGAAAAGTAACATAAACCTATTATAATACTATATAGCCAATTGTGTTAGTTGGGTACCTAGGCTAACTTTGTTGGACTTAGGAACACATTGGACTTAGGAGCATGCTCTTGGAATGGAACTCTTTTGTATATAGGGGACTCACTGTAATATGTTTTTCCCCCATAACATATCTTAAACATATCAATAAAATGTCAATACCATATCAATTAAATAATCTGCTACAATATGATTTTTAATGACTATTTAGTATTCCATTTGATGAAGGAATCAAAATTTAGAGCTAAAAATGCTTTTGCATACATGCTGTGTCTTCAAATTAAACAATGTCGTCTTTAGTGCTAAATCTTTGCACACATTCCGGGCTATTTTCTTAGGATAAACTCTCAGAAAATGGAATTATTAGGTATGCCAAGTCATGAAAGCACTATTGAAAACTTGAAACAGATCTATTTTCTGTGAAGCAAAGGAAAACTGCCTTGAGACACTCTTCCTAAACAAAGCAAAGGAATTCAAGGATTAGCTGGAATTTCAGAAGCAAGGATGCTAAGGATTGGTTGACTTTTAGCTGTGGAGGAGAGGTTTGCTGAAGTGCAACTGATTGGCTGACAGAATCATAGGACTGTTTCTGATTGGCTGGCTATCACAAGTGTGGGTCATTCATTGATTGGCTGACGCTCAGAAGCTTGGATTCTGATTTGAAACCCGTGAATGGAACAGGTTTCAAAGTCTCATGGCACTCACTTCTTACTATGGCTGAGGAACAATTAGTCATGACCTACAAGAGAAGAGGAACTTTTCATTCTCAAGTCAAAAGGCCAAATTGCTGAATATATATATGTACACACACACACACACATACCCATATATCCATGAGATCAACCCTCTTCACAAAATTTCAAGTGTACAATGCAGTATTGTTAACTATAAGCACAGTATTGTTCAGCAAATTTCTAGGGCTTTTTTTTTTTTTTTAAATCTTCGATGAATGAAACTTTATACCCATTGAATAGCAACTCCCCATTTTCCTCTCCCCTCAGACCCTGGCAGCAACCCTTTTACTTTGTGTTTCTATGAGTTTGATTACTTTAGATAACTCATATAAGTGGAATCATGCAGTATCTGTCCTTCAGGGACTGACATTTCAATTAGCATAATTAGCATAATGTCCACAAGCTTCATCCATGTTGTAGCATGTGACAGAAGGTTTTGTTTTTGTTGGTTTGCTTTACATTTTACAGCTGAATAATATTCTATTGTATGCATATGCCACATTTTCTTTATTCATTCCTTTATCCATTCATCCCTCAATGGACGTTTAGGTTGCTTTAGTCTCTTGGATATTGTGATTAATCCTGTACTGAGCATGGGAATAAAAATATCTTTATGGAATCCTGATTTCAAGTCTTTTTGATAAATATCTAGGAATGGGACTTCCTACTGTTTTCCATAGATGCTGCACCACTTTACATTCCTAACAGCAGTGCACAAGGGTTCCAATTTCTCTGTAACCTTACCAGCACATGTCATTCTCTGTTTTTTTTTTTTTTCAATAGTAGCCATCATTACAGGTGTGAAGTGATATTTGATTTTCATTTCCCTGATGATCTGCGATGTTGAACATTTTTTCATATCAGTCTTGGCCATTTATATGTCTTTTTTGGAGACGTATGTATTTAAGTCCTTTGCCCAGTTTTTAGTTGGGTTATTTGTTTTTTGTTATTCAGTTTTGAGTTCTCTATATATTCTGATGTTAATCTCTTACAAGATATATGGTTTGCATAATTCATTTTGAGTTGATCTTTAGGTCATGTAAGATAAGGATACAATTTCATTATTTTACATGCAGATATTCATTTTTTGTAACATCATTTGTTGAAGAGATTATATTTTTCCCCATTGGATATTCTAGGCCTCTTTGCTGAGAATATGTTGACAGTATATGCGTGGGTTTTTTTCTGGGCTCTCTGTTCTGCTTCATTAGTGTGTATGTTTGTCTTTATGTCAGTACCATACTGTTTGATTACAGTAGCTTTGTAATATGTTTTGAAATCAGGATGTGTGACACCTTCAGCTTTTCTCTTCTTTTTCAAGATTGTTTTGGCTATTCAGGTTCCTTTGTGGTTCCATGTGAATTTTAGGATTGGTTTTTCTATTTTTGTAAAATATACCATTGGGATTTTGATAGGGGTTGCATTGAATCTGTGGTCTGCTTTGGATAGTATGGACATTTTAACAATATTAAGTCTTCTTAATCTATGATTAAGTTATGATCTATCATCTCTGATTATGTTATGTCTTTCCATTTATTTGTGTCTTCTTTATTTCAGCGATGTTTTGTAGTTTTTAATGTACAAGTCTTTTGACTCTTTAGTTAAATTTTAATTAAATTTAACTAAAATTTAAATTTAATTAAATTTCCAAATTTTTTTTATGCTATTGTAAATGAGATTATTTTCTTATTTTTTGGGGATTGTTGTTTGTTTTTGGCACCTATTTGAAGCAATATATACATATACTAAAATATCAAGTATGATATATCATACTATTTCATACTATCCTTGTGAAAAACACAGGGATAACTAGCCTTGAATAGAGAAGACCAGGGTGGATGTAACTAGTTTGGTAGTCAAAGTCAGTGGCTATCAAAATGCATGGTTCACTTTTCTTTAATGATGGAAGCCCTCCAACTTTGTAACAGAAACATCATTAAAGTAAGAAACTTCTATATTTGCTGGACACTCATCATACAAACTGTTCAGGAGTTTGGGGTTGAGACACTTAAGACTTGTGAGTGAGTCCTAGCTGGGCCATTTGTCAGGACACTGTGTGACCTGGGGCAGGTTATTCAAGCTCTCTGAATCTGAGCTTTTTTCACTTATCAAGTGAGAAAAATAATAGTATCTTTCACATAATAATGCTATGTCATAATTCTGAAGACTTGGAGTGCTCTTTGGTGATTTCGGTGAATATTATTAAGAATTTTAGTGAACATTATTGAGAGCACATGGCAATGTCCAGGTGCTGTGCCCTCAAAAGGATTCAGTTCAGTTCAGTTCAGTCACTTAGTCGTGTCTGACTCTTTGCGACCCTGTGGACTGCAGCATGCCAGGCTTCCCTGTCTATCATCAACTCCTGGAGCTTGCTCAAATTCATGTCCACCGAGTCAGTGATGCCATCCAACCATCTCATCCTCTGTCATCCCCTTCTCCTGCCTTCAATCTTTCCCAGCATCAGGGTCTTTTCCAATGAGTCAGTTCTTCACATCAGGTGGCCAAAGTATTGGAGTTTCAGCTTCAACGTCAGTCCTTCCAATGAATATTCAGGACTGATTTCCTTTAGGATTGACTGGTTGGATCTCCTTGCAGTGCAAGGGACTCTCAAGAGTTTTCTCCAATACCACAGTTCAAAAGCATCTCTTCTTCGGCACTCAGCTTTCTTTATAGTCCAACTCTCACATCCATATATGACTACTGGAAAAACCATAGCTTTGACTAGACGGACCTTTGTTGGCAAAGTAATGTCCCTGCTTTTTAATATGCTGTCTAGGTTGGTCATAACTTTTTTTCCAAGGAGCAAGCATCTTTTAATTTCATGGCTACAGTCACAACCTGCAGTGATTTTGGAGCCGAAGAAAATAAAGTCTGTCACTCTTTCCATAGTTTCCCCATCTCTTTGCCATGGAGTGATGAGACCGGATGCCGTGATCTTAGTTTTCTGAATGTTGAATTTTAAGCCAACTTTTTCACTCTCCTCTTTCACTTTCATCAAGAGACTCTTTAGTTCTTTACTTTCTGCCATAAGGGTGGTGTCATCTGTGTATCTGAGGTTATTGACATTTATTGATATTAAAAGGATTATAGAGAGACAAAGATATGATCCCTGTCCTTGAAGAGATTTCATAAAGACAAGATGGAAGGAAGTAGACTGGACACCATGAACTGGGGATGGGACGTTTTCCAGAAAATAAAGAATGAGGCAAAAAATGTATGTAACATGTATGTACAAACCATGTAACAAACATACAAACATATTTGCAAACTAACAATAGTAACCAAAAAAACAAAAAAAGAAAGTAAGAAAACCACAAAAATGCTTACACGTTAGATAATTTCTCTTATTTTCCAAATTCTGTGCAGTATTAGTGTAACCGAAGTAAGAAATTGTATTTACATTTACTGCTGAAGAGTTCATAGAAAACAAGAGGAAAGAATGAGAGGGACTGGGGACCGTTGACATTTGGGTTACATTACATTTAAAAATAACTCTTATTTTTCAGTATTATAGAGAAACCCATATTTGGTGACGAGTAGATTTTAAGGATAAATTTAGCATGCTACCATCTGCAAATAACTTTTAATCCGTTAGTTGCATCAGTATTTTTGTAGCCAATAAAGTCATGCTGATTTATGCCTGCTTTTAAAGAAACCATTTAGAAAAATGTTGTTTCCACTCATTGAAACAACAAGCTTGAGAATTTTTAGATTTACAAAAAGCTATTTTTCTGTGGGTGGTTAGATTTCTAAATGTAACCCTTGTGTAAATATATAGAAATATCATTCCAAGTCACAAAATAAAGCTAATAGGTCAAAGACCACATTCAAATGAAGCTTTTAATAAATAGTTCAGTACATTTAAAAAAATCACATATTTGCTCAGCAGATATTGATTGAGTCCAGTGGCTGACCATGTCTCCTGCTCTATGCAGTAGATACCCAGGCTTGGTGTTGTCAAACTTTACCTCTGTCTCCATGGAGAGATTATGCAGAGTTCACTGACCCCAGGTCAGGAGTCGTAGAGAGCATTACTGCCATGCGTGACAGCCTCAACTGGACAACTGCCAAGCTTCTGTGTTCCTGAAACATGGCAGCTGACCCTTGCCAGTTCCATGACACGGCTTCACTTACAGCCAGATAAGAAAGAAGCATGTATTTCTTGAATGATTTCATTCTTATTCCTGAATTTCTTAATAGAGGCATAGTGCTGGTGTGGCAGGTATGCTCAGTTATACCCAGGATGAAGTAAGGGTCTGTTGGCAGGAGGGCATGCTTGAGATGATATCAAAGCTTGGTTATTCCAAAGATTTTTGCTTTTACATTCTATCTTGATGTAAAATTAGCAATTTTTAACCTAGAGCCTATTATACAGAGTGAAAAAAGTCAGAAAGAGTGAAACAAATACCATATATTAACACATATATGTGGAATCTAGAAAGATGGGTACTGATGACCCTATTTGCAGGGCAGGGATAGAGACATGGAGAACAGACTTATGGACTGTTCCCCTCTCCTTATGGGGGAAGTAGAGGGTGGGGTGAACTGAGAAAATAGCATTGAAATATATATACCACCATGTGTAAAACAGATAGCTAATGGGAAGTTGCTGTATAACACAGGGAACCCAGCTCCGTGCTCTGTGACAACCTAGAGGGATGGGGTGGGGTGGGAGGTGAGAGGCAGGTTCAAGAGGGAAGGAGCATGTGTATATCTATGGCTGATTCATGTTGATGTATGGTAGAAACCAATACAACATTTTAAAGCAATTATCCTTAAAGTAAAAATTAATACAAATTTTAAACATTAGCAATTTTTACCTATCTCAGGAAAAATATTACTATGAAATACATTTCACATTCATTGATATTGATGGGGACTCAGTAGACTTCTGGGAGTGATCCCAGATTGTGTCCACATGTGGGGGTTCGGACACACAGGAATGAAGTGTAGAAGCCAACAGACAGTTAATTGCAAGGGGGATGAATATTTGAGGACCTGGAAGAGAAAGGAGGACACCACAGGGAAAGGAGGACAAGCCATGGTGAGGCTGACTCAGCAAAGGGGTTGAGGATTGAAGGGGACCAGCATTTCATTAGTCACAGTATTTCGCTGTGTCTTGAACCTGCCCAAGCCCAGTCTCCCTGGAAATGTATATGTGGACTGAGGAAGAAGGGACTGTGCGTGTCTAACCCCTGGGGACCTGAGGATCTGAGTAGCTCTAAGAGAGTGGGCCACCGGGCAGGACACAGGTGAGCTCTGGCACCTAGGAAGGCAGTTGAGAGCATCAAGGTATAGTCAGTACTGAAGGTGAGTGGTTACAGGAGCAGGATGATGAGCATGGTGTTCATCCCCATGGGGTGGGATCTGAGGTGTAAGGTTAGAATTTTAATTTGCATCCCCCCATCTCCAGAGCAATAGAGCATCTTACATCAAGTATGTTAGTCATTCATTCTGCCTTCCTTTTCTTTAAACTGGATCTCCATATCCTTTGCTCATTTTTACTATTGAGCTTGATTTTTGGTGATATTTAAGAAGTCTTTTATAAATTGTGGGACCAATCCATGTCAATTAAATCTGCTAAAAAAGTCTTCTCCCAGCCTGTCACTTGCCTCTCTCTCTCTTTTTTTCCTTCCCTTGTCATGCAGGAAACTTTAATTTTATCATTTTTATCACATTATGGTTTTTTTTCATATCTTTTATGTCTTATTTGGGACATTCTTCCCAGCCCCAAACATAGGATAAATATGTTATTCTATGTTTTCTTGAAATATTTTCAGAAATAGAAATTCTTCTATTACTAGCAATTGTTGCCCAATGCTATGGTTTTGAAATTCATCTATGGTCATGAATGTAGCTGTGGTTCATGCATTTACTGATCCACAGTATTTAATTTTATGAATAGATTATGATTTGTTTATGCATTCTATCAAGGGCCATTTCATTTGTTTTCCTTCTTTTACTATCATAAACAAAACTGCAATAGCATTCTTGTGCTGGCTCTTGGGGCATATGGGAAAGTTTCTGATAGTGGAATTGTTGGGTCATAGGTTATGCCCCTCTCTTTTCCCCCACATTTTAAACTTTACTAGATGAGGAAAATGATTTTTAAATTGATTGTATCCAGTTACATTCTCTCCATAGACATAGAAGCTCTTGACATGACCTTATGATGTTGCCAACACTTATCTTTATTATTTCCTTCCTTCTGGTTTCTTCAGGTTTACTCTGGTTTTTCTTTCTCAAATGTCGCGGGTACTTTGCTGATTAATTTTTAGTCTGCTTTTCTTATTTGAGCCTTTAAGGCTACAAAATTTCCCTGTGTGGCTTTAGCTGCATCTTGTAAGGTTTTTTAAATGATTTTTAAAACATAATCAACTTATAGAAAAGTTTCAAGCACAGTATAAAAAAATCTGTCATGGGGCGTCAGAGACCAGCCAGGGTAAGAAGGATGTCTGTTTAGCGGAGAGGCGGCAGCAGTTGTGGGGGGTTGGTTTCAAGGGGAATGGATCAAAGGTGTCATTATATTAAGGTATTAAGAATAATGGGAGTCATTATTAGGTTTCTTACTATTGGAGAAAGGAGTTACATCAATGGAGACAGAGATAACTAGAATGAACCCTTGATGTTGGATTGGAACTGGAGGCATAGTGTGAGGTCTGTGGGTACCCTTCCTTACCCAGCATGGGCTCTGACACCTGGCACTAGTCTGCGTTCTGTGTGGTTGCCCTCCTCACCCTACTGGGACTCTGGCACCTCCCATCAGGCACCCCCCTAGCCTAGTGGATACCGTGCTTACCGGCTTTGGGCTTCAACATCCCACACCAGGCTTCTTCCTTGCACAGACGCCATCCTCTCCTGGCTCAGGCTCTGACTCCCCACGCCACACGGCACCCCCTGCATGGACGTGCTCCTCATTCTACTTGGGCTGCGACGTGGGTTCCAGGTCACCCCTCTCAGTGGACACCTATCTTGCTTTGTCCACCTAACAGCTTAAAACTGAATGGGTCAGGAAGGGAAGTGCAGGAGAAAGGCATCTTATGTTTTGATACATAAGACTTTCAGTGTCGTTCAGTGTTAAATAATTTCTAATTTCCCATTTTAATTTTTCTGTAATCCATGTGTTGTTTAAAAGTTTGTTTTGAATTTTACAAAAAATGTACAGTCATCTTTTTGATTCTTGATTTCTATCTTAATTGCATTGTGTTCAGGGCATATGGTTTATATGCAACTGATTCTGGGTTTTATTATGATTTGCCTCGTGCCTAGCAAATAATTAGTTTTTGCAAATGGGGTATGAGTACTTGAAATATTTCTAGGTGTTGGATATACGGTTCTATACATGTTCATAAATTAAACTTAATTGTATTGTTTAAATTCATTGTCCTTACTAAACTTTTGTCTGCTTGATCTATCAGTTACTGAAAGAAGTATAATAAATCTGCCATTATTATTGAGGATTTATAAACTTCTCCTTGTAATTCTATCAGATTGTTTTACAAATTTGGATCTTAAACTTATGTTATTACAATTGTCATAGGTTCGTGGTGAATTGCACCTTTTACAATTATGTAGTTGCTGATATTCTTAAAAATGCCTTTTCTCCTTAAAATTTAATATAGCCATAGCAGCTGGGTTTTTTTTTGGGGGGGGGACTGGGATTAGCATTTTTTGGTATATCTTTTTCAGTCTTATTTTCAACCTTTCTATTTCATATTTTGACTGTTTCTCTTATAAATCTTACACATATAGTTGTGAATTTATAAATTTCTATCACTTTTTGATTTGTGCACATATTTTTAAAACCAAATTTGGCAAACTTTTAAGTGCTGATTTTAGACTTCTACCATTTGTTATAATTCCTAATATAGTTCTTATTTTCACCATCTTACTGAATGTTTTAGATTCATCTTGCCTTTCCTATGCTTCTTTTTAAACCCCCTCTTCTGCTTTTCTATCTTTTTCATCTTGTTTTTAAAAATTTCCGTCTGTGTCATAAGCATTTGGTGAATGCTGACTAGTGTGATTTGATTTGCTGGTCAAGAAAACCCTGTGCTTTATGTTATTTGGCATGGATGTATACTTGGAAATCATGGATTCTCTTTATTTTATCTTTTAGCTCTAAATATTCAGAACACTGGCTTCCTCTGGGCCTATCAGAGCTCTTAAACTGAAAGCATTCAGTTTTGTATCTTACATTTTCTCCACTTAATTTTTCTCCTCTCTATGCCACGTGATGTCTGTATAAGTCTATTGTTGTCCATGAATTTGTTTCCAATTGCTTTGTTATTATAAGTAACTATGCATTGAACATCTTTGTGCCGGCATCTAGCTCCTCCCTTAGGAAAAATTCCTTGAAATTGCTGATCAGAAGGAAAGAACCATTTTAAAGGCCTTGCCTCCTGAAATATCACACTCTTTTGTTGCGGACACTTTCCAGCAGAGTATAAGAATGCTCAGAGAACATTCCAACAACTGGGTTCCCAAGGTCACACTGACCCCTGGAAGGGGAGTAGGGATGGTCAGGCTTCAGGCAGAGCCCCAGTCAGTTGCAAGACAGAGGTAGGGGTGTGGTAGGCTGCTGCCCGGGTCCTGGGATCACTGGGTGGGTATGACTTGGGACTGGGATCTTGGGATGAGCCCCTTCTCCCTCCCACCTGTTGTCCGTGTTTTGGACTCTGCACTCAGACCCTGCATCAAGTCCAGACAACGGATCAGAGAGGGCAAAACACTCCCGCCGCCGTCACCCCCCTCCCCACCCCAGCTCCAGAAGGTCTTGGGGAAGCAGGCCTTGGGATAGGAGGGAGGAGCCCTTGGACACAGCCCGCCACCCCCTCCACCGCCCTGAATGCACTTTTTGCTCTTCCAGCCGGTAGGCAGCCAAGTGCGCCGGCGCTGTTCGGTGAAATCACCGCCATCCGTCGACTCCGTGGCGGATTTGCGTCCCCCGGAGGTCTAGGGGGAAGCTTCTCTCTGCTCTGGAGCTTTCCCCCCCGAGTGGGAGGGGAGGGCGAGGGGGCCGAGGCTAAGGTCTCCGCCGGCCCGCCCGCCGCCGCCGCCGCCGCCGCGGAGCTGCCAAGATGCCGCGGCCGCAGGAATCCGCCGGGGAGCGGCGAGGAGACCTGGGCCGGGAGGGGCGCGGGGACTCGCCGTCCTGCCGCCGGCCCGCGGCACAAAGCCCGCCCTTGTTCGGCTGCCTCGGATGCGTGCCCTGGGCCCAGACCTCCCGGGGTCCTTCTCTGTCCGGACCACGCCGGGAAGGGGACGTGCCGCCTGCCGCAGACTCCTGCTGGGGATGGGGGCGGGGGTGAGGAGGTGGGGCTTGGGGGTGTGGACAGCTCTGCCCGGGAGCCTGGGGCCCAGCCTCGGGCTCTGTTCTGCCAAGGAAGGCCAGGCCCAGACCCTGGTTGCTTGGCACCCCGCCGGTGGGTTGCTCCAGCTGTGAGTCATGGACGTTCGCCACCTACTGAGGCAGCAAAGGTGCCCTTGTCACGGTCACCCTTGCAGTGGGCAGGATGGGGTGCTGGGTGGGAGTGGACTGAGGTGAACGCAGGCGCCAGGCGCCTTCTCCTGTGCTGTTTTGACAGAGCATCACTCTGGGCAAGCCTTGGCCAGACTCATCCTCAGAGGTGGATCTGCCTCCCCTCCCACCCCCACCATACAGCCTTATCACTCACTGCCCACCATCCCCCAGAGGGAGTGGCCCGTTTTTCCAAAACCTGGCAGATGGCAATGAGGTATTCTCCAGCTGGAGTCCCCTGACCCTGCCTGGCATTCCTTACACATGCATCTCTCATGATGGGCAGCCATCCCTCCATTCACTTCTCTACTTAGCATCCACTTATTGAGCGCCTGCTGTGTGCTAGGCACTGTTCCAGTGATTCAGGGAATACATCAGAGAAGAGGGCAGACCTAGTCTCAACCCACAGGGGTGCTGTGGCCTGACTCCAAAACCTGTTCCTTCACAGTTATTACGTTGACTTTGGCAGATCACTCCCGCTGGTCTTAGCTTTCCCAGCTACAGATTCAACATAACGGGTCCATAGGACAGACCCGCCAGTCCTGGGCAGCTTTTTTGCTAAGGATTCTCTAATGGGTGACTAGCAAAGAGCACGGTGCAGAGTTAAGGGGAAAAAAAAGACATTCCAGGAAAGTGAGAAGAAACGTGTGTGAAAAATAGACACCACACTAGATCAGCATTCAATCAAACCAGGGCCTGCTGAGAAACAAGTGCAGACCTGCTATGTCTCGCTGAGTCCTGTTATTTTTACTCAGCAAATTCAAGCAAGATTTCATGGTCGCATCCAGAGGGCTGGAAAGAAGAAAGCTATGATCCTCAATGGCAAAGCTGATCCCTTTGCTGTGTAGGCTGGGGGTGAGGCTGGGAGTTTGGGGGGAATGGGGTAGGCCTGATCTGAACACACAGGCACTGGTGACAGCACAGGCTGATTTTAAACTCTCCATTTCCACCTCCTTCAGTGGCTCCCATGACCACCAAATTGAGTATAAAATTCCCAAAGGCCACAACTGTAACTTGAACTCCAGTCTGTTTTTCTTCAGTTCCATCTCATGTGACTTTTCTCACCTGTCCCCAGTTCCATCAAACAGGACAACACATTGCTGCCTCTGTGCCCCGCTGCCTTGGCCCTTGATAACCATGGTAACGGACACTCGCTCAGCACTCACTACGTGCTAGGTCCTGAGCTTCCCTTATCTCAATCCTACAAGGTAGGAAGTGTTATTACCTTGACAGATGAGAAAACTGACACCCAGAATAGTTCCTGACTCACCCAAGATTACCCTGTAAATGGGAATTTGAACACAGTCCCCAGAACCAAGGGCTTCCCAGGTGGTGCTAGTGATAGAGAACCCACCTGCTAATACAGGAGATGTAAGAGACTTGGATTTGATTCCTGGTTCCTGGGAAGATCCCCTGGAGGAGGGCATGGCAACCCACTCCAGTATTCTTGCCTGGAGAATCCCATGGACAGAAGAGCCTGGTGGGCTACAGTCCATGGGGTTGCAAAGAGTTGAACATAACTGACGCGACTTAGCACATGCATGCATGCATGCCCCAGAACCTAAACACTTGACAATTATCGAGATCTTTGGAATCACAGTGCTGTGTCCTGTGTGATCTCTAGTAAATTGATGCTATGAGCATGCTGGAAGTTTGGGGTGAAGATACCAAAAGCAAGAGATGAGACCAGTTGACCTGGATCTCTTGGGAGCCCCCAAATGGTCTCCTGTTTTAGATCGTTCTCTCTTTCCCCACCTGATGTTCATGAAGTACTGCACCTTCTCCTCTAGCTGCCCTCCACCCTGCCGGCTGACTTGATGGAGCACAAGTTCCTGGGCAGTGATCAGCAGCATCTTCGCTTCCCCGCCATGTCAGTCTGCAGAGATGGAGCCACTGTCCTGGGGAACGGTGTGTTGTGATTGCCCAGTCTCTCTGAAATCCTCACCCTGGCCAGTCAGGGCTTTTGTTATATGTAAGATAACTGTCATGACTCCCTGCCATAGGAGGGAGACGGTGAAAGGGAGAGGGTGGTGGGTCAGGTGACGTACTGTGGCCATAGAAAGGAGCCTCTCAACTTCTGACAGTGTGTGTGTGTGTGTATGCTCAGTTGCCGAGTCATGTCTGACTCTTTGAGACCCTTTGGGTTGTAGCCCACCAGTCTCCTCTGTCCATGAGATTATCCCGGTAAGAATACTCGAGCGGGTTGCCATTTCTTCCTCCAGGGCATCTTCCCAACCCAGAGATCGAACCTAAGTCTGTGTGTCTCCTGCATTGCAGGCAGATTCTTTTCTGCTGAGCCACCGGGAAGCCCAGCTTCTAATGGAGAGCAGCACCCAAACCAGAGGAAAGGATAGAAATGTTGCAGTCCTCTATGCTCTTCCAAGTTTCCAGGAAGTCCCCCGAAGTGCCAAATTGGGAGTCCAAGGGAGCAGAGTAGGTCGTGGGCTGGTGGAAGGAAAGTCTTTTGTTATAGGACTCCCTAGGCTTTGCCCACTGCCCATTAGGCCCAAAGGTCAAGTGAGGCAGTTGAGAAAAAAAAAAAAATCCTCACTGTGAAGTGTCTGAGGCCCTTTTGAGATGAGAGAATGGCCCCCTTTCAGCAGCTCTGCTTGGAGCCAGGACAGTATTCCCAGAGGGAGCAGACTGCTGAATGATCATCTGTCTGCCCAGATGGACCAAGGCCTGACCTGCCAGAGAGGAGACTCTTGATTCTGGTTTCTGTTTTCGAATTCAGGGACTCTGGAGTACTTCAATAAATAAACACCTATTTATTGAGCTCCTACTGTGTGCGAAGCTTGGTGAAGGACACAAAGAAGCACTGATTTGAAAAACCACAGATCAGAATTTATGCATGCAAATGAGCTTGCTCCCTGGTACTCACATATCCAGGGAGGCCACCACTATTTGAGGAACTACTCCCAGTGATCTTGAATTTTCTCAGGGAAGATGGTGGATGTTTTAAAATTAAAAATAGCTAATGGTCATTTGGCACTCATTCACCCATTGCTTACTATGAGCCAGTCATTGTTCTTATCGCTTGGGGATGAGAAGGTCCTGAAAGTGTTCATGGCTTGCTAGGGGCCATCAGCAGGTTGGCCAGCCTGGTGACCAACTGGTCATCCTTCCAAGAGGCCCCTTGACCCACATGGTCTGGAAATGGTGCCAGCCCTCAAGGAGCACAGCTCAGGCCTGGTGTATGATGGCAGGAAATGACAATGCCCAGGGGTTAAGCACAAGGATAGCAGCTTGGGGATGCTGAGGGAACAGAGAGGAGGGAGCCCTAACCACACACAGGAGGGATGGAGCATCAGCCAGGGCTTTCCTGTAAAGGACAGCAATCGCCAGTGTTTACTGAACACTTTTTATGTACTAGGCATGAGGGTAAGTACTTTACATGGGTTAATTATCTTGCTTTATCATCACTGCCCTTCTGGAGAGATACAATGGGACTTCCTGAGGAGGAACCCTTCCAGTCTTGGAGGAGCATGGCTTTGGGAGGCAGACAGACTTGGGGGTGCATCCCAGATCTCTCTCTTCTTGCTGAGGGACCAACCTTTAGGCACTAACCTCTGGGCATTGGTTTCCTTATCTGTAAAATGGAGCCATTGAGACCAATTTGGCAGTGCTATTATGAATACTTGAAAAAGGATAATTTATGTAAAGCATTTAGCAAAGTATCCACTTGATGATGATCAGTCCTCTTTTCTCTTCTTAAAGAGATTATTCAGAAGGGCAACACTTACACTGATAGACTTGGGAGACTAAAGTTGTCATGATCCTAGCTGTCATATGCGTATGTGTGTTTTTAGTTGCTCATTTGTGTCCGACTCTTTGTGACCCCATGGACTGTAGCCCACCTGGCTTCTCTGTCCATGGGATTTTTCAGGCAAGAATGCTGGAGTGGGTTGCCTTTTGCTTCTCCAGGGGATCTTCCCAACCCAAGGATCGTGGAGTCTCCTTTGTCTTCTGCATTGCAGGCAGATTCTTTACCTGCTGAACCAATGGAGGTGGGCCTAATTAAAAATGTAAAAACAACTGGCTAGATCAGAAGTTGGCACAAGAACCCAAGGAACTGACTTTCAGACCTGGAGAAAGGACTGGAAGGGAGGGGAAAAATAGCCATTATTTTAATTTTTGCTGATGTACCTGAGTATGTTTATTCCCTGGCTGCCACAGAAGCGCTTTGCTGTCTCTCTGGCAATATTATAGTGATACTACACATCAGTTGGGCTACCCAGGTGACACAGTGGTAGAAAATCTGTCTGCTGATGCAGGAGATATAAGAGACATGGGTTTGATCCCTTGGTCAGGAAGATCCCCTGAAATAGGAAGTGGAAACCCACTCTGGTACTCTTGCCTGGTACTTCTCATGGTCAGAGAAGCCTAGTGGGCTACTGTCCATGGGGTGGCAAGAGAGTCAGACACAACTTAGCAACTAAAACAACACCATCAGTTATAGTATTAGTTTTCATATTTTGGAAGCACAAGGGAGGCAGCTGAGAATACTAAATTCCCCCAGGTCCTAGAAGTGGAATCTCAGGATTTTTTTCTCTTCTTCCAGGTGTGGGAAGGCCTCACAGCCTGGGTGAGTCAACAGGGTCAGACTCAGAAGGATTGACTCAGGGTCCTGCCCCTCCCCTCTCATGACTGGCCTCCCTCATGCCTCATTCTGGGTGGGGTCTGGAATGCTCTGCTCACCCAGAGTCCAAATGCCACGTCCTGCCGAGCTCAGGAGGAATTTCACAGCCTCTGTACAAACCCAGCCTGACAGAACCTGACCCCTGGCCTCTTCCTTAGGCTGTTTAACCTTCAACTGATGGCTCCCCAAACTCTTGAGGGGTGGAAGGGTGGAGCCATCCCCACACTCGCGCTGATCTCCGTGGCTCCCTGTCTCATGTGCTCCTGGGCATTTATACACCCGGTTCGGGTTGTTTTTTGCCCTAGGATGGGAGTTATTGTTGTGAAGTGGCTAAGTCGTGTCTGACTCTTTTCGACTCCATGGACTGCAGCATGCCAGGCTCTTCTGTCCATGGGATTCTCCAGGCAAGAATACTGGAGTGAGTTGCCATTTCCTTCTCCAGGGCATCTTCCAGATCCAGAGATTGAACCTGTGTCTCCTGCATTGGCAGGTGGATTCTTCACCACTGAGCTGCCAGGGAAGCCCCTGGGAAGGGAGAGAAGTGGTCTAAAATCCTGAGGACAGTTGGGGAAGCAACTGTCTCTTGCCCTCTTCCTTCCCCAAAGAACAAACACCATCAGGACACTGCGTAAAGTCAGATGACAAATGTTACCCTAGGGGGCAATATTTACAGTCTCTATCACAAGTAAAGTGATGGCATATAAAGAGCTCTTTGAGAAGAAAAAGAGCAAAAACCCAACAGAAAAATGGGTAAATGACATGAGCAGATAGTTATAGGAAAAAGAAAGGCAAGTGGCTCTTAAACATGTGAAACTGTGTTCAGTGTCATAAGCAATCAGAGAAATGCATATTAAAACTTCATTGAACTATTGTTTCTCACTTATGAAATTAGCAATTCAACCTGAGTCCGGGCTGGCTGATGTGCCGCTGTGAGAGTGCAAAACAGAGGGGAAGTTGGCAGGCTAACCAAGTGGCATAGGTATTGGATTGGTCAAAAAGTTCATTTGAGTTTTTTGTACCATCTTATGGAAAAATCCAAACGAACTTTTTGGCCAATCCAATAGTTATCCTTTATCAATAGTTATCCAATGACCCTACAGTGTCATTCTAGGAATCTATCCTGTAGACAGAACTGAACAAATAAGTACATGGTTATTCACTGTGGCGTTATTTGTCAAAGCAAAAGATAGGAAGAAACCAAACACCCATCAAAAGGGGGCTGGTTGAATAAACTCTGGTATGTGCAGGTAGTGAATACCAGGCAGGTCTAAAAAAGAACAAGGAAAAATCCCTATGAATACATGTATATTGATTTCTAGGATATATTTTTAAGTGGAGACAGCAGGAGGCTGAACAGAATGTATATTACCTTCTGTGTAAGAAAGAAATGAAAATAATAATTGGCTATTGTTTGCAAAACAGAAACTAGAGAAAATAATTACATATTCAGTGGGGATGGGCTGCTAATGAACAGGGTAGAAAAGATAAGGATGATAGCAAGACATTTTCCGAGTATGTCATCTCATATAGTTTTAACTTTAAATATATTTGGCTGCTCCAGGTCTTAGTTGTGGCACACGGTCTCTTCGGGCTTTTTTGCGGCATGCAGGATCTTTAGCTGTGGGGTGAGAACTATTAGTGGCATCCCAGGGGTCGGTCGCACAGAGTTGTACACAACTGAAGTGACTTAGCAGCAGCAGCAGTAGCAGTTCTCTGACCAGGAATTGAGTCTGGGCCCCCTGCATTGAGAGCAACTGAAAGTTAAAACATTTAATTTTAACTTTTTGAGTATTTTATGTATTTGAAAGCAAAATTACTAGTAAATAAAAGGAAAAACTACCCTCTAAAGCTGAACAGAAACAGATGAACCTAACTCCATGTTAAATTTATAATATTACTTCATGGAGAAAGTAATTATTTCAAATAACTTTTAAACATAATATTCTGACTAGAGTAGAATATATTTTATGGAGTAGAACAACTGGAAAAAATTCAAAATTTCACTTAGTAGGTTTATTGTTGGAAGTAATAGTAGTATTGTCATTTTGAAACTTTTATTTTTATGAAATAAAGCAAAAAATAAAATATACTAATTTTATTAGGAACCAAGGTTTTTAATATAAGAGAAAAAAATACAAATATAAAAATAAAAGAAACTAGAAAAAAATTTGCACTACTAAATTTGCATTAAAAATTATAATATAGATGCATATTTTTTAACAATTTATTTTCTATCTCTGTCCTTAAAGCACTTAAAACAGTGACACCCCAGTGACAATGAGCATTCCTAGTGCCCAGATCTTGGTTCCTAAACATTATGGCGCCTTGGAGGTCAGCTGAGGCCAACTCTGGAGCAGGAAAAGTATGAAATGGGTCTAGAATATTGTCTGTGTCATAAAGCAAGGTGGCACTCAAAGATGAATGGAAATTATGCCAAAAGAATATAGGAGCCAACTGAAGGGCCTTCTCCTAAACAAATGTGGCCCAATTTGAGCCAAATCACAAACATAATGATGGCCATTAATTGTAACACTAAGAATTAAAAAGAGTTCTGAGCTTCCCTGGTGGTCTAGTGGAAGTTCAGGGAACTAAGATCCCCATGGCACATGGCCAAAAACCCAAAACACTACCAATGTGATGTCACTGAACTCCAAGTTGAGAAGACCTTCTCATAAACGGGTCTCACAGGCCCATGCGAGCCGGCTGCAGCGCACCACTGCTGTCCAGCCAGACAAATGGTTGGAGCAGACAGGACGCATCCTGATTTCTCAGGAGTTAAGGTAGGGCTGGTGGTTGGAACCTTTTGTTTTTGTTGTTCAGTGGCTCAGTCGTGTCCGACTCTTTGTGTCCCCATGAACTGCAGCACAACAGGCTTCCCTGTCCTTCACTGTCTCCCAAAATTTGCTCAAAATCATGTCCCTTGAGTCAGTGATGCTATCCAACCATCTCATCCTCTGTCTCCCCGTTCTCTTCCTGCCCTCCCATCTTTCCCCGCACGATAGTATTTTCCAGTTAGTTGTCTCTTTGAGTTAGGCGGCCAAAGTGTTCGAGCTTCAGCTTCAACATCAGTCCTTCCAATAAATATTCAGAGTTGGAACCTGGACCTCAGGAAAGAAGGCATGTATCAGCTAAGATGTAGGATAAAATGAGCCTCCCAGCTGGAGCTAGGCCCCTCCACTGCTGGAGACTAGCACTCTCCACTATGCTCCTCGTGGATTCCACTGTCTCCAAGCTGGATGCCCCTACCTCCAGACGGCTGCTCACCATCCCCAGACTGTCCATAGCACACCTTCTTTCCCAATAGTCCATCTTTGCTCGAGCCTCCTGGGCTCTCCACTTTACCACCCAGAGTCTCAACTCCTCTGCCTCGGCATTCTCTCCTTGCTCCACTTCATTTCTCACACCAGTCCAGTGTTCATCCTCCCCTCACTGCCACACAAATACAACCTATATATTCTACTCCTGCAAATTCTCACTAACATTTTCCTGGCTTGGAATGTCCTACTCTATCCTGTCTAAATTCTACAAGTCTGTAAATTCTGGTTCCAGACTCACACATTCCAGGAATCCCTCCCTGACTGCTCCAGCTCACAATTGACTTCTTTCTGCTTTATTCTCACCTTCACTGCAGTGATTGCTTCCATTAATCATCACCTCCACCACCACCTCCAGTGCCTTCATCACTTCCACCATCCTTACGTTCACTAGCACCACTATTCATCACTACCACCATCACCATCACCATCACCTCTACCTTTATCTTCATCTCCTACATCACCTATACCATCACTGGTTCTCTACTTCCACACCACTTTCACGCTTCCACCACCAATGCACTATTACCTTCACTATCACTTCCTCCAGCACAGTTATCATCACCTCCAATTTTACTTCCATGGAGTCCAATTCCTTCGTCACCTCCATTGCTGCTCCATGATCTTCACTACCACTTCCACCGTCACGGCCTCTGTCATCATCACTTCCATCTTTTCCATCATTACTTCCTGGCTTATTATCACTCAACTCTGCCATTATGACCACTGCTATTTATCTCTTTGACCTCTATCCTTAGCACCTCCTCCTCATTATCAGATTTTTCTTAATTGTCTCCATGTCCCTACCTTCAACACTGAACATAGATATCTCCTATCTGGCCCTTGCCCATAAATGATATCTGTGTAAAAATGAGCCTCATTCTGTTGAGATTAAGGAGACCTGTATAAAGAAAGTCAAGTCAGATTTTGCTCAATCCCATGGACAAGGACATTCACAGCCCTTCTTGGGCACTAGAGCTTGGCACATATGTGAGTAATGGGGGAAAAGAACATATGTTCAGTTCAGAGGGTGGCGCCACACGCTCAACAGCTCCTGCACTGAGTCCCGCTGCCCTGTCATTATCAGAACCAGGGTTTCCCGGGCTTGAGGTCAGTGATGCAGGGAGCAGGAGTGGCGCCAAGCCTGCTGGAATGAGTGGTCAGTCCAGCCCAACCCTTGGTCTGCCCTGTCTGCAGGCTTGCTGGGAAAGCATGCTGGTGCTCCAAGACTCCAACCTCAGGTGGTTAGGCATAAGTGCCAAACATCCCTAGCTTCCCTTAATAATCACTGTGACTCTCCCACCCCTGAAATTATCAAAACCCTCCTTGAACCAATTCTTATTTGCCTCCCTACCATCTCTAGGGTGGATTAATTCCAGATGTTTGCAGCTTCCTGGGCAAAGTACTGCTTCCTGTTTTTTTTTTCTTCCCCCCAATGCATCCCTTCCCAAGCTTCTTGGGGATACTCCCTGCTTCTACCATTTTGAAATGCTGAACCTTCTCCATATTTTTCATGACATGAACACTTTCTCTCTTCTTCTCGATGCTCTTGAGAATGAACCAGACAAATAAGTAAATCTATTTGCAGTCTAGGTTCCTGGATGCTCTAATAGGCTTAATCGATCTTTCCCCCTGCGTAATCATGCCTTTATCACTGGGGAATGGGAGTGCATCGACCCTGGCTCTGTATCATGAAACTCATACTGTCAGGTACCCATCCAGTACCTATGTATGTGCCTTCAGGGTAAATTCAGAAGAGGAGCAGGTTATAAAATTCTCTTTCAGTTTTGGCCTCTCTCACCATCCTGCTTCCCTCCCTTAGCCCCCTGCCATCCACTGAACAATCACAACTCTATGCCTCTGCCCTTGAGGCTTCTCTTCTTGGAAAGCCCTTCCTTCTCTTCCTCCTCTGGCTCAAGACCCAGCTCAGGCTCTGGGTCCCTAGAAGGCTTCCTTGATATGTCAGGGAGAGCCAGATGCCTTCCACTGGGCTCCCCAAGCCCCCTGCTCTCCCTCAATTAGAGCATTCATCACACTCCACTGTAACTGTCAGGTTAGGTACCCCCATCAGGCTGCACTATCTTCCCCCTAAACTGAGATCTTCACAAGGGGGTGGGGCATGGCTCCATCTCTGACTTGAAATAGTTCATACTATTGGTTTGAGATCTCTCCTGTAAGAAGTTCCTTGAATTATCTTTGTGACCTATGAACCTTATTAAGTCAGCTCATAAAAGTGAGGCTTGAGGATGAGAGAATTCATCCTTCTACAGAAGAGAGCTGACCCGTTTAGGTCAAACAGAGGAGGAACGCAGCTGGGGCTTGGATGGATCAGGACACAGTGCAGACGTTGGGATACAGTGAGGTCCAGGACCGGCTGCCTCTCTCTGGTAGGGGGCTTCTGGGTTCCTGTGCTTCCTCAGACTCACTTCCCATTTTTGAAAGCACACTTTTTGCTCTGCGATGATCTATAGTTTCGTTAGCCCAGTCAGCATGCATGTGTGCTAAGTTGCTCAGTCGCGTCCGACTCTTTGCGACCCTATGAACTATAGCCCACCATGCTCCTCTGTCCATGGGATTTCCAAGGCAAGAATCCTGGAGTGTGTTGCCATTTCCTCCTCCAGGGGATCTTCCCAACCCAGGGATTGAATCAGTATCTCTTGCGTCTCCTGGATTGGCAGGTGGGTTCTTTACCACCAGCGCCACCTGGGAAACCCCGACCCAGCCAGACAGGTTCATTATTTAGCAGCTATTTTGAAGCCCTAGGTCACATCTTTCCTGGACTTTCAGTATGACATTTTAAATAGTCTGTGGCTTCCTGTGGACTATTTACTTTTAAAGCAGAAAAATGTTCTATTTATTTCTATTTTTCCCTAACAATATTTTCCAATAGTTCCTCTTACTAAAAATGACAGGGTTTTTTTTTTTTTTTTTTTCATTCTCCCCCTATCACCAGGAGGTAGAGTTTAATCAAGTGTGTGTGTTGAGGTGAGAGGTTTACCCAAATATTTTCTGTGTAAGAGCCGGGTGACTTAGGACCAAGCCCTGTCTGTGTCCTTTCCCTGCGGATTCTAAAGCTATAGTGCCTACCCCAGGAAACGCTTGCGAATCTCCTTGTCAAACATCTCTTCCGTTCTGTGTTTGGACGAGGTTATTTCTGCTTTCAGAAAAGATGTCAGGCTGGGCGTGCACCATCACTGTGGGTGGATGAGTGTCCCTGGCCCAGGGGTTTCCAGGGTCCCCACCCTGGCAGGGTGTGTGGGAGGAGACGAGCTGACCGGTGCAGACGGGCTTCAGAGGTGGCTGAAGGTCCAGCTCTTGAGAAGCAGAATCAGCTTCACTGTGGGCCTGGGACCAGTGAACTTTATCTCAGTGTTCAAGAGTCATGGGGTGGTGGGTGCCTACTCATGCCACATAAAAGGGAGACATTTCCCCTCAAAAGACTTTGCTCTCCCTGGTCTCTCTGGCAGAGCCTTTCCTATCCTTTCCAACAGGGTACAAAAATTCCATCTAAGCAAGGGCCAAGGTCAGGGCTTCCCTGGTGGCTCAGTGGTAAAGAATCCACCCACCAATGCAAGAGACGAGGGTTCAGTCCCTGGGTTTTGGAGATCCCCTGGAGAAGGAAATGGCAACCCACTCCAGTGTTCTTGCCTGGAGAATCCTATGGACAGAGGAGCTTGGCCGGCTACAGTCCATGGGGTCTTAAAGAGTTGGACACAACTTAACAACTAAGCAACAATATCAGGGCACAGGTTGAGAGACTGTTGCTCTCAAGCTCGTATACAGCTTGACAGGGCTCCCTTAGCTAGCTCAGATCAGGCCCGCCACCACTCCCCCTGCACCAACCCCCCCACCCCCGCCCCCACCGCCTCCGCTTCCAGGTTCATCATCTGAACAGAGTTCTTTTGGTACCACCTGCTTTTATTCCCTTTTGTTATCAGTCTCTTCTCTGAACAAAGCTGTGCAGTACAGTCTTCCACGTATTCCTTTCTGGCGCTCCGTGTCCTTTCAAACCTAAGATTATGGGCTTCCTTGCTGGTCCAGTGGTTAAGAATCGTCTCCCAATACAGGAGACGTGGGTTCCATCCCTGGTTGGGGAACTAAGATCCCACATGCAGTGGGGCAACTAGAGAGCCTTTGAGCTGCAATTACCAAGCCTGTGGGCTCTTGAGCCCATGCCCTGCAACATGAGAAGCATGCATGCTTCAGCGAGAAGCCGCAACAAAGACCCAGCACAACCAAAACAAAAAACAAAAATGCACAACAAAACAAAAAACCCTAAGACTAAAGTCACTTAGAAGACATTTCTAATTTATACTTTAAAGTATGCTGGGTATTGTGAATAAATCTGCTGTAGACATTTTTTTTCTCATGTCTTTTTGGTGACCACTTGTACTCCTCTCTGTTGGTGGGATCACTGAATCATAGAGTGCTATTCACCTTTAGTAGATTATACCAAATGATTTTCCAAAGCAGCTGAACCGGCTTACTCTCCCACTAGCACTGTCCGAGTGTCATACTTCTCCACACCCTCCCCAACACTTGGGATTATCCATTTTAAAAATTTTAGTCTTCCTGGTGGGTATGTAGCAATGTCTCATTGGGTTATTGTTTACATTTCCCTGACAAGTAATGATGTTGGTTTTTTTTTTTTCAAAATAACCATTTTGGACATCTTTTTTTTTAAAGTTTCTGTTCCAGTATTTCCCCTATTTTTTAACTCAGTTGTTTCTCTCCTTATCACTGACTTGTGGAGTTTTAAAAGTAGACATTCTAAATAGGACTGCTTTGTCAGTATATGTATTGCAAACGTCTCTCAGTCTTTGGCTTATCTATTTGCTTTCTTTTTTAAAAAGATTTTTTTTTTAATGTGGACCATTTTTTAACGTCTTTACTGAATTTGTTACAATATTGCTTCTGTTTTAGTTTTTTGGCCATGAGGCATGTGGGATGATAGTTCCCGGACCAGGGATCAAACCCGCACCCCCTGCATTGGAAGGTGAAGTCTTAACCACTGGACCACCAGGGAAGTTCCCTCTATTTGCTTTCTTAATAGTGTCTTTTGATGAACAGGTTGTTAATTTTAATGAGTCCCAGAATGTGGGAGCTCCTAGAGTCCTAAATCATTAGCTCTAGAAACAGTCTTAGGACTCATTTGGCTGAGCCATCTCGTTTTATAGAAGAACCAATTAGGGCTGACAAGAAAGAGGACTGTAAAAATGAAAACTTGGAATAAACTCTATATTCCTAAAAGCTAAAGGAGTTCTGGGTTTCCCAGGTGGTGCAGTGGTAAAGAATCTGCCTGCCAGTGCAGGAGATGCTAGAGACACAGGTTGGATCCTTGGGTTGGGACGATCCCCTTGAGTAGAAAGTGGCACCCCTCTCCAGTATTCTTGCTTGGAAAATTCCATTTTCAGAGGAGCCTGGTTGGTACAGTCCGTGGGGCCGCAAAGAGTCGGACATGACTAAGCATACACACACACATATGTACACACGAAGGAGTTCTATGATCATCGTTATTATCTTTATCAACAAGGCCACTAAGATTTTACATACTTACTACATGGCAGGCACTATCTAATTAATCACCATGTAGGTGTATTTTTAGGGTCCCTGGTTAATTCATCCACCCAGCTGATCTTTCACCTGGTCTCTTTCATGCATATCATGCCTTCAGCAAGAAGCAAGCACATCCTGAAGTTGACGGTTGACAGAACATGCTCTCCTGCTCTAAGGCACAACCTCTGGGCTGGAGTAGAGAGAACTCTGGTGGGGAAGTTTTGCTGCTAATGTATTTATGGAATGAATGTATTTAATTCAAATCTGTATTCCTCTTCATTGTTTAGTTGCTAAGTTCTGTCCATCTCTTTGCGACCCTATGGACTCCTCTGTCCATGTAGGCCACTGCGCTCCTCTGTCCAAGGGATTTCCCAGGCAAGAGTACTGGAGTGGGTTACCATGTCCTTCTCCAGGGGATCTTCCTGACCCAGGGATGGAACCTGTGTCTCCTGTATTGGCAGGCAGATTCTTTACTGCTGAGCCACAAAGGAAGCCCTGTATTCCTCTAGCAAGGATGAAAATACAAACTTTAAAAAAAAATACAAAAAAAAAAAAAAGCTAAGCCTTACCTAATTAATCCTCCCAACAAGCCTATGAGGAGGAGGCTAGTGTTAGCGTGTGGGACAGATGAAGAGTGCAGAGCTTGAATGGGCCCAGGTAACACAGCTGTATCTGCCTGACCCAGGGCTGTCTGAGTCTTCATAACGGGCCACCCTCTGCCCCTCCAGTGCTTCCATTGCTCAAACATGTGATTTCTATAGGCTTCAGTGCTCATATGGTCTTTGAGTAGACCTGGCCTTCTGTTCCAGGAGGGCATGGGTCCACACAGCATCTTCAGGGTCCGCCCCAGTCTGCTGTGGTCCTGAGGCTACAACCATATGGGAGCTACCTCTAGATGTGCAGATGTGAAGGGCCCTCCCCAGAGCCTGTTCCCTTGCATTCCTTCCCACTTTCTTTATCTCTGTCAGAGTCTCTGTCCTCTGTGTGGTGTTGGGCCAGTCCCCTTTATGGATCCCAGCCATGAAGGGTGATGTGAGGCTGCATTTTGTGTGGATCCATGGAAGTCTTATGAGCAAGTGTGAAAACTGACTCACCTTCACACCAACCCACAGTTCCCCATAACCTGGGGCCCCAGAACTCATGTCCCAGATTTTCTCAATCTTTCCCTATGGAGTGGAGACTTTATAAGTAGAAGTGACATACTGAGAAGAAACCCTAAAATGACTTGAGATTCTTTTTCCGCCCTGCAGACCATGAGACCACTTTTGTATGTGCGTATGAGCCCGCATACATACATCAATGGGGCCAGAGCCATGGGGCTCCAGGATTGGGGCTGCCTTTGACATAGAGGATGATCTGTGTGGTGGGATTTAATGGGGGAAGGGGGGCTTGGAATTCATTTTCTTCTTGACTCACTTGGCCCATCCCCTAATGTCTCCTTCCCTGGTGGGGAGAGGTCATTGCTCTGTGTTGGGGACAGACCTCTGTTGGGAGTCCTTCTTCCTGACTGCAACTGTGCTGCATCTCCAGGAGGTATAATCCCAGGGGGTCCCAAGCCAAGTGCAAGTGAGTGTTATTCCCACAGAATGAGGAAGAGCTGGCAGGACAGCCCAGAAACAGGGACTTTGACCACCCTGCTCCCTGAAACCCTAGGCCAGAGGCAACCTTCAGTAGCCTCCTAACTAACTGCCTTTCCTTGGGGAGGGGAAGAGGAAAAAAAAGGAGAGAAAAAAGAATGAGGAGGAAAAAGAGGACAAAATAAAGAGAACGCTCCCTCTTTCCCTGTCTCAACGGTGTGCCCATGTTGTCTTTCAGGGCCCTCCCTTGAGGAAAACGTAGGGCTGGAGACCAGCAGACACCGCACCCCTAAAGAAGCGCTTGTGATTTTTCAGACAGGGCCCCAGAAGGGGTCTGTTTCTAAATAAAATCGTGGAGCTGACTTGAAATATTTGTAAAGTGCATTGGAGTCAAGAGTTAGTCCTGTGCAGTCGTAAACATAGGACACTGGTTTATGTACTTGTTTGTCTCTCCAGCAAGGAAATGTCCTCTGCCCTGCTGGTCCCTGACACAGCAGAGGAGTCATGAATGCTGCTCTCAAGTCCAAGGCGCTGGGGAGGATTTCCGGCAGAGGTAGGCAAAAATGGGCGACATTCAGGGAGTGGAAATCGACGAGCTGGAAGAGAGGGGAAGAGCCAGGAGACAGGTAAGGAGACAAGACTCTTGTAGACCCAGTGGAGGGACCCCTCTTTTGTGTAACAGTTCTTCATTTGCATATGGTCTGTGGCAGCAGTTAGATAGCTGGCTAGGCTTCCTAAGGGCAAGAATGCTGTGATGTGCCTTATGGAGAAAATACACATACTAGATAAGCTTAGTTCAGGCATGAGTCATGGTGCTGTTGACTGTGAATTCGATGCTAATGAACCAACTATATTATTAAATAAGATGCCCTTAAATAGAAACACACATAAAACAGCTGTGAACTGATGGTCGATGAAAATGTGACCAGAGGCTGGCAGGAGCCTAACCCTATATTCCCCCAGAGGAGCAATACTTCAGTGTTTGCTAATTCAGTGTTTGCAGTGACTTATAGAACATTAGTGCGACTAAGGAGAATTTTCTGTAGATCAAATGGCAAGAAATAGACAACGTCTGTTAGAACCGACCAAGAGAAGAAAGGGGAGCATGGGATGAAGCAGAGGCAGGACGGACAGCGGGAAGTGTCAAGGGGACGGGGTTCTTGGTCCTGAACGAGGGGCCAGCAGCTGTGAGGCTGTGAGGAGGACAGCTAGGGCATCAGCACTTTCAGTCAGAGGTCACGGCAAGGAAGGACCCACTTAGAGAAATGCCTGAGCCCTGCAGGGATGCAGTGGGAGATGGGTCTCAGCTGGGGTGGGGGCGGGGCAGGGTGCAGGTACACCTGGAAGGGAATTCTTTGACCAGGAGAGCACCCCGAGGTGCAGTGGGGGGTTGGGCCTTGAAGATGAGGGGTCATCCCTGCCTCCATGGTATGGGAGACAGAGTGGACAGGACTTCCTGATCAGCACCAGGCTTCCTGAACCTCAGGCACAGGGTACACACCTCCAGAACAAAGCCAGAACTGTCCTTGGAGCAGGGGAGTCTGTCCTGGGCACCAAGCCCGCCTTATGGGCCAGCTGGCCAGAGACAAAGTCCGGTGCAGCGGGGCCTTAGCATCCCAGGAAGAGGGGGCAGAATGTTAGGCCAAGACTGGGGACTTCAGGAGAGTGTCTGCCCTTTGCCCTGTGCTCCTAGGAGGGGTTGTGGACTGGGAACCATAAAGATCCCTCCATTCAGAAACCATCCACCCCAGGAAGACAGGCTGTGGTCAGAACTGACTTAGTCCTTACAATTGATCTGAAAGTCACCCACTCACACCTCATTATGTCACCCAGGCACACCTCATTATGTCAATGTTCTGTTTGCACACAAATAACCTTTTATTGACATTGAAAAAAACAAAACAAAACTAGTAAATCATAGGTTTTCAAACTGGAAAGTGCCTCCAGAAGTCCAGTTCCTTACTGGGAGCAAGCAAAATATTATTGTGCCCACGTGACAATTTAGGAATAAGGCACAGGGGCCCTTATAGATAATACGGAGCAGATGGAGACTAGAATGGGGCTTCCCAGGTGGCGCTAGTGGTAAAGAACCTGCCTGCCAATGCAGGAAACTGCAAGAGATGTGGGTTCGATCCCTGGATCAGGAAGATCCTCTGGAGGAGGGCATGGCAACCCACTCCAGTATTCTTGCCTGGGGAATCCCATGGACAGAGGAGCCCAGCGGGTTACAGTCCATAGTGTTGCACAGAGTTGGACATGACTGAAGCGACTTAGCATGCATGCATGGGGACTTAAATGCAGGTCTCGTCTCCCTAGCTTGACTCCCCCTCATGTGGTTTTGGGACTTGACTTTTTCCATTCGATCCCTGTTTTCCTCCAACACATCTAAGGGAGTGTGTTGTAACAACACAGTGTAGGGAGCCGTGTGCCTGCTGTGATGTGCACTCGCCTTTCTCTTCCTGCTCCTGATAACTTTGGCCCATCTGTCCCCCTTCCTGGCTCTCTGATCCCAGGCCTGACTCTCCCAGTCCTCTACCCATCGCTTCGCTCTGTGGTCCCAGAGAAAAGTGTCTGTGAGGGTGAAGACACGGGTGGGCTGCCTTGCACAGCAGGGTTCTGTGGCTCCTTGAAAAACAAGGTTTGCTCTGTGTGCTGTGCCGTGGAGGCCGCTGCTGGGGGAGAGCAAAGGAAAGAAAATCTGTTTCAGAAAGCCCAGGTGAAGGCGGCCAAGACAAATACACCCAGCCAAGGGAGTAGGAGGGCTGGAAGATTCCAGATGCAGAAGATTCGCTACACCACCAGGACTTGACCAAGGAGCTGGGCAGAAGAGGGAGGAAGGAGAAGATGTCAGGCAGGCTGTCTACCTGCTGCCCCCGGAGCCCAAGCAGGAGACGTTTTCCTGGGGACCGGCCTTTTGTGGGTGGAGGAACTGAGCAGGGTTCAACCAACAACACAAGCTTTGCTTGGAACCCCAAGGCCCCACAGTGGGAAACAGGGGAAGGGGTGTGTGGACCACGCCCGGCGTTGTCCCAGGTGATGACCAGCTAGGCCTTCTGCTTCCTGTCTGTCTTATCCCGCACCGCGCCTGCCTCCCTCTATGTCACATGGCTCTTCTGTCAACAGTGGCTGAGCAAGAGGGGCCGAGGGGCCAAGGGGATGTGTGGGTCCTTCCTTTAAGGCTGTTCTGGGAACCAAAGCTGGGCCTCATGGAAATGTACACTCTGAAAGGACAGCCCCTGGTCTCCCAGCACGAGACGTTTACCCAGGGCGGGCCCCGGTGAGTCAGGGGGCCGTGCGTCCCCAGAGAGAGTCACGCCGGCGGGTTGCAAGCTTGAACAGTAGGGCATTCTGCTGCCGCCTGGCTCCTCACCCTCCTACTAGCACAGGGAAAGGGAAAGGCAAGCTGAACCAGCAGCAGACAACATGGGCCCGAGGGGGAGGACCACGCTGGCTGGAGCAAGTCCGAGGACCTGGCTGGGCAAATGGCCCTGGGGCTGGGCCACCAGGCAGAGGCGCTGGGATCTGCAAACGGTGCCCTGTCCTTGGAACCAGACACGTTCCAAGACACGTGTTGGCCTGATGTCAGACACACAGCTCAGAGTGGGCAGGGCAGTGGGACAGAGGCCTCTGTGACCAGCCTCACCATATGTCTGAGGCCTCCTGGCTAAGACCCAAGGGTCTTTTCTGAAATTTTGAAGAGCTGGTCTCTAGAAGAGAGTGATGCTGCTCTCTAGGGTCCCCCAAGGGAATTGGAGGGATGGATCAAAGAACCTGGTTGCTGTTGTTGTTTGGTTGTTCAGTCCATAAGTCATGTCTCTTTGCTACTCCATGGACTATAGCCTGCCAGGCTCCTCTGTCCATGGGATTCTCCAGACAGGAATACTGGAGTGGGTTGCCATTTCCTTCTTCAGCAGATCTTCCTGACCTGCGTCTCCTGCATTGGCAGGTGGGTTCTTTATTGCTGAATAACCAGAGAGGCCCCAAACCTGGAGATACCCTCAAAATAAGGGAAGAACTTGTCAGTAACTGTAAAATCTCTCTCAGGACAGATGAGGTTTGGGATTAGCAGATGAAAACTAGTATATATAGGATGGATAAACAACAAGGTCCTCTTGTATAGCACAAGGAACTACATTCAGTGTCCTGCGATAAACCATAATGGAAAAGAATATGAAAAGGCATGTTTATATATATGTATAACTGAATCACTTTACTATACAGCAGAAATTAACACAGTGTCAATCAACTATACTTCAGTAAAATAAATTAAGCAACAACAAAAAGGAAATAATGCATTATCTTTCATTAAATGTGTTCAGACAAAAGGTATGGCAACCACTTTGGCAGGATGTCTGGAGGGGAATCATGAACTGATGAGTGGTTGCAGGAGATTCTCTCAAGGACATGTCCTATCCCAAAAGTCTTTAGGTCCTAGGAATTGAGTCAGTGACATGCATGTTGGCAAGTGTTTTAATCCAACCAAACCTCAGTTTCCCCATCTGAAAAACAGTGTGTCTGGGTTGCATCATAATGAGGATCAAATGAGCTTTGACACCCCAAGGCTATAGTGACATGTAAGATGTCACTAACATAGGTTCTAAGTAAATATGGGTGGCTATTAAATGATCAAAGTCAGTAGCTGACACAAATGACATTACCCCCATATCTACTGAAGTCTTGAGTGCCCAGTCTTGCCTCACTGTTTCCTAAATCAACAGTCAGACTGGAACACACACACACACACACACACACACACACACACACACACTCACCTCCTCCCATTCTGAAGAATCTTTCAGTTTAGACAGAGAGCAGACCTGCTTCCTCCATCCGGCTTTCACCTTTTTAAAGTGTGAACTCAAAGATCATCTCTTTTAAGTTCTTATGACCTACTTGCCCTGCGTGGACTAGACTTTGCCTGAGCTAGCGTCCCTATAGTTCTTATCCAATGGTCTGTTTTTTTGCTTGTCTTTCCCATCAGGCTAAGCTCCTGGGGAGCAGGGATGGTGTTAGTGCATCCTCAAGGTAGAAGAGTTTAATGGTAAAGACTGCATGCTTTGGTATTGAACATATCTGGGTGAGAGTCCTGGTCTGGTCTTGACTAATGGCAGGACCTTGGTCTCCTTGCCAGTAATTTGAATCTCAGCTTTCTCATCTGTAAATGGGAATAAAGTGAGGGTAAAACACTCAGAGCTCTTGAGAGGATTAAAGAAAGGAGGGATGTGGGAGTCTGGAAGAGAACCAGGTACACAGGAGGGCTTCCCTGATGTCTCAGCAGTAAAGAATTCACCTGCCAATGCAGGAGACTTGGGTTCGGTCTGTGAGTTGAACATCCCCTGGGGAAGGAAATGGCAACCCACTCCAGTATTCTTGCCTGGAAATTCCCATGCGCAAAGGAGCCTGGCGGGCTAGAGTTCATGGGGTTGCAAAAGAGTCAGACATGACTTAGCGACTGAGCACAGATACGCGGTAAACATCCAATAGATTTAGCTATTGTGATTGTGATTATGGATCACGTGTGCCCAACACACAGCAGTAGCTTAGTGTGGGTGACTGAATGGACGGAGAAGAGACTGAACAAATAGACATTTGCCTGTCCCCTGGCTGGCTGGGCTGAACTCATCATGACCTTCTGCGGTGGGCCCCAGGCACTCTGTCTCCCTGCAGTGGAAAGTGTACTGTGTTAGGGGTCAGGGAGCAAGGCGAGCCCCTTAAGGGCAGGGAACTGGGGTACCAAGGGGCCAAGACTTTATTGGGGTCCCACCAACGCTGCTCTGGAACACCGCATAGGAGGCCCAGGAGGGCAGTCCTTGTTGGGGAGCCCTGGCAGGTCTCAGGCACAGCCTGGGTCCCATCCGCTCTTGTGCAATCCTCACTCCCAGGATGACTGTTGCTTCTGGAGTTTGTTTAAGGAAAGTGGCGGAGGGAGCATGAGCTTTGGAGCCACTCGGCAGCCGCTGTGGCTGCGCAAGCAGACACACAACAAAGCAGCCCATTGAAGGCCAGAACCACCAAGTCCCATAAACAGCCTTCAGAAGGGACACCTTGTCCCACATTTGCAGAAATGCACCCCGGGCTCTATTTAAAGGCCTACACACTGGAATAAGCACGAGTCGGTTTATTTCTGATTGTCCACACGGCCCCCTGGGATTCTCTCTGAAGAATGACTGCACACCCCTGTTGACCCTATCCATCCCCAGCCATTTCAGCCTCTCTGAGTCTTTTCACTAAAATGAACAAACAATCTAGCCTATTCATCTTTAAAAAATTTTTATTTCTGAAACATAGTTTAGCCAGATCCCTCTTAGAGGGCTGAGCTTGGACCAAATATAGATGTTTAATAATTTAGTTATTTTGATGTTACTGAGTAGCAGAGACCAGGTGTTTATTTTGGTGGGGGGTGGGGAGGGGCCTGGAGGCACAGGGTGTAAAATATAGGTCAACTGCAAACTCGGATCCCATGATGATTGTTCTCTGGGCAGAAAGAACTTTAAAAATGCAGACAAGAGACAAATGAGACCTGGGCCCAGACTACCCCACTTCTATCCAGCCACTCACGGGGAAGGAACCGAGGATGGGAAGGGTATTGCTGGGTGTCAAGTTCTGAGCTTGGAGTGTGTGTGTTTCACACTCACCCTAGATGTTACTACAGGGAGGGACGGGGGAGCTCTTGGGGTCAGGCAGATGGAGGTTGAAATCCCGGCTCCACCAGGGAAGCTTCTTGCCTATCCGTGCCTCAGTTTCCTCACCTGTAAAAGAGGGTAACAAAAGAACCAACTCACAAGGTTGTGGCAAAGATAACATGAAGTGATATTTACAGAGCAGTTAGAATAATAGTGCCTGGGTCATGCTAAATACCATTGACTTAAAAAATCGTCACAACCTAAGAGTTGAGAGATATGTTTTATTCGGTGGGAGACAGCATCTCAAGTGACCCTGCGAAAACTGCTCCAAGCAGGTGAGAGGAGGAGCCAGGTTGTATAAGAAGTCTTACAACAAAGGGCAGGTGGTCTGAACATCAAAAGATTATTGTTAATTAAACAAAAGCAGATGTCCCAAGTTAAGGAATTCAGTGCCTTTTTTATGCATCGAGAGATATAAGAGTCTGGGCTCACTGAAATCATTAGTTTCATATGCATCTCAGCTATGGGGCCAGCTATCATATGCATCTCAGTTCCTCAGGGTTCACTGTAGGTAGTGGCTACAGCCTGATGGCTGTCAGATCACAGGTATTCTCTTTCCTGAGTGCCCTTCAGTTCAGTTCAGTTTCTCAGTCGTGTCCGACTCTTTGCAATCCCATGAATCGCAGCACGCCAGGCCTCCCTGTCCATCACAAACTCCCGGAGTTTACTCAAACACATGTTCATCGAGTCGGTGATGCCATCCAGCCATCTCATCCTCTGTCGCCCCCTTCTCCTCCTGCCCCCAATCCCTCCCAGCATCAGGGTCTTTTCCAATGAGTCAACTCTTAGCATCAGGTGGCCAAAGTATTGGAGTTTCAGCTTCAGCATCAGTCCTTCCAATGAACACCCAGGACTGATCTGCTTTAGGATGGACTGGTTGGATCTCCTTGCGGTCCAAGGGACTCTCAAGAGTCTTCTCCAACACCACAGTTTGAAAGCATCAATTTTTCGGCACTCAGCTTTCTTCACAGTCCAGCTCTCACATCCGTGAGTGCCCTTAGGGCTCAGGAAATCACATTTGGAGGGCTGGAGTTGCTGATGACTGTGACATCCTTGTTTACTCACATGGCAAGAAATACTCCGTTTCTCAACACTCAATCATTATTATTCTCACATTAGAGACGAGGAGGGCTTCCCAGGTGGCACTAGGAGTAAAGAACCCACCTGCCAATGTAGGAAACACAACAGATGCATGTTCAATACCTGGGTCGGGAAGATCCCCTGGAGATCAGGGCAACCCACTCCAGAGTTCTTGCCTGGAGAATCCCATGGACAGAGGAGCTTGGTGGTCTACAGTCCATAGGGTCGCAAAGAGTCGGACATGACGGAAGTGACTTAGCATGCACAGAGACTAGGAATTAAGTCTTGCAGAGACCATATGAGTTGCTCAAGGTCGTAGAGCTAGCTGGTGGTGGAAACGGGTCTCAGGCCCTAATCAGCTTGATCCAGAGCTGGTGGAGTTGCCCCCACCCTTCACTGCCAAGCAAAGGAAGGGGATTCCAGCTAAGTCTTGAGTTGAAGAGGCGGAGGGACTGCTTGCCTACCCTTTCCCATGCCCACAACCTACAGGGACTCAAAGAAAGAAGGTTGAGTTCAGGATTCTAGGACGTTTAAATACTGACATTTAGCCAGTGCTTCGTACTGCTTCTATTCAACACAAATACAGCTTTTGCCACGTGCCAGCTCTGTTCCAAGCAGTTTACAGGTATTTTACTCTTTTAGTTCTTATAATTCTCCCCTATAAGGTGGCTACTGTTAATAGCAGTAGTAGTATTTTTCAAAGAAAATCATTTATGATAAAACCATTGAAACTTTCCTTAAAAGGTCAAGCTTGTAATCACTTGAATGGGACAGTTAAGAACAGTTGCCCCCACCCCCATCTTCATCCACATATTTCATGGTACAAACAAAACTGGATGGAGCTTCAGTCTCCTGACCTCCAGGTCAGCACTCCTACAAGCAATGCCATTCCAATCCTGGGTCCACCACCAGTAGTCATCTGGATAAGGGATTCTGGACTGGTCCCAGCCTTAAATGAAGTACCTCTAGGCCCATGCAGAATATAGCAGCCATCTACTTCAGAGCTCTGACTTCATTTCCAAGGATATGAAACTGGAAAGAATGAAGAGCATTATAGCATACACGTAAAAGGGTGGTTCAGGGCTGAAGATCAGGATTCCACATCCTAGGACCGTGTTGATCACAAGTAAAATCCTAAACCTGGGCACTGAAGAACTGATGCTTTCAAATTGTGGTGCTGAAGAAGACTCTTGAGAGTCCTTTGGACAGCAAGGAGTTCAAACCTGTCAATCCTAAAGGAAATTAATCTTGAATATTCATTGGAAGGACAGTTGCTGAAGCTGAAGCTCCAATACTTAGGCCACCTGATTCAAAGAGCTGGCTCATTGGAAAAGACTCTGATGCTGGGAAAGATTGAGGGCAAGAGGAGAAGGAGGTGACAGAGGATGAGATGGTCAGATAGCATCACCAACTCAATGGACATGAATTTGAGAAAACTCCAGGAGATAGTGAAGAAAAGAGGAGCCTAACATGCTGCAATCCATGGGGTTGCAAAGATTCACAGCCTGGGATTTAAACCCAGGCCTGGCTTCAGAATCCCTGCTCTTACTTATCATGTCAAATGTTTTACATTCAAAAACATTTAATACTGCAGCTTGCCCCTCACTCTGACCCTCAGCACCCCATTGCTTAATCCTTTACCACTTGTTCTTTTCCCAATGTAACTTGTCACCCTCTAACTTAACATATACTTTACTTAATTGATTATGGTTTATTAATGAATGAATGAGTATAAGCACCATTAGGAATTTGTTTTGTGTGCTGACATATGCCAGGCACTTAGAGCGGTGCTGACACACAGTAGGCACTCATTAAATGCCAAATAAATCATTAGATAAAGAAACAAGGGTTTCATGGGGATCATGTTGTATTAGGTACATTAAGTAATTTATTCAAGTACTCATTTGGCTGAATGGTGAGACAGGATTCAAACCCAGATCTGACTTCATAATGTTCTTCTTTCTTTCTTTTTTAATAAACTCGTGAATCTGATACATGATCGTTGTTTAAAACGTTTCATGTCTTTATTTGGTCGTGCCAAGTCTCAGTTGCGGAACATAGGATCTCCATTGTATCATGGAGATCTCTTGTTGAGAGGGCACGGTCTCTCCAGTTGTGACTTGGAGGCTCCAGAGTGCGCAAGCTTCAGTAGCTGTGACATGTGGGCTTAGTTGCCCTGCAGCATGTGGGATCTTAGTTCCCTGACCAGGGACTGAACCTGTGTCACTTTATTGCAAAGTGGATTCTTAACCACAGGACTAACAGGGAAGTCCTTATAATGTTCTTCTTAATTATGGGTTTTCTCTCAAGAAATGATGTGTTTAGCCATTATATATATATACACACTTTAAATCAGCCAGTGCTGACTTAAATATATATATATTTTAATAATATATATATATTCATACATTTTTTTTAAACTAACAAAGCTCTGGGAGACTTTGAAAGTTGCTATGGCCCTAGAAGAATATGCCCCATATGAAAGCCACACTAAACCAATAGGAGTGTAAGGGAGACCAACAAAATTTTGGCTTTTCCTATAATAGGGACTCAACTGGAATTCCATCACCTCCAGTAGCTTTGTTTGTAGTGATACTTTCTAAGGCCCACTTGATGGAATTCCAGTTGAGCTATTTCAATGCTGTGAAAGTGCTGCACTCAATATGCCAACAAATTTGGAAAACTCAGCAGTGGCTACAGGACTGGAAAAGGTCAGTTTTCATTCCAATCCCAAAGAAAGGCAATGCCAAAGAATGCTCAAACTACCGCACAACTGCACTCATCTCACACACTCGTAAAGTAATGCTTAAAGTTTTCCAAGCCAGGCTTCAGCAATACGTGAACCGTGAACTTCCAGATGTTCAAGCTGGTTTTAGAAAAGGCAGAGGAACCAGAGATCAAATTGCCAACATTCACTGGCTTATCGAAAAAGCAAGAGAGTTCCAGAAAAATGTATATTTCTGCTTTATTGACTATGTCAAAGCCTTTGACTGTGTGGATCATAATAAACTGTGGAAAATTCTGAAAGAGATGGGCATACCAGACCATCTGACCTGCCTCTTGAGGAACCTATATGCAGGTCAGGAAGCAACAGTTAGAACTGGACATGAAAAAACTGACTGGTTCCAAATAGGAAAAGGAGTACATCAAGGCTGTATATTGTCACCCTGCTTATTTAACTTCTCTGCAGAGTACATCATGAGACACGCTGGGTTAGATAAAGCACAAGCTGGAATCAAGATTGCCGGGAGAAATATCAATAATCTCAGATATGCAGATGACACCACCCTTATGGCAGAAAGTGAAGAGGAACTAAAAAGCCTCTTGATGAAAGTGAAAGAGGAGAGTGAAAAAGTTGGCTTAAAGCTCAACATTCAGAAAACTAAGATCATGGCATCTGGTCCCATCACTTCATGGGAAATAGATGGGGAAACAGTGGAAACAGTGGCTGACTTTATTTTGGGGGGCTCCAAAATCACTGCAGATGGTGATTGCAGCCATGAAATTAAAAGACGCTTACTCCTTGGAAGGAAAGTTATGACCAACCCAGATAGCATATTAAAAAGCAGAGACATTACTTTGCCAACAAAAGTTTGTCTACTCAAGGCTATGGTTTTTCCAGTGGTCATGTATGGATGTGAGAGTTGGACTGTGAAGAAAGCTGAGTGCCAAAAAATTGATGTTTTCGAACTGTGGTGTTGGAGAAGACTCTTGAGAGTCCCTTTGGACTGCAAGGAGATCCAACCAGTCCATCCTAAAGCAGATCAGTCCTGGGTGTTCATTGGAAGGACTGATGCTGAAGCTGAAACTCCAATACTTTGGCCACCTGATGCTAAGAGTTAACTCATTGGAAAAGACCGTGACACTGGCAGGGATTGGGGGCAGGAGAAGGGGACGACAGAGGATGAGATGGCTAGATGGCATCACCGACTTGATGGACATGTGTTTGAGTAAACTCCGGGAGCTTGTGATGGACAGGGAGGCCTGGCGTACTGCGATTTATGGGGTCTCAAAGAGTCAGACACGACTGAGTGACTGAAGTGAACTGAACTGATAATAGAGACTAGGAATAGATTTTAAAGAAAAATCAAAATTCCTGCAATACAGGAGAATCTGCCGGCAATACAGGAAACCCGGGTTCGATTCCTGGGTTGGGAGGATCGCCTGGAGAAGGAAATGGCTACCCACTCTAATATTCTTGCGTGGAGAATCCCACGGACAGAGGAGCCTGGCAGGGCTGAGCTGGGCAGTGGGACAGCACGGTTCCTGCCCTTGGGGAACGCAGTCTGGTGGAGGCCCTGAAAAGTAGTGCTGAGCGACTGTGGTGCGTGGTGGATAGAAGCTTAAGGATGAGATACTTGGGAACACAAAGGTTTGAGAGCTCATGGAAAGCTTCAGGGAAGTCACCCAGAAGAGGGCGGGGCCATTGGAACCAGTTTCTCTTGTGTCTAAAGTCCTTGTGTGTGTGTGTGTATGTATGTGTATGTACATGCATGCATACTCAGTCATGTCCGACTCTTTGTGACCCCATGAGCTGTAGCTCACCAGGCTCCTCTGTCCATGGGATTTCACAGGCAAGAATACTGGAGTGGGTTGCCATTTCTTTCTCCAGGGGGTCTTTCCCGACCCAGGGATCAAACCCATGTCTCTTGTATTGACAGGCAGATTCTTTACCACTGAGCCACCTGGGAAGCCCACTCACTCCCCATAGGAATGCGTTAAAGACAACTGTCTTTCCCTAAGCGGGGCTTTCTGGAGACATGACACTAAGGCAAAGATGATCATTTCAGTGATGAAGTTAGCAGGGCCTGTTTCAACCTCTCCAAAGCTGACTTAAACCTTCGGACTAGAGCTCCTTCCTCAGGACCCCTAACCCTCCTGTGCTGGCCTCCCTGTCCTCTCGCCGTCTCTCCTCCTGGAGCCATGTAAGCTCAGGGGGCTGCCGCAACCGCAGCATAGGGCTGAGCACCCTGCTCCCTGCCAGCTCTGAGGGGAGCCGCCTATTTGACCAGATTGCACCTTGGGATTCGCTCCTGCTGCTTCACATATCAGGCTTTCAGGCACCGCGGCGCAGAGCTTAAGCTCTTCCTTTTTCAAAACTGGGAGATTTCTGGCAACCTTGGGGTAGGATTTTTCTATTTTGTCTCCTATTTTTCTTAAATAGCAAAGGGCTGGAAACTGCAGAAAACCCTGTGCTCAGCAAAAACCTCCCTCTATAAGGAAATAGCAGGAAACCGCGTTCCAGGATGAACACCAGTTTAGGTGTTTCTTGGAGGCTCTGGCTTGGTTACATAATGCCTGATGGCTCAGCCCAGGCGAGCTGGCACCCCTGAAGCTTGGCAAAGCCCACCTTTGCTTTGTGAGCCCCTTGCCTGGAACTGCTCAGGTCCTTGGGAAAGCACACACTCTCTCTGTGATTAACAGTTTTCTGTTTAATGCTGACTCCTCTGGTGCCCCCTTCTCCTCTGCCCTCCTGGCTCATTTTTCATGGAAAAAACAACAGTTTCCATGATGAGCTCAGAGTACAGGCAGGAACTTAACCTGTCTGGGCTTTTTGCTTCCCCACTGGAGGGTTTGCAGATTAAGTGACCTGTGGTTTTTGCTTGGAGCCAACATTCCATGATTCTATGGTTTTTCTCGAAGAGAAAAGCTTCTCCCTATTCTTGAGTCTGCAGACCGTGACTGAAGAGGAAGGCTTCCAGGCAGAGCCATGAAGTCCCCTCCTCCTTGGCTGTGACTAATCCTGTCCTCTCTCCACCTAGCAACAATACACACATACACACAGGGTCTTAAGCAAGCGTGCATCTTGTGGACTGCCCTCTTTCTTTCATTCATCTACCCATCCATCCATCCATCCACTTATTTGCTTATTCATTCATTTGTTCCATGACTGCTCATTAAGTGCCCACTGTGTCTGGCAGAAACAGAGGTGATCAGATCCCTCCTTGCCTTTGAAGTCATGGACTGGTAGGGGAGGGGCAGCATGTGGATCAGTCAGGTCACGCTGAGTGAAAGGCTGAGTGTAGGGGTTGGATGAGGGGGCTGTGAGAAGTGCCCACAAGCATCCTGGTCATATCACCTCCTCCTCAAATTATGCTTGCTCACACTGGACCTAGAGTGTATAATATGCCTGTGAAGTGCCCTAAACACTTTAGAGATGACATGTCCATCCTGTGCTTAGGAGAGCTGGCCAAGGTTCAGGACATGCATGCAAATGGGGAAGTCAGAATCAAACCCAGGACCCCCTGAGTGTTGTTAAGTTGGTGATTCTTATCTTGATGACAGCTAGCAAGGTTCAGGACTCTGAAATAAGACAGGGTGGAAAAAAAGCATTCAGGCTTCATTGTAGAATTCCAGGGCCAAAAATTGCCATCTACTTCAGCCTCCTCTTGGCAGGTGAGGAAACTGAGGCATAGATTGGACAAATCATCCATCCATTGTCTGCGGCTTGGGAGAGGCTGAGCTGGGAGAATGCCCAGGTCTCCTGACTCCAAGCTGTTCTCCAATAGGCCCTGGTTCAGCCCACTGCTGTAACTGCTTACACCCCCGCTTCCTAGAACTTTCTCTGGGAGGTCCTGCATCAGACTGGCTGGCCACAGCAAATGCTGCTGTGCTAGCAAACAGGGGTGAGCTCATCCCCTGGGGTGGTGTGGCAGGATGGTGGTGGTAGCCTGGGCCTCCGCTGCCATCTGAAATCATGGATGAAAATAGCTTGCCTGCGGTCTATTGATACCCAATACTCTATCATCAGATTGGGGAAGTCAATTAAAAGTGTCTGGTTTCCCTCCCCGAGGGCCTGGGAATTGCACAAAGGCCAGAGACTAGTGGCCAAGGGGAAGAGGGCCGTAACCCTCCTTATTCAACACCAGAGCCAGAGGCCACACCTAGCCGGTCTGCAGGAAGCATCAGGCAGCTCCCAGGGACTGGCAAAGATGGTCCAGCTCTCCAGTCTGAAGAAAGGCTTAGACTCAGGTTGCATGAACATCTGGCCCTCCTGGAAGATGCACAGGAAACAGCTCCGGATGGGAGGGCCCTGGGACCGCCCTGGAACGTCCTGTGGCCAGTGGAGCCGAGGCCAGGAGACCAGGCTGGTATGAGATGGGAGCCACTGTGGCTGATTCCAAATGGGACCTCAGGGATCCTGGTTAATGTTCAGACCAGGGCAGAGGTATGAGTGTCCAGGGGACCGCAATCTCCTCTCCTGTCACCCATGAAACACAGAAATGTGGACCTCCTTTTCTCCAACTTGATGCTGACCTGGGCCAGCTAGCACGAGACAGAAGTCAGGCTTGCCAAGCCCTACTCTGGCTGAAGTCAAGCCATGCACCTTCCCCAAGACAGCTTGGCCTCTGTGGGTTATAGGTTGGTAGAGTTCTGTCTCATTACCCAGCCAACTCCTCTTCCACCTTTGCCCCCCATTCTGCTTCCTCTTTTCAAGCCCCCAGGTTCCAACTTTCCTTGGGTGGATGGTGAAAACTGTGATACCATGCTGGACCAGCATTAGTCCAAGATGAAGATCCAACATCTGAATCACCTGTGAGGGCTTCTTAAAGATAGAGTGTTAGGTCCCTTCCCCAGAGTTTCTCACTCACTAGGTCTGAGACGGATCCGAAGAACATGCATTTTGAATGAATTCCTGAATGATGCTATTGGTCCAGGACCACACTTTGGGAAATACAGTACTAAGTAATGAGCAGATGAGGAAGGGGGCAACCTTAGCTAATACAACCAGGGAAGACCTCCCTGAGGAGGTGACATTGACCTGGAACTTGAAGGACAAGGAGGAGCCAGACATGCAAAGGTCTGTTGTTCAGTCACTCAGTTGTGTCCCACTTTTTGTGACCCCATGGACTGCAGCATGCCAGGCTTCCCTGTCCTTCACTATGTCCTGGAGTTTATTCAAATTCATGTCCATTGAGTTGGTGATGCCGGCTAACCATCTCATCTTCTGCTGCCCTCTTCTCCTTTTGCCTTCAATCTTTCCTAGCATCAGGGTCTTTTCCAATGACTTGACTCTTTGCATCAGGTGGCCAAAGTACTGGAGCTTCAGTTTCAGCATCAGTCCTTGCAGTGAATATTCAAGTTAATTTCCTTTAGGATTGAGTGGTTTGATCTCCTTGCAGTCCAAGGAACTCTCAAGAGTCTTCTTCAGCACCACAATTCAAAAGCATCAATTCTTCATGTTCAGTCTTCTTTATGATTCAACTCTAACATCTGTACATGACTACTGGAAAACCATAACTTTGACTATATGAACCTTTGTAGGCAAAGTACTGTCTTTGCTTTTTAATATACTGTCTAGGTTTGTCATAGCTTTTCTTCCAAGGAGCAAGCATCTTTTAATTTCATAGCTGCAGTCACCGTCCGCAGTGATTTTGGAGCCCAGGAATATAAAATCTATCACTGCTTCCACTTTTCCCCCTTCTATTTACCAAGAGGTGATGGGACCGGATGCCATGATCTTAGTTTTTTGAATGTTGAGTTTTAAGCCAGCTTTTTGACTCTCCTCTTTCATCCTCATCAAGAGGCTCTTTAGTTCCTCTTCACTTTCTGCTTTTCTGCAAAGGTCTAGGGGTTTCTAAACTCTTCTGTGCCACAGGTGCTGGGACAGTCTGGTGAAGCCGATGGACCCCTTCCCCAAACAATGTTTTTAAACACATAAAACAATATACACAGGGTTACACAGGAAAACAATTAAACTGAAATTGACCTCAATCCATGGACTCTCCTGGTTAAGAACCCGGAAGGAAGGAGTGTTTGGGGGAAGAGGGAACAGCAAGTTCAAAGACCCTGCGGTGTAAATGAACTTGGCAGATTGAAGCCCAGGTTCAGTCTCTTGTCTGAACATGGGGTGCAGAGGAGTAAACCCAGGGGCCTGGAGTTGTGGGGGTGGGAGTGGAGGTATGGGGATGTAGTAGGTTTTCATCCATATTACCCCCTGTGCTGGAAGACATCAGGGCTTAAAACAGGATGGTGATCAGATTCATGTTCTAAAAGATCACTTTGGCTGCTGGATGGAGGATGGTGTGTTAGGGGGACAAGAAGGAAGGCAGGAGACTCGTGAAGGCTGTTGCCAGCTCCCAGGTAATGCACAGAGAGGGAATTGGGTGGGTGGCGGAGGTGTGTGGGGGGACAGCTTGGCGAGTCAAGGAGGATTTGGGAGGCACACCTGAGGAAAATGCTTGTGTGTTGGCCACAGGGCAGAGGGAAGGCAGGACAGGGAGTTGGGGTTTGAGCCTAGTGCTGACTGTTCATAATTGACCATGCGATCTTAGACCAGTTGCTTCCCCTCCCCTTCCTCAGGCCCTAGTGGGGAAGGGGAAGGATGGACTAAATTCTAGTGCTAGTCTATAAGGGTTGAGCGCAGGATTGGCGAACCCTCCGGCTAAGAAGTGCTGTTTGCCCGGGGAGGGTGATGCCCGCGGTGGCGGCGCCCCTGTGGCTGCCCAGCCTGGCCTGCGGGCTGCTCTACGGGCAGAGGGGGCGGCGCGGCGGCGGGGAAGGCGGCAGCCAGGTGGCGGAGCGACGAGGCGGCGAGGCGCCTCCGTCTGGCTTCCAGCGGCGGCTCGCGCGGTCCAGCAGCGCCCGCCCAGGGCAGCAAGGCCCCGAGGGAGGCTCCCGCGGCCGCGCGGGGGCGAGACTAGCGCCCTCCTCCTCGGTCTCTGCCGCCGCCGCCTCCTTCTCCTCCTCCTGATACTCTGGGCAGAGCCTTTGGAAAAAAGGGACGGGCAGAGGGGCAGACGGCAGCTGGCCGGCTCCGCGCCGCCCACCCGGGCAGCGAGCACTAAAGAGGAAAAACTACCACTTCTCAGCCCTGGCTCCGACCCACCCCCCATCCCTCCTTGCTAGGTCCTGGGCCCCATGCCTGGAGGAGGGGGCTCCCCCACTCGCTAGAAGCCTGAAAGGGAAATGTTCCTCCAATTTCACTGCCACAGCCCATCATTTCCTCTCTTAGATCTTTGAATTGCAGTCTGGAGATTGCTTCTGGGAGGCTTGGTCATTTAGTCAATCAACAAACTTTATTGAAAAACCAACCCTTGCTGGCCCAGAGCTGGGCTCTGTTTGCTACACATATTAAGATCCAGGCACTGCCCTGGAAGGGCACCAGTCTAACAGTGAAGACAGAAATGCGTGCTAACATGAATTAAGCACCTATTTATTGTTTGCTGGGTTTTAAAGGTAGGTGATATTATGATTATTTACAGATAAGAAGACATATCAACTGTACAGTATAGACTAAGATAATAGATGGGTAAAATTACATCTACAACACAGTATATAACCCCAAAGAAGTGAATCTCTTAGGATATACAGACCTCACTTACGAAACTCACTGGAGTGGCTACAATTAAAAAGACTGAAAGTATCAAGCAATGTCAGAGGTGAGGAGCAACTTGAATTTTCAAACGCCATTGATAGGAGTGTCAGTTGGAACAAACATTTTAGAAAATGCTTGGAGGTGTCTGTTAAAGCTAAACCTGATGCAGCAATTCCACTCCCAGCTGCACTTGGTACTTATGTCCACCCAAAAGCGTGTTCAAGAATGTTTCTAGAAGTTTTATTCACAGGACTTCACTGGTGGTCCAGTGGTTGGGAATCCATCTTGCCATGTAGGGGACTTGGGTTCTATCCATGGTCAGGGAGCTGGGGTCCCACAGGCCTCAGAGCACCTAGGCCCCTGAGTCACAACTAGAGGATCCATGTACTGAAGTGAAGGATCCTGTGTGCCACAACTAAGACCTGAAACAGCCAAATAAATAAATAGAAGCTTTATTCATATACAATCGCTCCAAATTGGAAATAACCCAAATGTCCAGCAATAAGAAAAAGGGTGAATTCTGTATGGTTTAGGCACATGACAGAATATTATGCAGCAATTAAAAAGAATGACCTAATGCTGCAGACAGCAACACAGATGGACCTCACAGATAATAGTTGGTGAAAAAGTGCATACAGTTTAATTCCATTTACATGAAGTTTCAGGGCTAATTTAAGGTGATAAAGGTCAGAATAGTGGCTACCTTAAGAGGTTACTGACTAGAGGGACACAAGGAACTTTGTGAGTGCTGGACATGCTCTAAATCTTGATCTGGGCAATGGTTACACCAGTGTAAACACGTGCAGAAACTAACCAAGTTCCACACTAAGTATCTGTGCACTTTACTTTTTGGAAGTTATTGTTCAGTCACTCAGTCATGTCTGACTCTTTGCAACCCCATAGACTGCAGCACGACAGACTTCCCTGTCCTTCAGTATCTCCCAGAGCTTGCTCAAACTCATGTCCATTGGATCGGTGATGCCATCCAATCATCTTGTCCTCTGTCATCTCCTTCTCCTCCTGCCCTCAATCTTTTCCAGCATCATGGTCTTTTCCAATGTGCTGGCTCTTCGCATCAGGTGGCCAAAGTATTGTAGCTTCAGCTTCAGCATCAGTCCTTCCAATGAATATTCAGGACTGATTTCCTTTAGGAGTGACCAGTTGGATCTCCTTGCAGTCCAAGGGACTCTCAAGAGTCTTCTCCAACACCACAGTTCAAATGCATCAATTCTTTGTCGCTCAGCCTTCTTTATGGTCCAACTCTTATATCCATACGTGACTACTGAAAAAAATCATAGCTTTGACTATATGGACCTTTGTTGGCAAAGTAATGTCTCTGCTTTTTAATATGCTGTCATATCTCAATACAAACAAAGCAAAGCAACTCCTGCCTATCGGTAAGGAAAAGCTAGGAAGTACAAAGTTTGATAGGCAAAGAATGCAAACTGGTAATTCAGAGAATAAGAAATCCTAAGAGCTAACAAGTAATTAAAAGATGCTCTGGAATTCCCTGGCAGTCCAGTGGCTAAGACTTTGCCTTCCAATGCAGTGGGTAAAGTTCGATTCCTGGCTGGGGAGTTAATATCCCACATGCCTTGTAGCCAAAAAAATCAAAACATAAAGCAGAAGCAATATTGTAGCAAATTCAATAAAATCTTTTAAAAAAGATCCATATTAAAAAAATCTTAAAAAACAAGAAAAGATGCTCAATCTCATTAGTAATAAGATGAATATACATTAAAACATGATATCACTTGACACCCATCAGAATGGCAAAGATCAGCAAAGCAAACAGGTATTCAGCACTGGCCAGGATGTGGAGAGATGGGGGCTGGAGCACTGCTAAAGGGCAGGCAGGTAACCAGTTAGCTCAGGTGGTGAGAAAATACTCAAGCCAGCAGAGCTGAGTGATATAAAGTAAGTGCACACCTTGAGACCCAGAGATCCAACTCAGTGCTTGTACAGATCAGCAAGGGGACTGGAAGGATGACACATTTCCTGTGGCATCATTTATGGGAGGGCTGGATTGGGTGCAACATTGGAGTTGATCAAAGGGAGGGATAGGGACCTCCCTGGTGGTCCTAGTGGGTAAGACTCTGAGCTCCCAACGCAGAGGAGCTGAGTTCGATCCCTGACTGGGGAACTAGAACCTGCATACCACAACTGAGAGCCCGAATGAAGCAATGAAGATTGGTGTGCTGCCTCTAAGACCCAGTGCAGCCAAATAAATATTTCTTTTAAAGGAAGGATAAGTAAAGTGATGGGGACACACTGAATGCTACATAGTAATTAGAAATAACAAACTTCTAAATGCAGAGTATACATAGTGGAGCTCCCAAAATAAGATCAAGTGAAAAGGTAAGAAACAACTAGATTTACAACAAGGTATGTAAGCTAACCCCCCACCGCCCACCACATACACAACAGCTCTACTAATTTTATGAGAATTTGTTCATAGTTCAGGGACTACGTTAAATATCAGAGTGGGTGCTTAAAGGAGAGGGGGAGTAAAGGTTGGGAATGAAGAAGAAAAATAAAATATGACCCAGTCATTATACTTCGAGAAAGAAATGAAAGTATATGTTTATATAAAGTTTTATACATACATGTTCATGTTATTTGTAATAGCCCCAAATTGGGAACTATTCCAATGTCCATCAACAGATAAATGGTTAAGCAAATTGTACTATAACAGTACAATATGCTGCTTCTCAGCAATTAAAGAGGAAAAACCATGATACACAAAACAGTATGGATGGCTTACAAAATAATTACGCAGAATGAAAGAGTCCAGACAGTATGATTTCATTTATATACATTTCTAGGAAACACAAACTAATCTGTAGTGACAGAAAGCACATGAGTGGTTGCCCCCAGAGTGGGGGATAGGAGGAGGGGGGTGGTGGGGGGAGAGATGACCAGAGGGCATGGGGGTGATGGATTTGTTCACTACCTGGGTTATGGTGATGGGTTCTTCAAGTGTATGAACATGCCAAAACTCATCAAATTGCATACTTTAAATATTCTATGTCAATTAAAGCTATAAAAAGAAATAAGAAAGGGCTTTGCACTTACTAATGGTGATCATATATTTTGAGCTAAAGGATATCATTAACCAACTTGCTGTGCTTGAAATTTAAAGCTAAAAACAACAACAAGTGCAAATAAATAAAAAAAAAAAGAAAAGAAAAGCTTAGATGGTTGAATTGGCCCAGGCCTAACAGCTGGGATGCTGACTCCAAGACTGTAACCATTAGTCTCTGTGGCTCAGGGCTTACACTAGTTCAAGGTGCTCTATAAGCAACTGTATTGGTGGGGAAAGTAAAGGCAACCACATTCACCCAACCTTTAGGGGTCATCTCTGGGAAGGAACCCAGGTACTCAGAGATGGGGCACAAGGCCATGACCTCTAGGCCCTCCCCATCTAGTCAGAGAGAGATTCTTAGACAAATGGTCTCAATGCTGAGTGAAGTCAGGGAAAGCTTCCTGTAAGAGGTGATGCTTGAGTTCCAATAAGTGCTTGGCCTGGAGTCAGCACTTACCGAATATTATCTATTTGTTTTTTACTATTCCCCATGATTTTAGAGAGAGTAGAGTGGAGAGGAAGATGGCATTCCAGACAGAGGAAAGCACACCATCCAGGACAGGTAAGCATGTTGGGGGTTCATAGATGATTTGGTTTGGCTGTGACTGGGCAGTGGGGCAAAGTACCAGAGAAGTCTTCTTGGGGCTGGTTGACATCCCTCTGAAAGCAAGCCCCCACATGGACATGAGGGCATGGGATAGTTCAGGGTGGGTGTGATGGAGGGATCAATGAGCATTAGGTTGTTCCCCCAGCTATGCAGTTCGGCCTGGAGCTTTGCACGACTGACTAGGAATCTCGAGAGTAATCTTGGCGGCTGCCCCGAGCCTTGCCCGGTGCCATCTAATCTGCAGATGGCTTTAGTCCATCCAGAAGTGGTGTCTTCACTGAGTCACTCACTTTCCTGACACTTAGTAGAAAATCAATAAGCCTTGGGTCCTGTCTCCTTCCTTTCTCCAAATTCTTGAAGACTGTGCCCAATACCTACCCAGGAGGCCACTTGACCATACAAGGACTTGACCAGAAAATAGGAAGACAGGCCCGGGCTGGGCCAGGTGGACCTGAGTCTAGAAAGTGTTAGTTGCTCAGAGGTGTCCAACTCTTTGTGACCCCATGGACTGTAGCCTGCCAGGCTCCTCTGTCCATGGGATTCTCCAGGCAAGGATACTGGAGTGGGTAACCATTCCCTTCTCCAGGAGATCTTCCTCACCCAGGGTTTAAACCTGGATCTCCTGTATTGCAGGCAAATTCTTTACTATCTGAGCCACCAGGAAAGCCTGGCTAGTCTAGAAAGGGTCAGGCAAAGGCTATGGGGACCAGTAGCCTTTCAGCCGAGTGGAGAGAGGGAGGGCCGTTTCTGATTCTCTGCCGTGAAAAAGCCCCATTGTGGGGTCTTCAGGGGAGAATATATTTATTTTGTTTCCTGAGCTGTGTGAACAGGGCACTGTGCTGCCTGGGTTGAGAGGCTTCTGTGTGGCTGGGGAGGGATCACACCCCCCTCCTGGGTGGTGTGCTATGAAAAGGCTTCATTCAGCCGGGCCTGGCGGCCCACCGACAGCCCAGGCTCCTGCGCTGTCCCTGGGGGCGGCCTGGCTTCCCTCCCTCTCTCCCTGAGGTACGGGCTTGGGGCTGGGTGTGGGTGTGGAGGCCACCAGGTCAGGCCCAGTCCCCGCGGGGCCCTGTCACCCTCAGGTTCGGTCCCTCAACTGCACACCTCGGTGTGGAGCTGACCGAGGGAGAGGGCCTGGGACACAAGAGCCATTTGGTCCCTGTCTCGACTTGAGATGTAACTCACATTGGGAGAAGTTTCACACATGCAGTCATAGAGAGCTGCTGAGGCTGACCTTCACCATACAACTTTAAATCCTTGTTCATTGCTAGGCCTCGTGTTGCCAAGTTGGGGGTTGGGGGGGGCGGGCTCTGTATGTTTATATAATTTCTATGATTATTTTGTGAATAGCACAATTATGTTGCATTATTTTGGGGGTGTGTGTGTGTGTGAAGAGTGTTAATTTGTTCACAGGAAATGCTTTAAACACACCTCAATTTTTGGAGCCCTGTTTGGCATCTTTCTATTTTTTGGTACACTGGGAGACTCAGTCCCTGGAAGTAGACCAAGATCGTCTGGACCTCTGAGGACCCTTGGCAGAGACAGCCTACCTCCTGAGCACGTCTGGATGCGAGGGGCGAGGTGAGCGGGCAGGATGCCCGAGTCCCGGGCAGCCATGGGAGCCGTGGGTGGAAGGACTGCGTCCTGGCCAGCCGTCCCTGTGAGCAGGCAGAGAGGCCAGGGAGGGGTCCTTCTGAGAAATTGACTGGCTTCCTAGGTGATCAGGCTCCTGACGGGGAAGATGAAGTTCAAATCCTTGTGGGGCTGTTCTCTGTCTGCCTCTCCCACTGTGCTAGGCTCCCAGGCCAAGCATGGGCTCTCTCTCATTGGATGTGCTCCCCACCCCGCTCAGACCCCCACCCCAGTTCTCTACTGCCTTTCTGGGCTCACACCACCCACCTGGCTCCACCAGCAGAAGCTATCTTACTCAAAGTTTAAGGAGGAGAGCCCAGAACCCCCAGCTGCCGTGGGGTCTATCTCAGTGAGTGGGTGGCTCGCTGTCACTATCCCGCCTGTCACACTGGCCTTCTGTCTTCTAGACTGGCCCTCCAGCTCTGTGTCTGCCTCACTGAATGACCATGGGAGGTCACTGAGCCTTGGTCTTCTCATCTGCACAGGGGAAGGATTGCATTGATTGGTCGCTGAGGGCCCTCAAGGCTCCAATTTTCTGTCAGTCTGGAAATCTGGATGCAGGTATACTGCAATCAGACTGGAAATATCTTTACACGAGTACATGGGAGGTCATGCCTGGATGCTAGCCATTCTGTGTGCCGTAATACTCCCCAAAGGGGGTTTCTCCTGGACATTTGCCTCCACATTAAAGATGTTTGACTGGGGCTTCCCCGGTGGCTCAGTGGATAAGAATCCAGCTGCCAGTGCAGCAGACATGGGTTCGATCCCTGATCCAGGAAGATCCCACATGCCGCAGAGCAGGTAAGCCCATGCACCACAACTATTGAGCCTGTATTTTAGAGCCCAGGAACCGCAACTGCTGAGCCCCAGTGCTGCAGCCACTGAAGCCCGTGTGCCTAAAGCCTATTCTCCAAAAGAGAAGCCATCGCAATGGGAAGCCCGTGCACCACAACTAGAGAGTAGCCCGTGCTTGCTGCAAGTAGAGATAAATCCTTGCAGCAACGAAGACCCAGCACAGCCAAAAATAAATAAATAAAATGAAATTATAAACAAAGATGTTTAACTAGTATACAGCCTCCCTCATCCCTCCCTCTCTTTGCAGACAGTCGTAGAGAAGGGCTGGGTGCTGGTGTCAGGAGCGGAAGTTGGGGAGTGAGGCAATGAGGCTAAGGAGGGAGGGAGTTGGGAGTGGGCTGCACTGGAGGGGTGACTGCTCAGCCCTGGGGAGCCCTGAACTCTCAGCTGCCTGTTCTAAAATAGGGTCTGATTTCAGGTTATGGCCCACTGAGCCCCTGGAGAGGCTCCCTTCCCAGAGGAACAAGAGGGCCATTTGCTCTCCAGCAAGACTTCCTGATGGGGAGGCATCTCGGTGGCCCTGCACATGCTTTCAGTTGTGGACTTGTACTCAAGGGTGAAAAGAAGGTAAGGGAAGCATCTGGCTGGGCATGGCTCAAATGCCTGAGAGATGCATATACCAGCAACTCTAGCTGAGATGTGACATCACTCTGAACTTGCAGGAGAGGGATCTGGCTTATCTGACACACGACATAGTCATCCCAGAGAAAGCTGGGATGTTCTCAAAGGATGAAGGATGGATTCACAAATAGATGGATGGATAAAATTAGGCTTATCTGAGAGAGAAATCTCTAATGACTTTATGTAGATGACTCATTTATTTAAGAGAGAAAAACTGAATTTCATCTCAATGTTTTGAGCCTGATGGACTAAGAGAATGAGTCTGAAAGGGAGGGCTGCTGGTCAGGGTTGTGGAAAAGAGATGGATGTTCAGCTTGCAGAGTGGGGATCAGGCAAGGATGGCTTGATCAGAGATCTGTTGGGTTTGAAGCAGCAGAACAGAAGCCAAGTGGAACAAGGGGTTCTTGTCAAGGTGGGGATGTAGATTTGGAAACTTCATACATAGAGATGATAGCTGATAGTCTGTGAATGAGTCAGTTCTCAAAAGAGAGACATTATGGCAAAATATGAAGAATAGGGACCTTGGAAGCTTGAATTAATATCCTTTGGTTTATAAATGGGCAAACTGGGCTCCAGAATTTGCCATTCATTCACCTAGCAACCCATCCATCCATCCATCCAACCATCCATCCACTCAACAAATATATTTATTCAGAAGCTATAATGTACAAGGTAATATTCCTGATAATGTTCATGGTTAAGGGCCTGATAAGGGATAGTGTCAGCAAGTGGGCAGTGGAGAGAGAAGGATATGGGAACCAACGAAGGAGGATGTTGAGGAAAGCCAATAGCATCCTATCTCATGGGGCTCAAAGAGCAGGAAAGTTAAAGAAAACAAGTTGGATTTGCTCTCTGGTGGATCCTGGAGAGAGTTTTGGTAAACTGTTGGCAAGGAGGAGTCATGAATGAAGGAGTTAAGGAGAGACTGTCTATACTTCTGGAAGATGGACAGAAATGATGTTTATCTTCTGCATCATGCTTTTCAGTGTGAAGCACTATATCTGTGTAACCAGCACATTCACCAATTACAGATATATTGTCTGTAATGTCTAAATAGTGTTCCATCAAGACAAGTTTCCCTGATATAGAGCAGATGCTCTATTGCCTACCATCCATCAGTCATTTACTAGTGAAAGCATGTGCTTTGGGAAAAGCCCTGTGCCAGACAGCAGAAGACCTGGTTTCGAGTCCTGGCTTTGATGTCTGTCAACCAACCAGATTATGTTGGCCAGATCATTCAATAAGAGCTTTTTATCCATACACCAAGGAAGTTACTTCCTACCCCTTATCTGGTATTGCTGTTCACTTTGGACTCTCCGCAAATATATTACTTGCAATTTGTGGCTGCTACATAAATACACTTGTTGTGTCAATGGATGAAAGGATGGATGGCTAGGTGGATGAGTTACAAATTCTGGAGCTCCGTTTGCACATCTATAAACCAAGGGACATCAATTCAAGCTTTCTGAGAGTCCTTCCATCTCCAATCATCTATGATCTTCTATGACTAAGCTTTTTATTAAAATCACAAGCAGAATTCTTCCAAAGTTGTTTAGAGCTAGCACACCTGGACCAATTAAGCTTCTATAGATTATCCCAGTGAATCTCCTTGAGGTTAGAGACTGGACCATCTATTATCATGGCTCCAAAACCTTTCTTCTATGATCAGAGATAGAATCTTAAAAGGTTGATACTAAACATTCACTGAAGGAAAAAGGAATCACTTCCAACTATACTCTGATTCTCTAGAGACACTTAAGGATGTGTTTGGGGCTTCCCTGGTGGCTCAGATGGTAAAGAATCTGTCTGCAATGTGGGAGACCTGGGTTCAATCCACGGGTTGGGAAGAGTCCCCTGTAGGAGGGCATAGCAACTCACTCCAGTATTCTTGCCTGGAGAAGCTACATGGATTCTTGGGTAGGCCACAGTCTGTAAAGTTGCAAAGAATTGGACACAATGGAGTGACTAACACTTTTACTTCAGCATGTGGTTCTCATGGTAGACAACATGCCACAGTGTTTGCCAGCAACTCAAAGATGTCCTTGATGAGAGGACATGTCCCTGTAGCTCGTTTCTGGTGAGCCACCCCTATGTGGCTTCGCAGTTTCAGGTTTGAGCTTGTTTCTTCCCTGATAGCTCAGTTGGTAAAGAATCTACCAGCAATGCAGGAGACCTTGGTTTGATTCCTGGGTCAGGAAGATCCATTGGAGAAGGGATAGGCTATCCATGTCAGTATTCTTGGGCTTCCCTTGTGGCTCAGCTGTTAAAGAATCTGCCCGCAATGTGGGAGACCTGGGTTTGATCCCTGTGTTGGAAAGATCCCTGGAGAAGGGAAAGGGCACCCACTCCAGTATCCTGGCCTGCAGAATTCCATGAGCTGTATAGTCTGTGGGATCACAAAGAGCCGGACACAACTGAGCAACTTTCACTTTCTACATCCAATAGTCCATCAACTCAGAATCCGGATCATCAGCACAGAATCCCAGTTATAGTGGGAAAGGGAAGCTGACCATTTGGAAAGCATCCAGAGGCAGGTGGCCAGGAGGGTGAAGGGTCTGGAAATGCCTGAAAATGAGGAGCGATGAAAAGAACGAAGGGTATTCATCCAGAAGAGAAGATGACATGGCACCTGCTGCCAATAGTGCTGTCCAAGCTCACTGGGACTAGAGTTTGTACTTTTTTCTCTGCATGGTCCTGAGAACAAACCTGTGACTGGTGAATGGGAGGAACAGGGAGGCTGATTTCAGCTCATTCTAAGAACCTCAGGAGGTTTTTTTTCAGCCAAGTTATAAGAATATAGAATTGACTGCCCAGGGAAGCAGAGAGTAGGCTGACAATTGCCAAGGATGGAGGAACACAGATTGCCGTAAGCTGGGTAGTTACACCAGGTGACTTCTCAGACTTCTTTCAGTGTGGAGGTTCCAGGATCCCAAAGAATTTCGAAGTGGAGTAAAGAGAAAGCTCTTTGCTTTGTCGATTTAGAAATTGTCTGCTGGTCTTAGCTGTGGTTCATCTCATACCTGCTGATCTTCTCTAAACACATTTCTCTACTCAGTGGTTTGGGTCTTCCAGCTGAAATGGTTATAAACCTCTTTTCTCTCTCTCTTTCCTTATTAAAGGATTTTTTTGGGGGGATCTTTTTCTTTTCCAAATAAAGAACTTAGGAAGTCTCAGGAAGACTGGACCTATGTGGAGAAATTCCATAAGAAATAATTAACCAAACAAACAAACAATAAACCTCCAAGCCAAAATTATATGGCAGTGAAGTGCACACCTCCCAAATTCAGGTTGTTCTACTGTCCAGAGCACAGAACTTTTGTCTGTCTTCAATATCTGATGGATTTGCCTGACCCAAGATTGGACTTCTTAAGTTCGATTCTGAGCATGGGTAGGTGAGAAACCTTCTGAAGCTCACATCTCCTGAAGATGGATAGAGAGGGAGAAACTTGGTTTCCATGGCAACTAGGGGTCCCAATCATAAGCAATCATTTTTTCTACCTGGAACCAAGTCTTCGAAAAGTGACTCAGCCTGAGGTTAGCACATTGGGGACCTCCTATCTGGTGGTTGGTGATGTCAGTGGAGAGATTTTCATGGAATTATTCAGAGTAAGGCCCACAAAATAGAAATTAACCTATCAGCTGCAGGGCCTAAAAGAAAAACTGATTTGCAACCACTTTGTGACAACACCATTGCCAACCAGAAGTAGCCTTTGGCTCCCTGACCCAGGGCTCAGCTGGAATTTTTTTCACAGTAGCATAAACTCTCAGAGCCAGCATGGCTCTTCGGGATTGTCCAACCCCCTCATTTTACAGATGAGGTTTCGTTTGAAGCTAAGTTCCAAGCAGGATTTGCATCCAACAGGAAAGCATTAACATTTTCCAGAAGCCGCCCTTGCCTCTCTGGTGAAGGCTGCTTTAGCACAAAAGTCCGTGTCTTGTTTCAATTAGCTTGCATGCTCTGGGCACAATTACTGGAAAATGGGGAGCGAGGCAGAGGAAGTGACGTCACTGGAGACCCTGGTAAGAGCCTGGTGATGTTTTGACAGTCACTGAGGCCCTCACTAATGTGATTGGTGATGGAGACAGGAGTGAGGCTGCTGTTCCTGGAGAAGCTGGTTCTAGGTGGCAGCTACTGGTCCTCAGGGGCCATTATGGGAGAGGCACCCGAGTGTCAGGCCTCAGGTAGGGGTGGGAGTGTGTCCACGTGCTGAGTACCAGGTACAAGAGCGCCATCTACTGTCTGAGGATATCAAGTGGCTCTCTGCCTCCACTGTGGGCAAAGACGCTGTAGTTAAATATGCTGGGCGGCTTCTCCAGGGCTCTGAACTGTTTGAGGAGGACCCTTTTCTCCAGCTGTTGTCCCCAGCACCCTCCCCCTCCGCCAACCTTGGTTCCTCCACCTAATGCAACTCGCAGAGGAGCTAGGTTCCACCACAGTGACCAGGAGTCACAGAGGATGGGCTCCAGTTCCCTGGGTCATGGGCTTTCTATGAACTCACAGAAGCCTCTGCCTCATGGGTTTCTCTTCTGAGAATATGTGTGTGTGTGTGTGTGTGTGTGTCTGTGGTGTGTCTTGGGGAAGGGAGGGTGGAATGAGGGAGTTGGTGCTATTGTGCTGAGAATGCAAGTCCTGTTCTGCAGCCTAGAGGAAAAAATTAGTACAAACTAGAAGAAAGAAAATTTTGGCGTTTCCAAGAATACTTAAATAATTGCTGCTATTCTGCCCCTGAGATTGTTGGTTTGTTTGAGTAATATCTCTGGCCTGAGTCCTTAACACCACTCTGGCTCCCAGAGGCCAGGCTGGCTCTGTCACGTCTGTAAGGATTTCACCAGAATGTGCAATGTTCAGAGGGACTCCGTGGCGACACAAAGGAGCCAAACACTGGGCTATAAGGAAAGATGGTGAAGATGGCATGTCACTGTCCAGGGACACTTCTCGGGGCTCACAATTCATAGCATTTCAGACGTGTTGAGGCTTTCATGGGGCTTCTTCAGTTCCACTCCAGGCCTCTCCTCTATGGGGAAGGTTGGCTCCATGCCTGCATCCCTTCTGGGTCAGAAGACACCTATTGGGCTGCCTCAGGGCCACTGATACTCTAGAATTCCCCCCAAGTCGTCTCCACTCTGTTCCCCCCAGCCCTGCCACAATCCCAGGTGCATCCTCAGGGCTGTCTCCTCCCAGGGGTCCAGCAGGTGCCTCCTCTTTCAGCTTTTGCCTTTAAAAGGGGGCTGATCATCCATCCATCCCCACCCACTCCCTGGGATGCCCTGAAAGGCTCCATTCAGCATCAGACACAGCATCCTTGTTCATTTCCAATCCCTTGGTTCCCAGCTTGGAAGCTGCTAACCAGTCTCCCAGGCCAGGAAAATCCTGCTCAGGTAGGACTGTTCCTAGATCTTTCCAGACTTCCACCTGGATGGCAGCTTTGGAGCTTAAGAGCCAAACATGTTAATTTATTCTATGGTTCCTCCATGATCCTCTACCTTGGAGTCATGCTGGATTGGGGTCTCCCTTCTCCAATGTGCAAGAGTTACATGTTAAGGTAAAACTTGGGGGAGGGGATTCAGAACAGTCCCTACTTCCCATGTCATCCTGTCCCCCCAGCCTTGCTCTCACCCCATGGCTCCTCCCTGTTCACCCCTGCAGCCGCCCTCCTCCGGGTGGGGCTGTGTCCCCTCAGATGGCAGCTCCTTCTAGTGATGGCTGCAAGGAGGAAAGGCCGGGACCCGTATGTCTTCAGGTTGCTGTGGAAGGAGTTGCTGTGGCCTTGAAAGTGTGTCCTGGGTCCCAGAGCCTTGAGCTTTGGTCCTGGGCTCCCACCCATGGGCCCTTTTGACATGTGGGCTATAGAGCAAAGCCTTCAAATCTGCAGCTTTGGCATTGTTATTGGGGTTCCCATTTCCTAGTCATGCAACCTTAGTATGTGAGTGTGCTCAGTCGTGTCTGACTCTTGGCAGCCCCATGGATTGTATCTTACCAGGCCTTTGTCCATGGGATTTTCCAGGCAAGAATACTGGAGTGGATTGCCATTTCCTTCTCCAGTGCCACCTTTGGGAAGGACTTAATTCCCCCAGCTTTAGTTTTCTCATCTGTAAAATGGGGTTAGCAGTACAATCCACAGTCTCTTTTCTGAAACCATGTGGGTCAGATATGCTCCAGGACTCCGAATTTTTCAGCTTCATTTATGTAACATGGTGCATCTATCCTACATGACATAATACCCCACTGGGGTCTGAAACACCTTGTAATCAAACACATTAGTGTTTCTGTAACTGACTTTTGAACATTCACACTACATGAAATAAAGGCCATAAATGGTCTGGGTCTGTTCAGTTCAAATTTTGTCACCATACAATTTTTTTTTTTAAATTCTTTTTCAATTTTCAGAACTTTGAAAGGTTGGAGTCGCAGATAAGGGTCAGGCTACCCTGTGTCTCCATAGATAATGGCACGCAGCAGAAAGAGGTGAAAAAATGTTCATGGTCTGATGCCAGACCCAACCCAGCTGTGAGCTTTGGGATAAGACAAGTCTCGTGACAAGGTCAAGGGTGATGGGTGAAGGAGAACCATTCGGGGGCAGCTGTGCTGTTACCCGAGTGTCTGAGCCATTGATTCCAGCTCCACAGATCCTGAGCCTCAGCCGTCACAGGGCCCTGAGCCTTTCCCTGGCATCTGACTTAATCCCCCTCCAGGGCTGGACTTTTCTCAGGTGGATCCTCAGCGAAGACCCCTGCCATACCGGTGACCAGTAAGACCAGAACGACTACCACATGATCGTCCTCAGGCCCCGGGCTCCCCGACCATTATGGGCTGCTGCCTCCGACAGCTGCAGCTGTTCTCCACCTGCATGGCCTTCTCTCTGGGGGCCAGCGTGGGCACCTGGAAGGGGGCCATAGGTAACTGGCCCATGTTCATCTGGTGCTTCTGCTTCGTCCTGACCCTCCTCATCCTCATAGTTGAGTTATGTGGGCTGGAGGGCCACTTCCCCTTCTCCTGGGACAACTTTCTCACCACCTGCAACTGCTACTCTGCCCTCCTCTGCCTCTCGGCCTCCATCATCTACCCCATCATCTACGTCCAGCTCTTGTCCAACAGCCACGACTGGGACCGCACCATCATCTCCACTGTATTCTCCTGCATCGCCTTTGTGGCTTATGCCATGGATGTGACCTGGACTAGGGCCCAGCCCAACATGATCACAGGCTATATGGCCACTGTGCCAGGCCTGCTTAAGGGGCTGGAGACCATTGTGGCCTGTGTCATCTTTGTCTTCCTCAGCAACACCTCCCTGTACCTGCACCAGCCAGCCCTGGAGTGGTGTGTGGCCGTGTACTCCATTTGCTTCATCTTGTCATCCGTGGCCATCCTGCTGATCCTGGGCAAATGTGACAACAGGCTGTCCATCCCCTTCTCCATTTTCCAGCTTGTGCTGACCCTGCTTTCCGTCCTCCTCTACACCACTGCTCTGCTCCTCTGGCCGCTCTACCAGTTCAATGAGGAGTTGGGCAGGCAGCGGTCCAGTGATGTGAACTGCAGCAGTGGACTCCCCACCTCTGTGTGCATCTGGGACCAACAACTGGCTGTGGTTAGTTTGACAGCCATCAACCTGCTGATTTATGTGACTGACCTGGTGTTCTCTGCCCGCCTGAATTTTAACAGCGGCTGAGGCTTTGCCCAAGGGCTCCCAGTTCCTCCCTTGTCTCACCTGAAGTTCATCACCAAGCTCTGATGTCCTCTTTCTGGCTCTCCTCTCTCCCTTCTCACATCCTTCTGCATTCATCTCATCCCCTTTCCCATTTCCTTCCCACCTTCTTCTCTATCTCCTTCCTATTTTCTTTGGTTGCCCATGTCCTGTTTTGCCTTTTTCTTACTTCTCTCATCTTTTCTACATTTTCTGCTTTTTTCCCCTTTTCTGGTCATTCTTGGTTTTTTCGTCTCCTGTGTCATGACCACCTCTCTCCATTTTCCTTCTTCTGATCCATCAGGACCTGAGACTCCTTCCTTCTCTGCCCACCGGCCCCTCCCACCTCCTAAGGTGCTGACTGCACAGCACACAGCCCTCTGTGCAGCTGTTCACACCCTGGGCCTCTGGAGGGGCCTCGTTGCCAAAGCGTGTCTGTCCCCCTGGGGGTGTGTGATGGGTTTGGGGATGGGGGTGTGTAGCAAGGCATTGGGTCCTTTTTCTTTTTGTACAGTGTGTCTCCCTAAATTTAAGTTAAAAAAAAAAATCTCTGGAGGTCAGTAATTTCCAGTGGGAGGACTCTTGAAGCAGAGACCCTGGGTCCCTGGGCCCAGCTAGTGGTTGGCCCGTCTGACATTGGCTCCAGAATTTCTCCAAGCTTGCTGAAAACCCACCGCCTGCAGAGGCCGTCTTAAAGGAAGCAAAGGCTGAATGCTTCCTATCCTAACTACTCTCTGGGGAATCAAAGTAGGAGCTGCTGAAGAACCCCAGAGTCTTGAAGACTCCTGTCTGCAGTGTTGGTGAGGGGCAGTGATGTGGCCCTCCTGCCTCAGTGATCAAAAGAGCAGGTCCTGTCTCTGCAATGAGAAGAGCATGGCCCTGCCAGCCTTAAAGCTGATGTTAGCCTGCCTGGGATTTTTTGTTTTCTTTTTCTGGTCAGGAGGATAAAATTGACTGAATGGACCTGTTCTTAAAGGTGAAATTTCTTTTCTGTTTTTCTGGGGAAGGTGGGTTGACTGAGTGGGGATTTTAATTGCTGTAGTCAAATGAATTGCAGTACTTGAGTGTGTGTGCACACACGTGTCAGTGGCTTTTTGCCACTGAATTCTGCTTTTCTGAGACTCAGGCATAAAGTGACCTATATAAATGTAGAAAAAATATGTATGGTTTCTTTTAATTACCTGGAGTTTCCAATCCCCATCAGCCCCTGCTGTCAACCATAGAGAGAAATCTTGTCCTTTCGTCCACATCCACAATGTTCTTTTTTTTAAAACCTCAAAGATAAAATAAACAGAATGAAAATGAAACCAACAAAATCCACAGGTCCTAATTGCCCAAATTTGACTAGAAATCAGAAACAGCCCAGGTCTTAAAGGGGCCCGGCTAGCCCTTGGATTCCTGTCTTTAAAGGTGTGTGGTTTGTGCCTACTGACTGTGTGTGGTTGTGTGTGTGTGTGTGTGTGTGTGTGTGTGTGTGAGTGGGCAGGCATACGTTAAGACCAGCAGCCCTTTAAATAACTGGTGAAGTCATCTCAAGCCTTCTTCCTCTCCTGTTCTCAGCCACAAAGGCTCAGAGCCCAGCATCCTAGAGTCACCAGGGCCAGAGGAGCCAGGCAAGCAGAGCTGTGGGGGAGGGGAGGGGAAGGACCCCCCACTGCTGCCCCTCACCCTGGTACTGGGATGAAGCATGTGATCTTCACCCAGAGGCAAGTGGGGTGGAGGGGGAGGGCTCCCAGGAGGTGGTCCTCATGGCAGGAAAATCTTAAGAAGCAGTAAAATAAAATTCGTATTTTAAGACAAGAAAAATTTATTTGGCCAAATACACCTAAAGCTGGGTTTAAAAGTTAAACAGATTTCTTTTTTGCAATACTTCTTAGGACTAAAAGAGATCTATAGCAGTAAGTGATTCCCAGACTTATGTGATCAGGGAACTGTTTTCCCATGGAACATCATGGACAGTATTCCATGGGATACTCTTTGGGAACCATCAGTCACATCTCCCTCCCCCAGACTGGTTCAACAGCTTGACTGGAAAGGCTCTACCAACATCAACATCACCTCCCACAGTGGGCCATCTTATTTTGCAGCAGCTTTCATTCCTTAGGGAGTGCGAAGTCCACTTGCCCTGCTCTCTGGACTTGCACAGAGAATTTCAATCTCTGCTCAGCTGGAGAGTTCTCCAAAAAGTCCTCAAGAGTCCTTGGCTCTCCTCTGCTCACCTGCTCTAGACAGAATGTCTTTGCATTGATTCAGGTGCTTGTTCAGGGCAGGAATTGGGTTTTGCTGTGGGATCTGCAGTGCCTGGCACACAGTGAACATACAGTAAATAGTTGTTTAGAAGAGAAAGGCATAGAGCCTCCCTGGATTGCTCACACAACCACAATAGTGCCTCCATCTCCAGAGCTTCCACATTCCTGGCTGCTTCGTCGTCAAGCCACAGCCTTTCCCGGGGTTTATTATTAGCAAAGGAGACAGGGCCCCTGATGGCAGGAAGCTGGCTGGGGCTCAGGATGCTGGCCCTTCAGCCCTGGGGGCCTCTCAGCAAAGAGTCCCTCGGAAACAGGGCAGCTGTCCCTGAGGAGGGGCAGGCTGGAGGGGCCTCACTCCCCCCACACACTGGGCCCTGGAGGAGCCCCTGTGTGAGCAGGACTGCAGCCCTGGCTGACGGGACTGCCTTGGGCAGGTGACCTGGGCAATTCCATGGTCTCCAGGGTCCCTGCCGCCCTGGCCACGTGTCCCTGTCACAGCCCTGAAACCCCTTGAGGCCCCTGTTCTCCTGTCTCAGTTCCAGTCCAGGCCCCTCCTCCATGACGAAGGTTGGCTCCAAGCCTGCATCCTTTCTGGGTCAGAAGACACCTACTGGGATGTCTCAGGGCCACTGGGATGCTAGAATCCTCCCCAGTCATCTCCACTCTGCACCCCCTCACCCCTGCCCCTGTCCTGGGTGCATTCTCAGGGCTGTCCCCTCCCAGGGGTCCTGCAGGTGCCTCCTCTTTCAGCTCCTGCTCTTAAAAGGGGGCCGACCATTTGTCCATCCTTACCCCCTCCCTGGGATGCCCTGGAAGGCTCCCCATCAGCATCAGACACAGCATCCTTATTCATTTCCAATCCCTCTTCCCAGCTTGGAAGCTGCTAACCAGTCTCCCGGGCCAGGAAATTCCTCACTCAGGTAAGACTACTTTCTAGATTTTTCTGAACTCTTACTTGGATGGCAGCTTTGAAGCTAAAAAATCAAACATGATGTCAGTTTATTCTGTGGTTCCTCATGACGCCACCCCAGAGTCATGCTGGGTGGGTGTCTCCTTTCCCCAGTGGGGAAGAGTCACATGTTAAGGCAAAATTAGGGGATGGGAATTTATAACAGTCCCTACTTCCCACATCATCTTGTCCCCACAGCCTTGCTCTCACCCCATGGCTCCTCCCTGCTCACCCCAGAAGCTTCCCTCCTCAGAGTGGGGCTGTGTCCTTTCAGATGGCAGCTCCTTCTAGTGATGCTGCAGGGAGGACAGGCCAGGACACGTGTGTCTTCAGCTTGCTATGGAAGGAGGCCGAGGGCCGTGAAGGTGGGTCCTGGGCTCCCACCCGCGGGCCCTGCTGACATGTGGACTGTAGAGCAAAGTGCTCAAACCCACAGCTTTAGCTGTGTTTTCTGAGTTCCCTCTTCCTGGTCATGCAGGCCACCTTAGGCATTTGATTCCTTGAACCTTAGTTTTCTCATCTATAAAATGGGGTTAGCAGTATAATCCACAGTCTCTTTTCTGAAACCCTTGGGTCAGATGTGCTCCAGAATTCAAAATTTTTCAGTTTCAAACAAGTGACATGGTGCATCTATTCTATATGACAACATCCCACTGGGGTCTAGAAGTTCCTTGTAATCAAGTACATTAATGTTTCTACAACTGCACTTTTGAGCACTCATAATACATAAAATAAATGAAGATCATAAATTATCCCAGATCTGTTCAGGTCAAATTTTGATACCAAATGAATTTTTAAAAATTCTTGTTCAGTTTTCAGAGGATTGAAGGTTTGGGGTTGCAGATAAGGACCTTCCTAGCTTGTGTCTCTATAGATAATGGCACATAGCACAAAGAGATATAAAAAATGTTCATGGTTGAGGCCTGAGCCACCCCAGCTATGAGGTTTGGGATAAGACAAGTCTCTGGACAAGGCCAAGGGTGATGGGTGGGGAGAACCATTTGGAGCAGCTCTGCTCTTACCCGAGTGTCTGAGCCATTGATTCCAGCTCCACAGATCCTGAGCCTCAGTCCTCATGGAGCCATGAGCCTTTTCCAGGCGTCTGACTCAATCCACCTCCGGAACAGGATCTTTTTCTGGTGGGTCCTTAGGGAAGACCACTGCTGTACTGGTGACCATGACCTGCCTGACCGTCACAACACCATGACCACCCGGTCGACATCCCCAAGCGGTGACGCCAAGTTCAACATGTGCCGCTTCCTCCGCCTGCCGCAGCTCTGCTCCACTTGCGTGGCCTTCTCGCTTGTGGCCGACATGGGCAATCCGAGAGGGGCCATAGGTAACTGGTCCATGTCCTTCTGGTGTGTCTGTTTCGCCATGACCATCATCATTGCCATAGTTGAGTGTTGCAGGCACCCGTCTCACTTTCCTTTCTTCTGGTACAACATCTCTGTCACCTATGCCTGCTACGCTGCCCTCATCTACCTCTCAGCCTCTATCATCTACTCCATCACCTATGTCCAGTTTGTGCCTTATGGTCCTAACCAGGACCAGGCCATCGCCGCCACTGCTTTCTCCTGCATCACGTCTGTGCTGTATATCATAGAAGTGGCCGGGATGTGGGCCTGGTATGAGCTCAAGGAGATCTTCTACAAGCACACCTTGCGAGCCCTGCTGAAGGTGCTGGAGACCTTCGTGGCCGGTGTCATCTTCGCCTTCCTCAGCAACACCTCCCTGTACCTGCACCAGCCGGCGCTGGAGTGGTGCGTGGCCGTGTACTCCATCTGCCTCTTCCTGGCAGCTGTGGTCCTCCTGCTGGACCTGGCTGAATGGGAATACATGCTGTCTGGGCCCTTCTCCATTTTCCAGCTTGTGATCACCCTGCTCTCCATCCTCCTCTATGTCAGCGCTCTGGTCCTCTGGCCACTACCAGTTCTATGAGGAGCTCGGTGGGCAGCCTCAGAGGTCCAGTGATGGGGACTGCAGGGATGAGCTCACCTACGACATGTGCACCTGGGACCAGCGACTGGCTGTGGCCATCCTGACAGCCATCAACCTGCTGGTTTACGTGGCCGACCTGGTGTACTGGGCTTGCCAGGTTTTTCTGTAGGGACTGAGGATTAGCCCACGGACTCCTGATCCTCTGCTCATAGGAAGTATTCTCACCGAGCTCAGATGTCATCTTCCTGGCTCCCTCTCTCCTAACATCCTTCCCCATGCATCTCACTCTCTTTTCTGTTTGCTTCCCCACTGCTGCTCTGTCTCCTTCCTGGGTTCTTTGGTTGTTCAAGTCCTGTTTTGTTTCTTTCTCTTGCTGCTCTCATCTTTCCTTCATTTTCTGCTTTTTGGCCCTTTTTTGGTCATCCTTGGTTTCTCATCTCCTGTGTCCTGACTGCCTCTCCCCATCTTCCTTCTTCAGATCTGTCAGGACCTGAAACTCCTTCCTTCTCTGCCCACCGCCCCCTCCCACCTCCTAAGGTGCTGACTCTGCAGCACACAGCCCTTTGTGCAGCTGTTCACACCCTGGGCCTCCGGAGGGGCCTCATTGCCAAAGGCTGTCTGTCCCCCGGCAGTGCCTTAATGGTGTGGTTGGGAGAATTTAAAGGGTGTGGGAGAGTAGGAAGGGATTGGGCTTTTTTCCTTCCAGTGGAGCAACTATACTGTGCACTTCCCCTGTAAGTTAAAAAAACTCTCTGAAGGTGAGTAATTTCTAGTGGGCAAGATTCTTGCATGAGATACTCTGGGTTCTTGGGCCCCACTTGGTGCTCAGTTCTCCAAGAGATTGGCTCCAGAATTTTTGCAGGCTCATTAATCATCCGTTGCTTAGAGGGCATCTTAGAGGAAGCCAGGGGTAAATGCCTTCCATCCCAACTACTCTCTGGGGAACCAAAAAAAAAAAAAAAAAAAAAAAGAGCTGGTGAAGAACCCCAGGGTCTTGAAGTCACCTGTCTGCAGTGTTTGTGAGGGGCAGCGATGTGGTCCCCCTGACTCAGTGATCAAAACAGATCCTTCCTCTTCAGGGAGAAGAGCATGGACACTGCTGACCTTAACGCTGTAGTTTGCTGGGTGGTTTTTTTTTTTTTTTCTCCTTTTCTTTCCTTCTGTTCTGGGGGCCAAAAATTACTGAGTGGCTCTGTTCTTCAAGAGAAAGTTTCAAATTTTCTTGGCAGGTGGTTTGTAGGGGATGGGGGTTGCTGCTTCCATTGTCAAAGGAACTGTATTGTTTGAGTGTGAGGGGACACATACATGTGTTTTTCTGTGTCAGTTGCTTTTTGATATTGCTTCCTGCTTCTCTGGGACTAAGGCATAATTTGAACTATATAAATGTGCACAATTTTTAAAAATTTTCTGAAGCTTCTTGTTCCTATCAGCACAGCTACCAATCATAGAGAATGACTTTTTCTATTCTCCCACATTCATAATAACCTTTTCAACGTCAATATAAACATGAAGGAAAAGAAAAAAAAAACAAAATAAAATCCACATACTCTACTTGCCGCAAATTTGCCTAGAGCTCAGAGGAGTCCCAGTCAGTTTCCACCCTCACCCAAATATAGGTCTCTGGGAGCCCCTCCCATTGACTCCCCACTCAGGCCTGGACTAGAGCCTGGGGGTGTGGCCCAGCCTGTGACACTAGATGTTGGGCCCCACCCCAGTGCCCATTATCCTGTCCCCTAGCTCTTAAAGGGGCTGTGACAGCATCTGGATGCCTTGTATAAAGGTATGTGCTTGTGTGCATGCTCAGTACACATGTGTGTATGTGTGTGTGCCCTTGTGTTCCCTTGCATTGAGATCAGCAGGCCTTTACAATAACTGGTAACTGTGAAGGTCCCACTAGTCTCCTGTCCTCAACCACAGAACCTCAGAGCCCAGCATCCTGGTGTCACCAGGATCAGAGGGGGCCAGGCAAGCAGAACTGCGGGGGAGGGGAGGGGAAGGACCCACACTGCTGCCCCTCATTCCTGTCCTGGGATGAGGTGTGTGATCCTCACCCATTGGTAGGGGGCTGAAGGGGGATGGCTCCCAGAAGGTCATCCTATGGCAGGCAAATCTTAAGAAGGAATGAAATAAAATTAATATTTTAAAGCAAGAGAAGAAAAATTTGCAAGTAAAATGTTTCTCTGCCCATTTGGGCCTCTTCCTTCCTTGCTAGTGTGCACTGTGCATTAGTCTGACCTCCTGCTGCTGCTGCTGCTAAGTCGTGTCAGTCATGTCCGACTCTGTGCGACCCCATAGATGGCAGCCCAACAGGCTCCCCCATCCCTGGGATTCTCCAGGCAAGAACACTGGGGTCTGTTGACATTTCCTTCTCCAATGCATGAAAGTGAAAAGTAAAAGTGAAGTTGCTCAGTCATGCCCGACTCTTAGCGACCCCATGGACTGTAGCCTACCAGGCTCCTACGTCCATGGGATTTTCCAGGCAAGAGTACTGGAGTGGGGTGCCCTTGTCTTCTCCAATCCGACCTCCTAAAGAGCAGAAATATCTGCTCTGCCATAGAGATCAATTTTTCTAGCCCAAGCCATGGAGCTTCTTAGAAGATAACACTGCTTACTTACTTATGATTTTATTGAGGTCACTAGATGTATTACTTGTGTTCTGCCCATTTTACAAGATTCTTGTTTCTTTAGTCAATGATGAAAAAAATAAGATAACTAGGCTACTTGAACCCGCCTGCACTGCAGGAGACCCTGGTTCGATTCCTATGGTGGGAAGACCCCCTGGAGAAGGGATAGGCTACCCACTTCAGTACTCTTGGGCTTCCCTGGTGTCTCAGTCAGTAAAGAATCTGCCTGCAATGCGGGAAACCTGGGTTTGATCCCTGGGTTGGGAAGATCCCCTGGAGGAGGGCATGGCAAACCACTCCAGTATTCTTGCCTGGAGAATCCCCGTGGACAGAGGAGCCTGGTGGGCTGCAGTCCATGAGGTCTCAAGAGTTGGGCACAACTGAGCGACTAAGCATACATAAGCACAGGCTACTTGAAATGAAATATAATATATGGTTCTCTAAGATCCATGATTGTGATAGTGTGATTCTAGATATGAGAAGAAGCAACAGGTAGAAACCGTCTCCTGGAACTGAGAGACTTGTGAGACTTGTAAGACAGGTGGTCCAGCTGTCTTTTAGCTGCTGTTGCCAGGACAGGGTGAGTAATAGCACGTGAATGGTCTATCCGTGAAATCCCCAACTGATCTGGGAATGAGCATTCCTAGCACCGTGGGACAAATTGGTGAAAAATGTCTCCTAAACCTTGGCTCAAATTAAGACAGAAACAGAGGGAATTGTGTAATAAAGAATGTTGCTGACTACCCAGTTCTACAAGAATCAAGCCAGGACATCCTTTGTGATCCAGTGCCTAAGACTCTGCACTCCCAACACAGGGGCCCTGGGTTTGATCCCTTGTTGGGCAACTAGATCCCACATACTGCAACTGGGACACAGCCTAGCCACATACATAAAGAAAAATATATGCTTTTGTAAAAGAGAAACAAGTCATTAGCCACTGCAGTCACTGATCTACAATCCACCCTGGAAGGGATTCAGGGTGAAAATCAGGATAAAGTACTTTGTGCCCTGGGACAAGTGTAAGAACCAGACCTCAGATAGTTAGATATTTTCAGAAGAATTTTTTTATGAGCCCAGTTTCTTGCATCTTCCCATATTCAGAAAAGCACTAAAACCATTACCCAAGATATCTGGTCCTCATGAAGAGCAGTAACCTATACCAAGCTGTGTGTCCCCAAATCACATACATCCTGCCCTCCTTCTTACTTCTCCAGGACAGGGCTCAGAGCTTCCTGAGAGACTGTCTCCCCAGTTATACTTCTCAGGTTGGCTCCAATAAAACTTTTATTTCTTTCTTAAGTTGACTATTGACTAATTTTTCATTGATAAACACATTGACACACCCAAGTTTTTGTGCAGGAGTATCATATTCTTATATTTCCTGATTCAAATGGAACTCAGCCCTGGGACCTCACTTCCCAGGAGGATGGAAATGACTCCATGCTTTAGTAAAAGAATTGCCCAGGGTAGGCTCACCTGAGGTGCTCACTGTCCAAGACTGGTGGTTATCAGGGTGGCTGCTCCACCCCTCCTGTTGGGGATTAAGGATCATTTGTCACAATTCCAAGGCTGGTCCAGTCCCCTCACTGTGGAGCTCGAAAGAGAGTGTAAAGTTTCTCTGCTTAGTCCAACCCTCTCGTCATAGAGGAGGAGCAGCTGGACCCCAGGGAGGGGAAGGATGTGTCCAGAGTCACCCTGTGTGTGGCATAGTCAGAGTCAGGACCAGGTGTCCTGTCCACAGGCCGGCTGTCCATCCAGGGCCCCACGCTGCTTGTGACAAGTGTGGCAGCAGCATCCTCTAGGCTGGGATTCTGTCCTGTACACCCTCATTCTGCACAAACCTGTCCCGTCCCCCTGAGGAGGGCACTCACTGCTGCTGAGTCCCTTTCCTCATCTGCTAGATGGGGGAGGGGTGCCAGAGGCCCCTGGTCCCTCCCAACACTGCCTTTCCCTGATCCTGTACTGCTGGGAGTACAAAGGGACCGATCCCAAATAGTAGAAGAGGAAATGGAAACCCAGAGTGAGGAAGAGGTAGATTGGGGTCCACAGCTCGGTCCACAGTCACATGTGGTCCCGCCTCCAGTCAAGTGGCCCCACAGCCCTGGTCTGGTCTCCCTGGAGATGAACCATGAGTTGCATGGAGAGCAGAGCCCAAGAGATCTGGTTTCTGGTTTCAGTTCTGCCACAGGATAACTCATGAGCATGGATGAGTCTCATCACTGATCTGAGCTCCAGTTTCCCGTTTATAAAATAGGAAAATTAGGCCAAAATCATGGGTTTTAAGCTATGTCCTCTGGAGACCTTGGTTTCTAGTGAGATGGGGTTGCAAGTAGGGTGTTGGCCCATCCAGCATTTTCTCTAACCAGAGCAATCTGGCTTGAATCAAACTCCCACTCAAGATCTCATTTGAAAATAAGATTGGAAAGATTGGAAGTGATTCATATGCTCATCTTTAGGGTGGTGGTTAATAAACTATGGTGTAGACAGAAGAAGAAATACTAAACAGCTGGGAAAAAAATGAGGATGCTCTCAAATAATGATAAGGAAATATCTCCAGTATATACAAAGTAAAAACAGTAAGGTACATAGTATGCTATTTTAAAATGTATAATAGGGAGAGGAATAAAAATAAAAATATCTATAGATGATTGTTTTGCTTCAAGAAACACAGAAAGGACCCCCATGAGTTCGGTGGAGCAGATGCCTGGGTCTTAATCAGAAAGAGGAGCTGAAGAGAGAGTAGATGGAGCCACAGGTAGAAGTGAGGCTTCTCAATATATGGCTTTTTAAAAAGAATATTTTTATTTTGAACCATGTAAATACATTACCTTTCAAGAAAATAAAATTTAAGTTTGAAAAATATGCCAACTGGAGAAGAAGAGTCAGGGGAGGGATAGTTGGCAGATGGTTTCCATGTTCCCTGCAACTTTGATGGACAGTCTGGGGGAGGAGCTGAGAGATGCCCACACAAGCCTGTCTCCAAAGGCAGAGGGAAGGGAGGTGCCTTGGATCCAGGGGTCTGGGGAGGGGGAGCTGTGGCCCCCAAGCCCACCTGCTATGATCAGGACTCCCCCAGCCCTTTAGCACACACAGCTGATGGAGAAGACCCCCGGTGCCCAAGCCTCAGGCCCTACCCTTGCTCCCTGCCTGGCCTGGGCTCTCTGTCTCCTGAGGCAGTGGCCAGAGGCTCCCTCCTCAGCCGGCCAGACAGAGCCTCCTCCAGGCAGTGTGACTCCAGCTGACGCCCCCACTCCCCAAGACTGTGGCCTGAGCCGCATCCAGAACAGAGCCCGGGGCACAGATGTTCCCATGCTCTGGCTCTGGAGCAGCTTCCTAGAATAATCATGGAGATAGCCTTCCCTAATTTACCTTTGAGTGGAGAGAAGAGGATTTCTTCTCTCCTGGGGCATCAGGGACCTGGTTATCTGCCCTGGAAACCAGTGCAGGATGCCAATCCATGTGGCCCTTGTCTGTGTTTTTGTCTCCTGTCTCAAGGTGTCTGTATGGAGGCAGATGAGCTGAGGAGAAGGTAGTGTCTAAGGTCTCCACGCGCTCTCTGGCACTTTCTGGCTGGCTCGTCAACAGGAAGTGGTCTGGCTGAGATGAGGGCGCTGCTGTGGGACCTCTGCTTGGGGCACTGCAGTTAGAGCAGGACAGACAGGAGCCCAGAGATTATTCCCGGACCCAAAAGAAGAGGGAAGGGGCTCAGCCTTTCCTGAGGTTCTAGTACCTGCTGAGATTTGCAGGAAGCCAGACTTGAAATCCAGGCTCTGACAAGGAGTAACTGTGTAACCTTGAGCAAAAGATATAATGTAGTTTTTGGGCCTCAGTTCAACATCTATAAAATGGGGATGACAAGAAATATATCTCTGAAGATGAAATAGAAATAAGTAACCTAGTCAGACTGTTGTTGCTGAAGAAATGGCCATTCCATTCCTCTTGGGTCTAAGGTACAATGCCAAATCCAGGGAGAGTTTAAGATCTTGAACCAAGTATCTAGGTTCAAATCCCAGCTCTGCCACTTCCTATCTGTGTGATCTTGGCCATTGACCTTTCTGTGCCTGTGAAAATGGGGACACAGAGAGCATAGTTCAAGGGTTGTTGGGAGGATCAAATGAATTCACAGCAGTGCTTGACCTGCAGGGAGCATGACACGTGTGACCTCTTGTAACTGTTGTGTCCACAGCAGCCCCGCTGCAGCCCAAGTCCTCAGGGCCCCTTTCTCAGCCGACAGAACCTATGAGCTGTCATCTGAGGTCTCTTCTGGTACCAGGCTGGGCTGGTGAGGGTTTGCCCAGTTGCTCTTTTCTGCATCTGCTTCTGACCAGGCGTTGGGAGGTGATGACGGGAGCTCCATTCAAGCCCATCTCCTCACCCCCACTCCAACCAGCATCTGTTTCCATAAATCCCTCGAGTGCTTTGTCTGGAAGAAGAGTAAGCTTCCTCAGGCAACAAAGTTCTCAGAAACCATCCATCTGGGCAGCTCACGGAGTGGGGCTCCCTCTGGGCATCCTCTCCTCCCTACATTGACCTTGACAAACCTTAGGACAAATGACACCCTCTCAGCACTACAGCCAAGGGAAGGCACCCCCCTGGTCCCACCTGCTGCCCCCCTGCCCCTCGGGCTTCCAGCTGCCCACTGCTGCCTGCAGCACGCCATCCCTCAGGCCACCACGTGACCGCAATGGTCCACATCCATGCTGAGCCCGGGCCAGCTGCCCATCAGCCCAGACCACTGCCCCCAGTAACACTCTCGTTGCTAGTCTGGGACCACACCTTTTGCTAATCCCTAAGAAGAAAGAGCTTGTGTTTCTTTCTGGTGCTCCAGGCAGAAGGAAGGATTCCAGAATATTCTGTTCCTGGACCCTGCAGAGGCTGGCAGAGACCCAGATCCCTCCATCATCTCAACCTCTGACCCACCACAGCACCCTGGCACCCCTGCTTTCTCCTCTTCCCGCTCCACAAACTTGTTTTAAGCTTTGTTCTTGGTGTCAAGAAGTTGCTCCTTATAGGCATGTAAGGAAAGAGTGTTCTGCATCATCGAGCAAATAGGGGGACAGAGTTCCCAGTCCATTTGTAGGAAGCTGTCATTTTTTTTTGTTGAAACAGGCCTAATATGTTATGTGTATATTATTATAGCCTATTGTAAAATAGAATGCAAACTCTACATTCAGCTTCAAGTAAACTGTGAGGCCTCAGACATAAACACTACAATATAGACACACCAAGTAGAGCATTTGCCTCTTTCACTCATGAATATATTCCCAGCACTGAACTGAGCTGACAGCAGGTGTTTGTTGAATGAATATGACTTTATAATATAGCCTTATGAATATTACCTTACAGCCTCAGGATCCAGGTTGAACCTCCTGACCAGAATACATTCTGTTCTTTCTGTCTTCAGTGGAAATGTTACAGAATCACTGGGTTTTGTGTTATCTCATTTAATCTAACAACATCATGGTCATGTATAATGGACATCTCTGTGAAGCAGAATCACTGAGAATGTGAACTCCCCCCTATATTAGAGGATGTCTCTGTCATGTGAGTTTTGGGGAGAGACTGGGCATGAACCTCAATAAGAAACATAAAAAAGCAGGTAAATAATTAACCTGACATGCCTGGGCTTGGACACACACCTAAGGAGCAGGTGACAAACAGACACAGATCAGATCATTTGCTTCTGTGGGGCCTGCAGTAGCATCCAGTATGTACTTCCAATGGCCGTGGTGTCTAGACCAGCTGCCCGTGGCTGTGCCCTGGCTGCCTAGCTCCTGCCTTCCTGGTCTGAGCCTATTTCTAAGCCTGGTCCCACCTTAATAATTCTCTAAGCTACCCAGCAGCTCTCTAGTACAGTTGTTCTCTTCTTAAGTTGCCAGAGATGTTCTCTGCAGGGCTAATCAAGAGCCCATCATGTCTAAAAGCAGGTGTTAATTATCTCTATTTTCTGGATGATGAAACTGAGGCTTAGAGTGGCATTGACTGAGCACAGGACTGCCATATTCCAGGCTGAGCTCTGGTCTCAGTTCAGGGTTGGGGGACATGTAGACATGTCAGTGGAAAGGCACTGAGATGACCAAGAGGAATTGGGAGAAGTTCTCAGTGGCTGGAGGGAGGGAGGCAAAGAGGCAAGAGAGATAGAAAGAGGTGTTAGCTTGCGGGGCTTTGGAGGTGATATTTTGGGATGTGTGTTTCATCCTGAGGGAGCAAAGAGAAGCCTGAAAAGTTTTCTTAGTTATGTTCACTCCAAAGCAGACATTCAGGTAAAAAACGGAAACAGTCATTAGTAGGAAGCTTATGGCAGGAGAGCAAGTGAGAGGATGGATGGATGTGGACCAGGTGGTGACTCTAGAAATGAAGAAGAGAGAGGATGGATTCACAAGTATTTTGTGAAAAGCATCTGTGAAGTTGCTGCCGTTGACTAAATGAGAAAGATGAGGAAGGATCAGCATGTTTTGGGTGTGGGAGGTTCAAGAGGTGGGATTGGACATGTTGAGTGTGAGGTACCATACATGATTCAGAGAGAGCACTCAGCAGGTAGCTGGATAAGACTCTAGCACTCAGCAGAGATTAGCTCTGGAGGCAGGAACTGGGGAGTTGTCATCATTCAGCCTATTTACTTCATTCAGCATCTTCTTAAATGTCACATCCATGGAGCAGTCTTATCTACTCCCCACATTCCAATAACTCCCTCTTCACCTGTTTTCCCATTGTCATTATATTTATCACCAGATAACATGCTATTCTATATTGGTTTGCATATTATCCATCTAGATAAGTAAGATTCATGAGGGAAGGAACTCTTGGTTCCATTCTCTGCTCTCTGTTCAGTGCCTAGAACACTTATGGCCATCTGACTGGATAAAGACTAGAAGGTGTGCAGAGAAGAGGGGGTCTAGGCTGGAGTCTGAGGACCTGAGACCCTCAGACAATGGGAGAGGAGGAGGAGGGGGGAGAAAAGAAGGGAGGAGAGGCTGAGTAGCAGGGGGACCATCACTCCAGAGAATGGTTCCTGGTGAATTGTGGGAGAGATCCATTTCTTAATAAATTTCCTCCCTCTAGAAGCACGTGGTTGTTGGATCAGGCCACATGACAGAAATGTCAGTGAGGCCCATCACTTAAGCTAAGATACTTCGTCCGGTGTCAATCCACTACATTAGCCCTTGTGGCTCAACACCTCATCCTTCCACCTCATTGTGTACGGAGACCGAGGATATCCCACATCAGATACTTCACAAAGTGTCACTTAAGCAATCAAGATGGTTGGTGGATCAGGAAGACCTCCCTGAAGATGATTAAAAGTACATCTTAAAGCATAAAAAAATTAACAAGCAAAAGTGAGGAAGGTTTGGTTATTGATTGTAAGGATCTATAATTCAGTGCAGAAGTGATGTAAACTCCTTGGGTGGAGAAGAGGAGAAAGAAACTCGAACATAAGGCACCAGAGGATGCCTCTATGTCCCACTGTCAGAAAGAATTTGGGTAGAGAAGTAAGAGAGCTGAGAACTCCAAGCCAACACATTGGTTTGAAGCCTCAGAGCTTAGGTAAACAAGGAAACATCTTCAGCAAAGAAAGGTCAAAAGATACCACCTCAGGATTTGGATATTTTAATAGTCTTCAAAGAAGCAAAGACTAAGGTCTATTTCAAAATATACCAAAATACTCCTCTGAGGTCAAACATCCAACTGAATAAATAAACCCAATTCAAAAAAGGTGGGCCTGAAGTGTCCTAAAACAGTGCAATTTTCTCCGGAAGTAACAAGACGTGGGACTTAAAGGCAAAGCTAATTAATAAAACACATGAAGGATCAAGTGTCAATCAAAATCACTCAATTGATAAAATACAGAGAAATGATCAAATTAGAAAAAACCATGAAAAAAAGAGGAGATAAAACATGAGCGTAACGGTTGGATGGTCCTACCAAAAGTCTACAGCAATAAAGTGCTTGATAGAAGTGTGGTGAGCAAAAAAAAAAAGGGATAATCATACCTGGTGGGGGTGGGAATAGCCAAACTAGTATCAAGCCGATGAAAGACAGGGAGATTTCTTAAAAAACTGGAAATAGAACTGCCATATGACCCAGCAATACCACTTCTAGGCATATACACAAAGGAAACCAGATCTGAAAGAGACACGTGCACCCCAATGTTCATCGCAGCACTGTTTATAATTGCCAGGACATGGAAGCAACCTAGATGCCCATCAGCAGATGAATGGATGAGGAAGCTGTGGTACATATACACCATGGAATATTACTCAGCCGTTAAAAAGAATTCATTTGAATCAGTTCTAATGAGATGGGTGAAACTGGAGCCCATTATACAGAGCGAAGTAAGCCAGAAAGATAAAGACCATTACAGTATACTAACACATATATATGGAATTTAGAAAGATGGTAACGATAACCCTATATGCAAAAAAAGAAAAAGAAACTCAGATGTATAGAACAGACTTGTGGACTCTATGGGAGAACCCGGGGGTGGGATGTTTCAAGAGAACAGCATCGAAACATGTATATCTAGGGTGAAACAGATCACCAGCCCAGGTTGGATGCATGAGACAAGTGCTCAGGCCTGGTGCACTGGGAGGACCCAGAGGGATGGGGTGGAGAGGGAGGTGGGAGGGGGGACCGGGATGGGGAATACATGTAAATCCATGGCTAATTCAATGTATCACAAAAACCACTGCAATGCTGTAAAGTAATTAGCCTCCAACTAATAAAAATAAATGAAAAAAAAAAATAGAAGCACACGAGTTGGGCCTCAGGTGCAGGTGGAGGAAAGCATGTGTATCGGGAGGGGCCTCAAGGAAACGTGGAGGCAGGAGCCCAGGCCGCCTCCCTGAGCTCCGGCTGGTTCCCCCTTTCTTGGCCTCCCTTCCCAAGAGCGCTCAGTGTGTGGTGCCCAGAGGGAGGGGCGGGGTGCTGGGAGCATCTGGGACAGAGTCTTAGATGTTAAGGGAGCAGGAGGGAGAGGTGAGGTTACAGCTGTCTCTGGGGGCATCAAGTGTCAGTAATCGTGGTCCCTCCCCTCATCAAGACCAGTTGAATATTTGCTCTCAAATTTTTCATAAATCTGCCCCTGCCATCCACCCCTGAAGTGTCTTTGCTCAAGGCCCATCATCACATACCTGGACTATGAAATCAACCTCCAAACTGGCCACCCAGCTTCTTGGCCAGCCTCCATTCCATTTCCCTCCTACAGCCAGAGTGTTAGTTCCAGAGTGGGCCTCTGATGGATCAGCCCCTCCTTACAGAATGTCAGTGAGGCCTCATCACTTACAGCTAAGATCCTACTTCTGTCTCTGGTGTCCAGATCCATCTACATTGAGCCCCGTCTGCTGCTCCTGCAACACCTCCCTTCCTCCCCACCTCACCTGTTGTGCTCACGTGAGACCCAGGAGCTTCCCACATCAGATTACTTCACAGAAGTGTCACTCTGAAAGCAATCAGAGATGGAGTTGGTGGAATCAAGGAAGACCTCCTGGAGGAGATGATTAAAAGTCAAGTCTTAAAGTGCATATAAAAAGTTAACAAAGCAAAGAAGTGAGGAAGAGTTTTGGGTTATATGATTTGCTCAAGGATCTCATGAAGTTTCAGTGGCAGAGTGGATGTGACTGCTGCTTGTGTGTGGGAGGAGGGAGAAGAGAGAACTGAACATGGCCAACCAGAGGCTGCTCTATATGTCCACTTGGGTCAGGAATGAGGTTTGGGGTGGCAGAAAGTAAGGAGTTGGAGCTGAGACACTTCCCCAAAGCCAGGACCACATTGTTTGCAGCCTCAGAGCTAGGGTAGACAAGGAAAACCATGCCCTTCAGCAAGAGGAAAGGTCAAAGATGATACCCACCTTGACGGGAGTTTTGGATTTTTTTTAAGTCTTCACAAGAGAAGCAAAATCTAAGTCTTCATTTCCAGTGAAATGGGTCCAAATATACATGACCTCTGAGGTCAAACAATGCCAACCTGTAAATTAACACAATTGGCACCCAACAGGTGTTTGGCCTGGAGTGTCCTGAGCAGAAGCAAGTGCAATTATTCTCGGTGAAGCTTCCAACAAAGACGTGAGGACTCTCCCAGAAAAGCGAGTCCTGTAAGAGGGGCTCACAGTTTAATGACAAAGCACATGAAGGATCAACCCACTGTGAGTCCCAGGAGCTCCAGTGAACACATACTAATATGAAATACTCAGCAAACCAATACACTTTGATAAACAAATACACTAATGATAAACACATTAGAAAAAGACACCATGAAAAAAAGACAGGAAGATAGGAAACAGAGCTGTAACGGGTTGAAGAGGGTCCTCCTGAAATTCATGTCTACTCAGAACCTCAGAACGTGGCCTATTTGTATAGAAGTATGGTGATGCAAACATACTTAATTAAAGATTTGGGGATGGAGATCATCCTGGATGGAGGGTGGGACCACAGTCCAGTGACTGGTATCTTTACAAGAGAAAGGACACAGAGATTTACACACAAAGAGTTGAGAGAAGATGAGCACATAAAGACAGAGATGGAGTTAAGGTGGGGCGGGGGGCTACAAGATAAGGGGTCTCCAGAAGCTAAAGGAGGCAAGGACGCACCCTCTCGGAGCATCACAGGCAGCACAGCCCTGCTGACACCTTGATTTCAGACTTATGACCTCCGGAACTGTGAGAGAATAAATCTCTCTTGTATTAAACCATCAAGCTCATGGTAACCTTATGCAACAGCCCTAGGAAATAAAAATAAGTAAAAACTTGGAAAATATAGTCTCTCATATTTTTATAAATTACAGATAAGCTAGCTGACCTACTCTAGAGCATGATAGTCACATGGATCCCAGGATCCCTTGTTATTTCCTGTGTCCCCCAGTGTCTGAGACTCACAGGGGAGGGTCCACTGATCTAGAGAAGAGGAGTCAGTCCAAACGCCCACAGGAGCCAGGAGGGAAGGAAATGAGTAAAGGGGATGGAGAGGACCAGGGCCCCTGGAGAGGACCAGCTGCACCTGTCGGGGGTGGTGGAAAAGAAGGAGGCCCTGTGCATGACACACTCTCATGTGTATAAAATGGAAAAAAAGATACAGATATGCCCTACAAACATGTGCATTTATGTACACACAAGTCTACATATTTCACAATATGTGAAATGTGTTGATGACTGTACATGAGGTTGAGGACACAGATGCTCCCTGGATGGAGGGGTGGACCAGGCAGGAAGCCTGGTCATGCCCAAGAGAAAAAATCAGGACATGTGAGATGATCATAGACTTGCTTTATGTCAATTATACAGAAGAATAAGAGAAATATAGAAAACTACATGAAGATATGAATGGAAAACAATATAGAGGGCATAGCCACATCAGCTCCAGCTCCCCCAGCCCCCCAAGGACACATAGCTCAGTGACACCAGACCTCCTGAGGCTTCTAAAGGAGCTGGGAGTCTGAATTTTAATGTGAAATTAAAGCACTGCAGCTTCCAAACCCTTAGGGAAAGAAATATTAATACTAGTGATTCTACATCATTTCTTCATAAAAACACTGTGTTGGAAAACTGAATACATCAGGAGTCCACCTCCAGTGCAAACTAGTTTACAGCCCCTGATCTGGAGCAAATCAAGCTGCATGTGCCTATGTCCAGAGTGGGGCCAGGGCCTTCTGGGTCCTCTGTGAGGGGTGCGGGGAGGGGAGCAGATAGGTGCATGGATTGAGAGCGCCCTGTCAGAGACCCTCTGAGGAGCCCTTCGTTTGCTTTTATTCATTTAATTGACACATAGTTGGTTATAAGCCCATTGCACAGATGGGGAACCTGAGGTTCTGATGAGTAAATGGACAGGATCATCCAGTTATGAAATGTTTTATCCTTGTAACTCTGGTGTCCATTTTCCCTCTTCCTTCTCTGTCCTGGCACCTCTTCCTTCCTTCCTCTGTCCCGGCCATGACCCTCCCAGCTCACTGTCTTCTAGTCCACAGGCCTGGCCGCTGGGCAGGCAGGGCTCAGCCACATCCAGGCTGTGCTCTGACGGGGGCACCATATCCAGGCTCACAGACTAGAGTGGAGGGGGTGCTGCTGGGAGACTCAGGCAAAGCTGCTGCTTTCCAGGTGGGGGAACTAAGGCCCAGAGAGGGCACAGGCCTTACCCAGGGTCACACAGCTGGAACTCCCATGCCTCTCCTTCCCCAAGTCTCCCTCTGTGCTATTAAATGGATCTAAAGTTGTCTTTTAGCCTTAGGTGTAAATTGCAGGGTCATTTTGTCTAGGTAAGTTGGGAACAGCTTTGGGGACAGACACCCCCATCAGCCCTCACCCAGTGCCCCTCCCCACCCGGCAGTGCCCACGGGGAGGCCGCAGGCTCCAGGGCTCCCCTGGCAACTGGGGCTCAAGGAGCTCTGGGAGTCCAGGGCGGTTCTCAGGGTTTGCTCTGTCTCTCTTTCCAGCCTCAGCTTGCCCCAGGGTTTATTATCAGCAAAGGTGACAAGGCCCCTGATGGCAGGAAGCTGGCTGGGGCTCAGGGTGCTGGCCCTTCAACCCTGGGCACCTCTCAGCAAAGAGTCCCTGAGGAGGGGCGGGCTGGGAGGGGCCTCACTCCCCCCACCCTGGACCCTGGAGGAGCCCCTGTGTGAGCAGGACTGCAGCCCTGGCTGGCGGGACTGTCTTGGGTAGGTGCCTGGGCAATTCCATGGTCTCCAGGGTCCCTGCCACTCTGGCCACGTGTTCCTGTCACAGCCCTGAAACCCCTTGAGGCCCCTGGTCTCCTGTCTCAGTTCCAGTCCAGGTCCCTCCTCCATGGGGAAGGTTGGCTCCATGACTGCATCCCTTCTGGGTCAGAAGAAACCTACTGGGCTGCCTCACGGCCACTGGAATCCACACCCCCTGACCCCCAGTCATCTCCAGTCTGTCGCTACAGCCCTGACTCCAGTCCTAGGTACCTTCTCAGGGCTGTATGCTCCTAGGGGTCTAGCAGATGCCTCCTCTTTCAGCTCCTGCCCTTAAAAGGGGGCCAGTCATCCATCCATCCCCACCCCCTCCCTGGGATGCCCTGAAAGACTTCACATCAGAATCAGATATAGCATCCTTGTTCATTTCCAATCCCTTCTTCCCAGCTTGGAAGCTGCTAACCAGTCTCCTAGGCCAGGAGAATCCTCACTCAGGTAGGACTACTTCTAGATATTTCCAGACTCGCATATGGATGGCAGTTTTGGAGCTTAAAAGCTAAACATTATGTTAATTTATTCAGTGGTTCCTCCAGGACACTCCACCTTGGAGTCATGCTGGGTTGGAGTCTCCCTGCCCCAGCCGGGAAGAGTCACATGGGAAGGCAAAATGCGGGGGAGGGGATTCAGAACAGTTCCTATTTTCCGTGTCATCTTGCCCCCACATCCCCAAGGCCTTGACTCCTCCGTTTAATCTCTGAAGCTGCCCTCCTCCGGGTGGAACTGTGTCCCTTCAGATGGCAGTTCCTTCTAGTGATGGCTCCTGGGGGGACAGGCCAGGACACGTGTGTCTCCAGGTTGCTGTGGAAGGAGACTGTGGCCCTGAAGGTGTGTCCTGAGTCTCAGAGCCCCGAGCTTTGGTCCTGGGCTCCCACCCACGGCCTGGCTGACCTGCTGAACTGTAGAGCAAAGTGCTCAAACCCACAACTTTGGCATTTTCATCTGGATTTCCCACTCCTATCTACGGGGCAACCTCAGGGAAATACTTAACTACCCAGCTTCAGTTTTCTCATCTGTAAAATGTGGTCAGCAGTACAATCCAATATCCCATTTCTGAAACCTTTGGGTCTGCTCCAGAATTCAGAATTTTTCAGCTCCAGATAGGTGACATGGTGTATCTACTCTATATGATATCACACTCAAGGGAGTCTGAAAGCACCTTGTAATCAGATATATTAGTGTTTCTGCGACTGAACTTTTGAACGTAAATTGTCTCATGTTTGTTCAGGTCAAAACTTGTTACCAAATGAATTTTTTCAAAATTCTTTTTTCAATTTTCTTAGCCTTGAAGGGTTGGGGTTGCAGATAAGGACCAGCCTAACTTCTGTCTCCATAGATAAAGGTACACAGCTCAGAGAGATAAAATACTCAGGGTTTGAGGCCAGACCAAACATGGCTATAAGGTTTGGGATAAGACAAGTCTCCTGACAAGGCCAAGGCTGATGGGTGGGGAGAAACATTCTGGAGCAGCTGTGCAGTTACCCGAGTGTCTGAGCCATTGGTTCCAACTCCGCAGATCCTGAGCCTCAGCCCTCACAGGGCCCTGAAGCTTTTCCAGGCGTCTTGACTCCAGAGCTGGATCTTCTTCTGGTGGGTCTCAGCAAAGACCACTGCCGTATCGATGACCTAGACCTGCACAACATCACAACCTCCACATGACCGTCCTCAGGCCTGGGCTCTCTGACCATCATCATGGGCTACTTCCTCCGCCTGCTGCAGCTGCTGTCCACCTGCATGGCCTTCTCACTGGTGTCTGGTGTGAGCACTTTGCAGGTGGTTGCAGGTAACTGGTCCATATTTGTCTGGTGCTTCTGCTTCGTCGTGACCCTCATCATCCTCATAGTCGAGTTGTGTGGGCTTCAGCCCCGCCTCCACCTCTCCTGGGACGGCTTTCTCATCACCAGCGCCTCCTGTGCCACCTTCTTATGTCTCTCAGGCTCCATCGTCTTTGCCACCTCCTGCATCCAGTTGCTGCCTCACAGCCCCTTCGGCAACCATGCCATTGCGGTCACTGCCTTTTCCAGCCTTGCATCTCTGGCTTATGCCACTGAAGTGGTCTGGACCTGCGCCTGGTCTGGAGAGTTCTCCTGCTCTGTGCTCACCTTGCCAGGCCTGCTTCACAGGCTGGAGATCTTCGTGGCCTGTGTCATCTTCGCCTTCATCAGCAGCCCCCACCTGTACGTGCACCAGCCTGCCCTGGAGTGGTGCGTGGCCGTGTATTCCATCTGCTTCCTCCTGTCAGCCATGACCCTCCTGCTGAACTGGTACAACTGGGACAACAGGCTGCCTGTCCCCGTCCCCCTTGTGCATTTGGGGCTGACCCTGCTCTCCGCCCTCCTCTACGCCTCAGCTGTGGTCCTCTGGCCACTCTACCAGTTCAATGGGGAGTTCGGTGGGCAACCCCAGAGGTCCAGTGACGTGAGTTGCCATGATAAACTCACCTACTATATGTGCACCTGGGACCAGCGACTGGCTGTGGCCGTCCTGACAGCCGTCAACCTGCTGATTTATGTGGTTGACCTGGTGGACTTGGCCCGCCGCTTTTTTTATCAGCTTCTGAGGCTCTGCACCAGGCCCCCCCATTCCCTCTTGGTGTCAGTGGAGGCATCTTCACCAAGCTCAGTCGTCCTCTGATGCCTCTTCCTGGCTCCCTCTCTCCCTCCTCACATCCTTCTCCATTCATCTCACTCTCTTTTCTGTTTCCTTCCCTCCTTCTGCTCTGACTACTTCCTGTCTGGTGTGGTTGCCCACATTCTCTTTTGTCTCTTTCTCTTGCTGTTCCATCTTTCCTATATTTTCTACTCTTTGTCCCTTTTCTGATCATTCTTAGTTTTCTCATCTCCTATGTCCTGACCACCTCTTCCCATCTTCCTTCTTCTGATCCGTCAGGACCTGAGACTCCTTCATTCACTGCCCACCGCCCCCTCCCGCCTCTTAAGGTGCTGACTCCACAGCACACAGCCCTCTGTGCAGCTGTTCACACCCCAGGCCTCTGGAGGCTCTGGTTGTCTGTCACCCTGGCTGTGTCTTAGTTGGTACAGATGTGTGGAGTGGGGTGAGTGTGGGTAGCTAGGGATTGGACCCCCTTTCTCCCAGTGGAGGGGGTTGTACAGTGTCACTGTTGTTCAGTCTCTCAGCCGTGTCCAGCTCTTTGCGACCCCCATGGACTGCAGCACACCTTGCTTCTCTGTCCTTCACCATCTCCCAGAGCTTGCTCAAATGCAGTCCATTGAGTCAGTGATGCCATCCAACCATCTCATCCTCTGTAGCCCCCTTCTCTCCTGCCTTCAATCTTTCCCATCATCAGGGTCTTTTCTAATGAGTCAGCTTCTTTTTAAGTTAAAACAAAATCTCTGGAGGTTGATAATTTCCAGTGGGTGGGAGTCTTGAAGCAGAGACCTTGAGTCCCTGGGCCCCACCTAGTGCTCAACCCCACCTGAGATTGGCTCCAGAATTTTTGCAGGCTCACTAAACCCACTGCCTAGAGGGCTTCTTAGAGGAAGTTGTGATGACTTCCATCCCAATTACTTTCTGGACATTGAAGTAGGAGCTGGCAGAGAACCCCAGGGTCTTGAAGACACCTCTCTGCAGTGTTGGTGAGGGGCAGCAATGTGGCCCTCTGGCCTCCGTGATCAAAACAGCAAGTCCTGCCTCTGCAGGGAGAAGAGTGTGGCCCCTACAGCCTTAAAGGTGATGTTAGCCTGGATTTTTTTTTACTGATCAGGAATGAAAAATTTAATGAATATCCCTATTCCTAAAGGGGAAGTTTCTTTTCATTCTTTTTCCCAGTGGGGTTACTTCAGAGGGTGGAAATTGCTTCTGCCATAGTGAAAGGAATTACATCCCTGACTGATGCACATAGAAATATTATTCTGTGTGTCAGTGGCTTTCTCTGCTGCTTCCTGCTTCTCTGGGATTCATGAATAAGATGGTCTATATGAATATATAAGTGTGTATATCTTATTCCCAGGAGCTTCTGGTTTCCATCAACCCCCTGCTGTCAATCATAGAGAAAATCTTGTCCCTTCTCCACAACTACAATGTACTTTTTTAACCTCAAAATTAAGATAAAGGAAAACAAAACAAAACAAAACAAAACAATGCCTCCTCCCCTCCTCACCAATCAAGAGATCCTAATTAACCCAAAATGATCTAGAGCTCAGAAGAGGCCTAGCCAATTTCCCTCCTCACCCACCCGACCCTGGGTGGGGTCCCTGGTGGGATCCCTCCCACTTTCTCCCCACTGCCACCTGAGTTAGACCTTAGAGAGTGGACCATCTCTGGAAAACTAGAGTTTAAGCCACACCCCAATGCCCAATATCCCATCAGATAACTCTTAAAAGGCTCCTGCCAGCTCCTCAATGTCTTTCTTTAATAGTGTGCCAGGGACTTCCTGGTGGTCCACTGGTTGAGACTCCTGGCTTCCACTGCAAGGGGAGTGGGTTCTATACTTGGTCCGGGATCTAAGGTCCCACCTGCCGTTCAGCACAGGCAAAAACATTTTTTTAAAAAGAGTTGTGTGCCTGTGTGCATGCACAGCGTGTTTGCCTGTGTATGAGCATGCGTGTCCGTGTGCATGCTGGCATTGGCACCAGCAGCCCTTTGTATAACTGTGGTGAGGAAGTCACCCCAAACCTTCTTCCTCTTCTGTTCTCAGCCACAAAGCCTCAGAGCCCAGCATAGTAGCTTCACCAGGGCCAGAGGGGCCAGGCAAGCAGAACTGGGGGGGAGGGAAGGGGGAGGACCCCCACTGCTGCCCCTCACTCCTGTACTGGGATGAAGCATGTGATCTTCAACCAGCGGCAGGTGGGGTGAATGGGGAGGGCTCCCAGGAGGTGGTCCCTATCGTGGGAAAATCTTAAGAAGGACTAAAAAAAATTCATATTTAAGGCAAGATGAAAATTTCAGCATAAAATTGTTCTCTGACCATTTGAGCCTCCTCCCTCCCCTCTAGAGTGCATTGTACATCTGCAGTATGTGTTAACCAACCTCTCTGCTCAGCCATAAAGGTGATATTTTCTGCTTATGGCCTCCGCCACATAACTCCTTAGAAGATTAACACAACTTATGACCTTATTAATGTCATAGCTGTATTATTTGTATTCTGCCTGTTTTACAAGATTATTGTTTCTTGCATTGCCAAATGTGTGATTGAGCCTCTGGTAAAAAATAATGTTGACCTGAAATGATTGACCTGATGTATACTCTGTAAGATGCTTGATTGTCATAGTGTGACTCTAGATATGGGAAGAGGCAATAGGAAGGAGCCATTTTTTGGAGCTGACAGTCTTGTAAGACAGGTGGTCCAAAGGATTAAGGCTACTGTTACCACGACTGGGTGAGTAATAGCACTTGAGTGACTAGGAATTGACATTCTTAGTGACCTGTGACAAAATGGCCACAAAATGCTTCCTAAATCCTGGTCAAAATTAAGATAAAAAAGGAGAGGACTGTGAAATAAAAAAATGTCACCCACCACTCAGTTCTACAAGAATCAAGTAATTAGCCACCACAGTCATTGACCTACAATCCACCCCGGAAGGGATTTAGGTCGAACATCAGGATGAGACACTGTGATCTGTTAAACTGGACCTCAGATAGCAAGAGTTTTTCAAGAGAAAGTTTTATGAACCCAGTTTCTTGCATCTTCCCATACTTAGAGAAGCACTAAAACCATTAACTAAGGGAGCTATTCTTCATGAAGAGCAGTAACATTCTACCAAAACTATGTGCTTGGTTGCATGTACCCCTTCCCTGAAATCACCTACATACTGGCCTCTCCCCTTACCTCTTCAGAACAGTTTCATAGCTTCCAGAAAGATTGTCGCTCGGGTCATATTCCTTGTTGTTGCTGTTTAGTTGCTCAGTTGTCCGACTTTTTTGACCCCATGAACTGTGGCCCACCAAGTTCCTCTGTTCATGGGATTTTCCAGGCAAGAATACTGGAGTGGGTTGTCATTTCCTTCTCTAGGGGATCTTCCCGACCCCCGGGTCAAACCTGCACCTCCTGCATTGGCAGGTGGATTCTTTACAGCTGAGTTCAAATAAAAAACTCCACTTCTTTCTTAGATTGACTAATGATTCATTTTTCACCAACAAAAGCAAGCATACACAGACCTCACCAGGCTTCCTTGACGGTTCAGTGGAATTCCAGAGTAAGAGAGAGAGGCAGATCTGGGGTCCACCTTTGGGTTCACAGTCACATGTGGTCCTGCCTCCAGTCCAGTGGCCCCACCTCTGGCTGTGGTCTGGTCCCCTTAGGGATGAACCATGAGGAGAATGAAGAGCAGAATCCAAGAAATCTGGTTTCTAGTTCTAGTTCCACCACCATATAACAGATGAGTCTTGTCCCTGATCTGAATTTCCGTTTCCCGTTTATAAAATGAGGAGTTTAAATCTTAGTTTTTGAGCTGTGCTTTCCAGAGCCCCTGGTTTCTGGTGAGGTGATGTGAGTTGAAAATAGGGTGTTGGCCTCACCTACAATTTTCTCTAACCAGAGCATCCTGGTGAGAATCAAGGTCCCACTCAAGATCTCACTTGAAAATAATTGAAAAGATTGGAAACAACCCACATGGTCATGTTTAGGATGCTGGTTAATAAACCAAGGTGTAGACAGAAGAGGAAAAACTATACAGCTGGGGAAAATGAGGATGCTCTCAAAATAATGATAAAGAAAATTTCCAGGATACCCTAAGTAAAAATAGTAAGATACAGAACAATGCATTATATTCTTTTTTAATGTAATGAGAGTAGGAGAAATAAAAAATAAATCTGTGTATACTTGATCTGTGTCATGAAGCACTGGAAGGGCTCCGATGAGTGCAATGGAGCAGTCACTACCTGGTACTGATGAGAGAGGGTAACTGAGGGGAGAGTTCATGGAGCCAATTGTGGAAGCGAGGTTTCTCAATATGTGGCTTTTTAGAGCATTTTGATTTTGAAACATGTAAGTAAATTACCTTTAAGAAAACAAAATTTAAGTTTGAAAAATAGGCTAAGTGGAGAAGAAGGGTCAGGGGAGGAATAGTTGGCAAATGGTCTCCATGTTCCTTGCAGCCTTGATGAACAGGCTGGTGGAGGAGGATTTCTGCATGGGCCTGTCTCCAAAGACAGACGGAAGGGAGGTGCCTTGGGTCCAGGGGTCTGGGGAGGGGGAGCTGTGGCCCCAAAGCCCACCTGTTGGATTCCCAGGGCCTCTCCCAGCCCTTTAGCAGAAACAGTTGATGGAGAAGCCCTCTGGTGCCCAAGCCTCAGGCCCTTCTCTTGCTCCTTGCCTGGCCTGGTCTCCCTGCCTCCCAGGACAGTGGCCCTACCCTTGCTGCTCTGGCCTCCTCCATGCAGAGTGTTTCCAACTGACGCTCCCCCAGACTGTGGTCTGAGCCACATCCAGAACGGCACAGATGTTCGCACTCTCTGGCTTTGACCAGCTTCTTGGAAAAATCACACAGTCAGCGTTTCTCAATTCTCCTATGAGTGGAGAGAAGAGGGACCCCTCTCTCCTGCAGTCTCAGGCACCTGGCTGTCCACCCTGGTTGGGGGCGGCAGTACTGGCTGCCAATGCATGTGGCCCTTGGCTGTGTGGCTGTCTGCTCTCAAAGGTCCCCATAGAGGGGCTGGTGTGTAGAAAGAGGATAGTTATGTTCCATTAGCCCCTGCCTAGAGTCTCCACACTCTATCTGGCATTTTCTGGCTGGCTTTCCAACAGAAAGTGGTCTAGTTGTTGCAGAATCTCTGGTGGGTCTAGCCAGAGCAGGACACACAAGAGCCAGGAGATGATTCCTGGACCTGAGAAAAGTGAGAAGGGGCTCCGCATTTCCTGAGGTTCTATTACCTGCTGAACTTTGCAGGGAGAGAGACCTGTATTCAAATCCAGGCTCTGTCAGGGAGTAACTGTGACTTTGTTTAAATTACATAATGTACTCTCTGAGCCTTAGTTTCATCATCTATAAAATGGGGATGACAATAAATAATCTCCCTAAAGAGAAAATGAATAAATGTAATGTCACCAAATCAGATGGTTAGTATGAAAAAATGTTTGTTACTCTCTCCCTCTGGGTATAAATTGCAAGGTGAATGCCAAGCTGAATTTAAGATCCTAACCCCCCATGACAGGGTTCAAATCCCAGATCCTGCCACTTAAACTTGTGTGATCTTGGCCAGTTGACCTTCCTGTGCCTGTGAAAATGGGGACAGTGAGGACCTAGTTCATTGGCTGCTGGGAGGAACAAATGAATCAGAGCAGAGCTTGATCTGCAGTGAGCACGACACGTGTGACCTTTGTAACGGTTGTGTCCACAGCAGTCCCGCTGCAGCCCAAGTCCTCAGGGCCCCTTTCTCAGCCGACAGAACCTGTGAGCTGTAACCTGAGGTCTCTTCTGGAACCAGGCTGGGAGGGTGAGGATTCATCACAGTTGGTCTTTTCAGGGTCTGCATCTAACCAAGGGTGGGGAGGTGGGGTGGGGAGCTCAATTCAAGCCCATGCTCTCACCTCCACTCCAGCGTATGTTTCCATAAATCCCCCCAGTGTTTTGTCTGGAGGGAGGGTAAGCTTCCTCAGGCCACAGAGTTCTCCAAAATAATCCATCTGGATAACCAGGCTGTTCATGTGATGGGAGTCCTTCAGGTCTCCTCCCCTCCCTACATTAACCCCAACAAGCCTTACGGCCAATGACACGCTCTTAGCACGACTGCCAAGGGGAGTCCCTCCCTGGTCCCAGCTGCAGCCCGCCTGCCCCTCAGGCTCCCAGCTGCCCACTGCTGTCTGTAGCACGCCATCCCTCAGGCCACCAGGTGACCGCAGTGGTCCATGTCCATGCTGAGCCGGGGCCAGCTGCCCATCAGCCCAGACCACTGCCCCCAGTTACACTCTTGTTACTAGTCTGGGACCACTCCTTATGCAAATCCCTTAAAACAAAAAGAGCTTGTTCTTTCTGGTGCTTTGGGCAGAAGGAAGCACTACCAGAATATTCTATTTCTTGAACCTTTCAGAGGTCAACACAGTCTGAGATCCTTCCATCATCTCTCTTATTCTCTGCCCCCCTCCCGTAGGTCTCTGATACCCCAGCTTTCTCCTCCACCCACCCCAAACTCAGTTTAAACTTTGTTCTAATGTAAACCAGACTTGCTCAAATACAGGCATATAAACACATCATTTTCTGTATCTTCAAGCAAATAGGGCAGCACAAGCACCAGTCCATTCATAGAAATCATAACTTTGTATTGAAACATGACATGTTATGGATGTATTATTATGGCCCTATTTGGAAGGATGGATCACAGGTGAGTCTTTCTTCAAGGCTGCCTTTCACCAGGCCCCCCTCCCCACCGCCGTGCCCAACCCATCACATTATTGTCTTTGACCCTCACATTAACCTGGAACGGTTATTATTATCCCTTGTCTACACATCAAGAACCAGAACATCAACAGAGCTAGAGCCCAGGACCTCCCAGCCGGGGAGCCACTGAGCGAGCCTGGCCTCCAGCCTCTGCCAGCCAGGTTCTGCCCTCCCTGCGGATGTACCTCGGGCCAGACTCCTGGGGCTTCCAAACAGCAGGGGAGCCTCAGCCTGGTCGCTGTCTTCCAGCCTTTCCTACCCTTAGAGGACAGATGCTAGCTCACATAGAGAGGATTCTTATTGCAAATCCACCCCTCGTTACATGGACTCCAGTGAGTCCCGGTGCAGTTAGACCAAACCACTAGGCCCTACCAGCTCCCCTGCGGCCTGAGCTCTTCAGGCAGAATAATTCCAGCCTCCACTGAGGACCCCATGGGGGGCAGAATTGGGACTGACTGGCAGGGCAAAGTCTGCACCACTCTCCCTCTGTCCCAGCCCCAAATCTCAGGGGATGGGAATCCTGGCTCCTCTCCCTTCAAGAAAGCCTAACTTTTTGGAAGGAACTTGGCCTGGGAGTCAGGGAGCCTGGGGTCACCCTCCAGACCACTGCACCACTGCTCTGACTGCCCTGAGCCTCAGTTCACGGGTAAGTGAGGACATCTAGAGGGTCCTGGAGCTTTCCCCTATTCATATTAAAGACCCAGCCCCTCACATCTCCTGCCAGAGTGACTCTCAGGCTGATTCTGCCTGCAAGTCAGCCTTAGAGAGAGATGGTCCAAGGGCTCTACCTGGTGGCCACTCACAGCCAGACAGGCAGCTCCACCCAGCAGTTTTCAAGGTTCACAAAAATCATAATTGAGGAGGTCAGGACCCTGACCCTGGGAGACAGGGCAGGAGAGAACCCTGAGAATTCAATCTGCCCGTCCTCTCACACCTGGTTCCCGGGTGTCAGTGGTGGGAATAGGAACCACCGTCATTGTAAAACTGTCTGAAAAGCACTGACATTGCTGTCAGATGGGACTAGATTTCAATCCCTTGAGTTCTTAACTTCAGCCCTGTAGTGGGCTGTTTAGGACTCGTCCTACAGGGCTGTGTCCTCTCTCTGCATGAATAGGCAGCCAAGGTAGATGGCAGGGTGAGGCTGGATCAGCGAGAAGAGTCCCCCTGGTGGCGCTCAGCCCTTAGGCCAATGGCTCATCCGTGGCTGCACATCTCAATGGCCTGATGTGGGCAGTGCTTCTCAAAGTGTGGTCTCTGGACCAGCAGCAAGGTATCAACAAGAAATTTTGGGTAATGCAGACTCCTAGGTTCCCCCACCAAGACCTGCTGAATCAGAAGCTCTGGACGGGGCCCAGCAGCCCCCAAGTGATGCTGAACCTGGTGTAGTGAGAGAACGCCATGCTCACGTATCAGGGGATGCTGAGAAGGCACCATACGGGACTTGAATGCCTTACGCATCGGAATCATCTCTGGAGGTCAAAATACTAACCAGTGCCTGCCACACCCCCACTGCCCCACCCCAGTGATTCTTGACCTTGTAGCAGAGGGCAGTGGCTCTCCGAGACTGGCCTGGGGTCTACAGAAGAGTCATCAGTTATTGCCACTTGGTGGCTGCTCGAGCTATGACAGGCATGGTGCTGTGGGCTCTGTGTGGAACGTCTCCCAAGAACCCTATGAGTTGTTAGATTCTCTTGCTTCTCAAATGGAGAAACTGAGGCACAGAGAGGTAAAGTAACTCAGCCTGGGTTACACAGCTACTAAATGGCAGCATTCCAAACTGGTTACCTCAGACTCCAGAGTCTACCACATTTTCTTCTTCATTTTACAAATGAGAGGAGGGATGAGGTGCTGAAGGTCACCAGGGGGCACCCATCACTCCTCCTGCATCTTTGCCTGGAACCTCCCCAGTGCGGGGGCACCAATATCAAGATGGGCTGAGTTGACCTCTGAGCTGGGTGTCACCCCCAGGAAATAATGCCTCCCTCCTGGGCATAGACACAGCTGGAAAAGGGGGGGGGGAGCCAGGGGTGTTAATTAAGTCACCAGGACTACTCCTGGACCTGCAGGAGTCAAGGTGTTAAGGAAATTGACACTCATCCCCATCCCAGCTCAATTGTTCATTGCCCTCTCAGTGTGGGGCGGTGTCCACTGATACCCAGCTCAGAGAGAAGAAATAAAAAGACAAGAGGAGGATCTGGAGGAGTAGAGAGCATATGGAGCCATTTTAATGCTAAAAATGCACTGTTCAAAAGCAAGAGAGTTGCTGTCCTGAAAAGACAAAGGTCTCCAGTCCTTGGGGAGGGAATGAAATCCACCAGGCAGGCAGTGCTCACTGCTATCGAATTCTTCTGGAGATCCAGCAGAGCTCCATGGCTGCCCTGGCATCTTCCACCGAATTGTCCTGTAGACACAGGACAGAGAGGGGACAGGGGGCTGAATCCAGGCACCATGGGACCTGGGCCTTCCCTGCTCACATCCTGAGTCCAGGGCTGAAGTGGGTCAGGGGTGAGTCTCCCAGGCCCCTGACACCCTGGACTCAGCAGGTGTCTGGAGCAGGCCTGGTTTCACCCGTAAGCCCAGGGCCCAGGCAGGACCAGGCACAGAATCCAGGTCCTGAGGACAGGTGTGCCCTCCAGGGGCTCCCATCTGCTGGATGGGGGTGGGGCCCTGCAGGCTTGGCCTCAGACCCAGAGGGGCTGGAGCAGTTCTCACAGGAGCCTAGGGGCCGGGGAAATGTGGACACAGATGTTTCTAGAGAGCTCCTTCCTCAGCACATTGAGAAAAGGGCTCCTCAGTGAATCCAGGAGCTGACACTCTGTCCTGGGTCCCTGGTGCCATAAGTCCTGCAGAAGGGCCCAAACTCAGGTCCATCCCCCGCCTCCTGCACATTCCTGCTCCCCAGACAAGACCCCGACTCCTCAGACTGGGGCTGGGGCTCTCCCCTCTTCTGCCTTCTCCATTAAGATACACCTGCACCCTCCACTCAGACCTGGTGTCCTGTATGTTCCCTGTCCTCCATCCCCACTCAGGACACCTGCCCTTCTCTCTGACACTCCCCACAGATGTGCTGATGGTCAGGTCATGGGCCTCCTCCCCTTCAACCAAGAGTGTCTCAAGAATGAACCGGACCTTGTTTACCCGGATCCTTAGCCTCTGATCCAGACCTGATGATTCATAAACATCCACTGAACCGGAAGGGCCCACATGTGGCTGCAACTCCTAATGTCCAGCCTGCCTCCCTCGGCTCTTCCATCTCAGTGAGCTCCCAGCCCCCAGCACATACTTGCCCCCACCTGCGGCTTTGAGGGGCTTGCTTATCCAGTGTCTTTGAGCTCAAGATCCCTCTCTCTGTTTTTGGAATGCCCGTCATTGCATACTGAGGTTTCTTTGTGAGTAAATGTTAGTCCTCTGGTTACATTTCAGCAATACTTTCCCATTGAGTCCCAGATAACTTAATGTGGCACCCAAGGCTGTGAATGACTGCCCCTGCCAGATTCTGCACGCCCCCCCACCGGCCCCGCTGTCTCTATCTCTCTCTCCTGCATCTGACAGGATCCAGACTATGTGCTCCTTATAAGAATCTAATGCCTGATCACCTGAAGTGGAGCTGAGATAGTGATGCTAACACTGAAGAGTGGCTGCCACTGTCTTTCATCACCCTCAGTGGCACTGTCTATTTGTAAGAAACAAGCTCAGGGCTCTCACTACTTCTGCATTATGGTGAGTTGTATCACAATGCAATAATAATAGAAATAGAAATAAAGATAATAATAAAAATAAAAAGGTAAAAAAAAATAATAATAGAAATAAAGTTCACAATAAATGCAACGTGCTTCAATCATCCTGAAACCACAGCCTTCCCTCTGGTTCATGGAAAAAATCATCTTTCACAAAACAGGTCCCTGGTGCCAAAAAGTTTGGGGACTGATGCTCCAGAGGACTCTCTTGTCTATATGGGGACCTCTGGCATTTGGAAGATCCACAAGGGGAGCCCTGAGTATGAGCCCAGGACTCTGCTCACCCACACCTGAGAGATAGGTGGTGCAAGAATCACCTGACTTACTCCTCCAAGGCTGCTTTCTGCTCTGAGCTCTGTGGATCCACTCATGTCCTGGGATGGGTTATAGGAGGGCTACAGAGTCCTCATAGCGAGTGCAACATTTCCAGGGTATGTGCTTGCATATTTTTTGGATAGTCATATTCTCAAAGAGAGTTTTGTGTCATAAAAGGTTAAGAGTTTCCAAGTGGCTCTTTCATACATTCTGAAGAAGTAGGGTCTCCTAATATTGCTGAACCAAACCTAGTAAGTGAGGGAGCGTGAATCTGAGAATCTCTTTGTGTTTTCCATCTGGAATAGTGACTTCCCTTGGCATCAGGAGAAGCTCATTCAGAAAAACCTTCTAGCCTCTCTGAGCATTTAATTACCTCAGATTGTCTCCTTCCCAAACCACAGCATCAGAGCATCCCTGAGTAGAGAGACCACTTTAGGATTTCAATTCAGTTCTCTGCCTTATAACCCAACCCTGATCTCACCACTAACTTTGTTCATAGTAATGCTTCTTAAGGCCCTCTTGACTTTACACCCCAGCATGTCCATCTCTAGGTGAGGGACCACATCATTATATATAAGACCTTTTTCTGTATAGTTCTGTGTATTTTTGCTACCTCTTCTTAATCTCTTCTGCTTATGTCTTATGTCTTACTTATCTCTTATGTCTTACCATTTCTGTCCTTTATTGTGCCCATCCTTGCATGGAATGCTCCCTTGATCTCTCCAGTTTTCTTGAAAAATTCTCTAGTCTTTCCATTTTGTTGTTTTCCTCTGTCTCTTTGCGTTGTACGTTTAAGAAGATATTTTTTATTTCTCTTTGTTATTCCCTGGAACTCTGCATTCAGTTGGGTGCATCTTTCCCTTTCTCCTTTGCCTTTTGCCTCTCTTCTTTCCTCGGCTATTTGTAAGGTCTCTTCAGACAACCACTTTGCCTTCTTGCATTTCTTTTTCTTTGGGATGATTTTGGTCACTGCCTCCTGTACAGTGTTACAAACTTCCATCCATAGTTCTTCAGGCACTCTGTCTATCAGATCTAACTGCTTGAATCCATTCATCACCTCCACTGTATAATCATAAGGGATTTGATTTAGGTCATACCTGAATGGCCTCATGGCTTTCCCTACTTTTCTTCAATCTGAGCCCTAATTTTCCAATAAGGAGCTGATGATTTGAGCCCCAGTCAGCTCCGGGTCTTGTTTGCTGACTGTATAGAGCTTCTCTGTCTTCAGCTGCAAAGAACATAATCAATCTGATTTCAGTATTGACCATTTGGTGATGTTCATATGTAGAGTCATCTCTTGTGTGATTGGAAAATGGTGTTTGCTATCACCAGTGTGTTTTCTTGACAAAACTGTTAGCCTTTGCCCTGCTTCATTTTGTATTCCACAGCCAAAAGGTGTTGGCCTCTTATCCCGGGTGTCTCTTGACTTCCTACTTTTGTATTACAATCCCATATGATGAAAAGGGCATCTTCTTTTGGTGTTAGTTCTAGAAGGTGTTGTAAGTCTTCATGCTGCTGCTGCTAAGTCGCTTCAGTTGTGTCTGACTCTGTGCAACCCCACAGACGTCAGTCCACCAGGCTCCCCCGTCCCTGGGATTCTCCAGGAAGAACACTGGAGTGGGTTGCCATTTCCTCCTCCAAAGCAAGAAAGTGAAAAGTGAAAATGAAGTTGCTCAGTTGTGTCCGACTCTTAGCAACCCCATGGACTGCAGCCTACCAGGCTCCTCCGTCCATGGGACTTTCCAGGCAAGAGCACTGGAGTGGGGTGCCATTGCCTTCTCCATAAGTCTTCATAGAACTGGTCAACTTCAGTTTCTTCAGTATCAAGGGCTGGGTCCTAGCCTTGGATTACCGTGATGTTGAATCGCTTGCCTTAGAAATGAACCAAGATCATTCTGTCATTTTTGAGATTGCACCCAAGTACTGCATTTTGGACTCTTCTGTAAATTTGTAAGATAAACTAAAACATCTTAGGAAGTTTGGTAGATTTCTAATTGTGTTGTCTATTATTAAGTTGTAGAATTTCTATCTATTTTCTTGATACTAGAGATGAATAATACAATCCTTGTCATATTTTTAAAAAGTTTCCAGAAACACTTGCCTCCTTCTTATTCTAGAGCATGATGACCACATGGATCCCAATATCCCCGGCTATATCCTCTGTCCCCCAGTGTCTGAGACTCACAGGGGAGGATCCACTGATCTAGAGAAAGGTGGTCAGTCCAAATGCCCACAGGAGCCAGGAGGGAAGGAAATAAGTAAACGGGATGGAGAGGACGAGGGCCCCTGGAGAGGACCAGCTGCACCTGTCAAGGGTGGTGGAAAAACAAGATGCTGTGTGCATGACATGGTCTCATGTTTATAAAATAGGAAGGAAAAAAGATACAGATATGCTCTACAAACATGTGTGCTTGTCTGTACACATATGTCTACATATGACGTCAGAGCATGTGAAAGGTGTTGAAGGCTCTACATGAGATTCAGGACATGGATGTTCCTTGGATGGAGGGATAGATGCTCCTGTGAGCAGGCTAGGTAGCCTGGCCATGCCCAAGAGGGAAAACCAGGACATGTGAGATAATCATTTGTTGCTGTTCAGTTGCTGTTCAGTTGTGCCCAACTCTTTGCAACACCATGGACTGCAGCACACCAGGCTTCCCTGTCCTTCACTATCACTTGGAGCTTGCTCAATCTCCTATCCATTGAGTCAGTGATGCCATTCAACCATCTCATCCTCTGTTGTCCCCTTCTCCTTCTGCCTTCAACCTTTCTCAGCATCAGGGTCTTTTCTAATGAGTCAACTCTTTACATCAGGTGGCCAAAGTATCGGAGCTTCAGCTTCAGCCTCAGTCCTTCTAATGAATATTCAGAATTGATTTCCTTTAGGATTGACTGGTTTGATCTCCTTGCAGTCCAAGGGGCTTTTAAGAATCTTCTCCAACACCACAGTTCAAAAGCATCAATTCTTCAGCCTTCAGCCTTCTTTACACTCCAACTCACATCTGTACATGACTACTGGAAAAACCATCAGTTCAGTTGCTCAGTCATGTTGGACTTTTAGTGACCCCATGGACTGGAGCACCCCAGGCTTCCCTGTCCATCACCAACTCCCAGAGCTTGCTCAAACTCATGTCCATCGAGTCGGTGATGCCATCTAACAATCTCATCCTCTGTTGTCCCCTTCTCCTCCTGCCTTCAATCTTTCCCAGCATCAGGGTCTTTTCCAATGAGTCAGTTCTTCGCATCAGGTGGCAAAAGTATTGGAGTTTCAATTTCAACATCAGTCCTTCCCTGGAAAAACCAGAGCTTTGACTATATGAACATTTGTTGGCAAAATAATGTCTCTGCTTTTTAATACACTGTCTCTGTTTGTCATAACTCTTCTTTCAAGGAGCAAACATCTTTTAATTTTGTGGCTGTAGTCACCATCTGCAGTGATTTTGGAGCCCAAGAAAATAAAACATCTTTTAGTTTAGTTCTTTTAAAATAGTTCTGCTTTGTGTCAATTATACATGAGAAGAAGAAAATATAGAAAATACTAAACAAAGATGAGAGTGAAAATCAGTATAAAGGGCATAGCAGCTGATTTTATGAGACTCGTAAAGGATCTGGAAATCTGGATTTTCATATGCAATGAAAAAACCGTGCATCTATCAAACACTTCAGGAAGAAATAAAACCGATTCTATACCATCTCTTCCTGAAAACACTGTGAAGGAACACCAAACAAATCCCTGGGCCACTTCGGGGACACACAGGTTTGCAAGCCCTAATCTGGAACAAATCAAGCTTGCATGTGCTTATGTCCAGAGTGGGGCCAGCGCCATATGGGTCCTCTTTGAGGGGGAGGGGAAGGGAAACAGGTAGCTGGCATGATTCCAGTGTGGTCAGGTGCCAGATCCTCTGTAAGCCCTTCATACAGCTTCATTCATTAAATTGACATATAGTAGGTATTAAGCCCATTGCACACATGAGAAAACTGAGACTGTCTAAGGTAACTTACCAGTTTCCTCCACACCCCACAGCCTCCCTGTAACTCTGAGCATCCATCTCAGCTCCTCCTCCTTCCTCTTTCCCGGCCATGACCTTCCTGGCTCACAGTCTTCCAGTCCACACGCGTGGCTGCTGGGCAGGCAGGGCTCAGCCACATCCAGGCTGTGCTCTGATGGGGGCACCATGTCCAAGTTCACAATTAAAGTGGAGGAGGGGCTGCTGGAGAATCCCAGGCAAACCTCCTACTTTCCAGGTGGGGGAACTGAGGCCCAGAGAGGGCACAGGCCTTGTCCAGGGTCACCCAGCTAGAAACTCCATGCCTCTCCTTCTCCAGTGCCTCCCTCTGTGCCATTAAATGGAGCCAAAGCCTCCCCATCAGCATCAGACACAGCATCCTTGTTCATTTCCACTCCCTTCTTCCCAGCTTGGAAGCTGCTAACCAGTCTCCCAGGCCAGGAAAATGCTCACTCAGGTAGGAGTACTTCTAGATCTTTTCAGACTCGCACCTGGATAGCAGCTTTGGAGCTTAAGAGCCAAACATTAAGTTAATTTATTCTGTGTTTCCTCCATGAGGCTCCACCTTGAATCATGCTGGGTTGGGGTTTCCCTGCCCCAGTGGGGAAAAGTCATATGTGAAGGCAAAATTGAGAGCAGGGATTCAAATAGTTCCTACTTTCTGTGTCCTCTTGTCCCCATGGCCTTGCTCTCACCCATGGCTCCTCCCCGCTCACCCCTGGAGCTGCCCTCCTCCAGGTGGGGCTGTGTCCCCTCAGATGGCAGCTCCTTCTAGTGATGCTGCGGGGAGGAGAGGCCGGGACACGTGTGTCTTCAGGTTGCTGTGGAAGGAGGCAGTCATCCTGAAGGTGTGTTCTGGGCCCCAGAGCACCAAGCTTTGGTCCTGGGCTCCCACCCGTGGGCCTGCTGACATGCTGGGCTGTAAAGGAAAGTGCTCACACCCACAGCTTTGGGATTTTTATCTGCGGTTCTCTCTTCCTAGGGTGTTGACATTAGGGAAGACACTTAAGTCCCCCAGCCTTAGTTTTCTCATCAATAAATGGGGTTAACAGCACAATCCACAGTCCATTTTTGTTTTTTTAATCCTTCGGGTTAGATATGCTCCAGAATTTAAGATTTTTCAGCTCCAGACCGATGGCATGGTACATCTACTCTAAATGATATCACACCCCACTGGGGTCTGAGAGCACCTTATAATCATACACAGTGGTGTTTCTGAAACTGAACTTTTGAACATTCACACTAAGGGAAATAGAGATCATAAATTCTCTAATATCTGTTCAGGTCTAATTTTATTACCAAATAATTTTTTAAAAACTTGTTTTCAATGTTGAGAGACTTCAAGGGATAGGATTGCAGATAAGGACCATCTGACCCTGTGTTTCTGTAGATAATGCCACACAGCTCAGAGAGATTCATAATGTTCGTGGATTGCGGCCAGACCCAACCCAGCTGTGAGGTTTAGGATAAGACAAGTCTCCGGACAAGGCCAAGGCTGATGGGTGGGGAGAACCATTCTGAAGAGGGTGTGCTGTTACCCACGTGTCTGAGCCACTGGTTCCAACTCCACAGACCCTGAACCTCAGCCGTCACAGGGCCCTGAGCCTTCTCCAGGCGTCTGACTTGATCCACCTCCAGAGCTAGATCTTTCTCTGATGGGTCATCAGTGAAGACCACTGCCATACTGGTGACTGTGACCTGCCGGATTTCACAACACCATGCCCACCAGGGCAACATCCCCAGAGAAGGATGAATGGGGCAAGGTGTGCTGCCTCCTCCATCTGCCACAGCTCTTCTCCACCTATGTGGCCTCCTCCCTGGTGGCTGACATGGGCATTTGGAGAGGAGTCATAGGTGACTGGTCCATGTCCATCTGGTGCATCTGTTTTGCTGTGACCCTAATCATCTCCACTGCTAAGTTATGTGATCTCCCATCCTGGTTTCCCTTCTACTGGTACAACTTCCTTGTTACCTATGCCTGCTATGCCACCCTCATCTGCCTCTCAGTCTCTATCATCTACCCCATTGCATATGGCCAGTTCCTGCCTTATGGTCCTTACCAGGACCGGGCCATCGCCGCCACTGCCTTCTCCTGCATCGCATCTGTGTTTTATGCCTTGGATGTGGCCTTCATGTGGAACTGGTATGATCTCGATGACATCATCTGCTACGTGCACACCGTGCCAGGCCCGCTGAAGGTGCTGGAGACCTTTGTGGCTGGTGACATCTTTGCCTTCATCAGTAGCCACTCCCTGTACCTGCACCCCATTGTGCCCCACACGCCCTGGTGTGGTGTGTGTCTGTGTACTCCATCTGCTTCATCCTGAGAGCCGTGGTCCTCCTGTTGAAACTGAATGACCGGGAATGTAGACTGTGCATTCTGTACCCCATTTTCCAGCTTGTGCTCACCTTGTTCTCCATCCTCCTCTACATCAGCACTGTGATCCTCTGGCCTCTTTTCCAGTTCAATGAGGGGTTCGGGGGGCAGTCCCAGCAGTCCAGTGTTGTGAGCTGCAGTGATGAACTCACCTAAGACATGTGCCTCTGGGATCGCCTACTGGCTGTGGCCATCCTGACAACCATCAACCTGCTGATGTACATGGTTGATCTGGTGTCCTGGGCCCGCCAGGTTTCTGTAGGAACTGAGGATGTCTCCAGTGCTCCTGATTCTGTCCAGTCCTATCCCATGTCTTCACAGAGTGAAGACATCCTATGATGTCTTCTTCCTGGCTCCCCTCTCTCCCTCCTCACATCCTTCCCCATTCATCTCACTCTCTTTATGTTTCCTTCCCTCCTTCTGCTGTGTCTCCTTGTTTTGTTGCCCACATCCCATTTTGCCTCTTTCTCTTGTTTCTCTCATCTTTTCTACACTTTCTGCTTTTTGCCCCTCTTCTGGTCATCCTTGGCTTTCTCATCTCCTCTGTCCTGACCACCTCTCTCCATTTTCCTTCTTCTGATCCATCAGGACCTGAGACTCTTTCCTTCTCTGCCCACTGCCCCCTCCCGCCTCCTAAGGTGCTGACTCCACAGCACATAGTTCTCTGTGCAGCTGTTCACACTCTGGGCCTCCGGAGGGGCCTCATTGCCAAAACGTGTCTGTACCCCTGGTGGTGCCTTAATTTGTGGTATTGGGGGAGGGGGGTTGGAGGTGTGGGGGTGGGTAGCTAGGGAATGGACCCCTCTTTATCCATTCCTCCATTGATGAACATTTAGGCTGCATCCATATCTTGGCTATTGCAAACAGTGCTTTGATATTGGGGTGCATGTATCTTTCCAGATAATGTTTTTCTCCAGATAAATGCCCATGAGTGTGACTGAAGGGTCATATGGTAGCTCTATTTTTAGCTTTTTAAGGAACCTCCATACTGTTCTCTGGGCTTCCCTGATGGTTCAGACAGTAAATAGTCCACCTGCAATGTAGGAGACCTGGGTTCGATTCTTGGGTTGAGATCCTCTGGAAAAGGGAACGGCTACCCACTCCAGAATTCTTGCCTAGAGAATCTCATGGACAGAGGCACCTGGCAGGCTACAGTCCATGGGGCCACAAAGAGTCAGACACGACTGAGTGACTTTCATATACTAGTCTGCATAGTGGGTGTATCAGTTTACATTCCCACCAACTGTGTAGGAGGGCTCCCTTATCTCCACACCCTCTCCAGCATCTATTGTTTGTGTGGATTTTTTGATGATAGTCATTCTGGCTGGTGAGAGGTGATATCACACTTTTTAAATTTGCATTTCTCTAGTAAATAGCAATGTTGAACATCTTTTCATGTTCCTATTGCTATCTGTGTGTCTTGGAGAAATGTCTTCTTATGTTTTCTGCCCATTTTTTGAGTGGATTGTTTGTTTGATGCTGCTAAATGTCACAAGTTTTTTGTAAATTTTGGAGACTAATCCCTTATTGGTCATGTCATTTGCAAATATTTTCTCCCAATCTGTGGGTTGTCTTTTCATCTTGTTTATTGTTTCCTTTGCCTGCAAAAGCTTTAGAGTTTAAGTAAGTAAGTAAGTATTAGTCACTCAGTCATGCCCGACTGTTTGCAACCTCATGGACTGCAGCCCACCAGGCTTCACTGTCCATGAGATTTTCCAGGCAAGGATACTGGAGTGGGTTGCCATTTCCTTCTCCAGGGGATCTTCCCAACCCAGGGTTTGAACCCGGGTCTCCTGCACTGCAGGCAGATTCTTTACTGACTGAGTTTAAGTAGGTCCCATTTATTTATTTTTGTTTTTATTTCCATTATTCCTAGAGATAGATCAAAAAAAGATGTTGCTGTGATTTATGTCAGGCAAGGCAACCTGTAGATTCAATGCAATCCCTATCAAATTACCAATGGAAGTTTTCACAGAACTAGAACAAAAAAATCTCAAAATCTGTATGGAGACACAAAAGACCCTCAATAGCTAATACAATCTTGAGAAAGAAAAGTGGAGCTGGGATAATCAGGCTCCTTGACTTCAGACTATAAACTACAGTCATCAAAACAGTATGATACTGGCACAAAAATAGAAATTATAGATCAATGGAACAGAACAGAAAACTGAGAAATAAGCCCATGAACCTATAGACCCAGTGACTGAACTGGGTGACCCAGTGACTGCCTGCATTGACAGGCAGGTTCTTTACCACTATCACCATCTGGGAAACCCTATGGACAATTAATCTATGACAAAGGAGGCAAGGCTATCTGTTGTTGGAAAGACAGTTTCTTCAACAAATGGTGCTGGAAAAACTGGACAGCTACATGTAAAGAATGAAATTAGATCATTTTAAAACTACATGCACAAAAATAAGCTCAAAATGGATTAAGGACCTAAATGTGAGACTGGACCCTATAAAACTCAAAGAGGAAAACATAGGCAGAACACTTTCCAACGAGCTATGTTTTCTGTACTTTTCTTTTTTATTTTTCTTTTACAAAATTATTGTTTCTTGCACTAACAAATGTGCAATTGAGCCTCCAATAAAAATCATAATGACAAGGTGACTTGAAATGATTGACTTGATGTATAGTTGGTAAGATCCATGATTGCAATAGTGTGACTCTAGATATGGGAAGAAGGAATAGGACGGAATCATTACCTGGAGCTGACAGACTAGTAAGACAGGTGGCCTAGAGGCTTTTGGCTACTGTCAACAGAAATTGAGTAATAGCACACTGAGTGGCCTATACAAAAAAAAAAAAATCCTCTCTCCTCCAGGGAATGAGCATTCCTAGGACCCAGGGACGAATTGGTCAAAAGTGTGTCCCAAGCCTTGCTTGAAATTTAGAGGGGAATGGCCATAGGATTGTGTGATAAAGGATGTTCAAACCACCCAGTTCTACAAGAATCAAGTCATTAACTACTGCCATCACTGACCTAGAATCCGCCCTGGAAGGAATTCATGGCAAAGACCACGATAAGGCATTTTGTGCTCTGGGAAAACTGGCAGAACCAGCCCTCAGATACTTAGACATTTCCAGTAGAAATATTTACAAACCCAACTTCTTGCATCTTGCCATACTAGAAAAGCACTAAAATCATTAACTATGGCATCTGGTCTTTTTGAAGATCAATAACTTTGTCAAGAAGTGTGTTTGGTTGCATGTTCCCCTTCCCTGAATCGCATACATAGTGGCCCCAATTTACCTCTTTGGAAGAGTTCTCACAGCTTCCTGAAAGAATGTCTTCCCGGTTATAATTCTTAAATTGGCTTGAATAAAATTTTTCATTTCTTTCTTAATTGACTTTCATTCATTTTTTCATAGATATGAGAAAGTGTGAATTTATAAATATTTCCATAAGTTAAGTGAAGAAAATTCATATTCTTCTATTTTCATGAATTAAATTGAACATAACTCTGTGAGCTCACTTCCCGGGAGGATGGAGGTGCCTCTGTGCTTTAGTGAAAGAACTGTTGTCCAGGGTGGGCTCACCTGAGGGGCTCACTGTCCAAGTCTTGTGGTTCATGAGGGTGGCTGCTCCATTCCTGCTGTTGAGAGCTAAGGGTAATTTGTCACAATTCCAAGGCTGGTCCCCTCACTGTGGAGCTCAAAAAAGAGTGTAAAGGTCCTCTGCTTAGTCCAATCCTCTCATCATAGAGAAGGAGCAGCTGGACCCCAGGGAGGGTCAGGACGTGTCCAGAGTCACCCTGTGTGTGGCAGAGTCAGAGTCAGGACCCAAGTGTCTTGGTTCCCGGGCCAGTTGTCTGTCCATGGCTCCATGTTGCTTGTTACAGGCATAGCAGCAGCATCCTCCAGGCTGGGATTCTGCCCCATCCACCCTCGTTCTGCACAAACCTGCCCCGTCCCCCTGAGAAGGGCACTCACTGCTGCTGAGTCAGTTTCCTCATCTACTAGATGGGGGCTGGGTGCCAGAGACCCCTGGTCCCTCCCAGCCCCCCTCTTCCCAGGGTCCCTGGACTTGCCAGTCTTGGAGACTCAGACGTGGAGATGGAAGCCGGCTCCCTCCCCTCTGTCCACCCTCTCTGCTTGTTCCCTCTTGGCTGCTGGGTCCTGTTTATTCATCACATCCCTCCTGATTACACAGACCCTCCTTCCCCACCACCTCTGCTTGGTGGGGAACATGTTTCTCTTTCATAACAAGAGTTTCCTCAGTCACTTCCCAGTGGTCCAACTCTCCAGTGATTCTTGTCAAAAACACAAAATGCTTCCAGGTGCCCCCACAGTCTGAGGTGTCCCAGGTTGCCTTGTTCTTGGACATTCTTGACTTTCCACTTCTTCGGAGTCCATCTCAGCAGCTATTTGTAGGAAAACATTACTTTTGTGGGATTTCTAGGTGGTTCAATAGTAAAGAATTTATTTGCCAATGCAGGAGATGCAGGAGACACTGGCTTGATCCCTGGGTCAGGAACACCCCCTGGAGAAGGAAATGACAATCCACTCCAGTGTTCTTTTCTGGGAAATACCATGGACAGAGGAAACTGGCAGGCTACAGTCCATGGGGTCACAAAAAGTCAGATATGACTGAGTGACTGAGTATGCATTACTTTTGTATTGAAACAAGGCCTGATATGTTATTTTTATGTTATTATGGCCCTATTATAAAGAAGAATGCAAAATGCGTTCAGTTTCAAATAAAACATGAGAAAAATAAACACTAAAATCTAGAACCAACATGTACGTGTATTCCCAGTGCTAAGAAGAGGGTTTGACACATGACAGATGTTTTCCAGTCCCAAGTCCTGAGGACCTGAGACACTCAGATGATGGAGAGGAAGAAGAGGAGGAGAAGGAGGGAACAGAATCTGAGCAGCAGGAGGATCATCACTCCAGAGAAGGTTTCCTGAAGCAGGTGAATTGTGCTGAGAGACCTGGTGATGAGAGGGTAAATCTATCTTGAGTTGCCCACATGCTGCTCAGTGGTGAACTAGTGAGAACATTTTCCATGGCGAAGTGGGAACAGAAGGCAGAGAGAGGGTTAGAGCAGATAAGAGGAGGGAAGACGCAGAGGGGAGTGTAGATCATGTTCAGGAAGCTTGTGGAGAAAGAGTGCAAAGGGCAATAGCTGGGCAGGTGTAGGACCAAGGGTTTGCTTTGCTTTGTTTTTTTTTTTTTTTTTCCATATATTTACTTTTATTGAATTTGTTAATGACACATAGTTTTTGCACTGCCAAACCAAGCCTGAGAATTCAAAGAAAGAAATGGTACAATGAACAGCCTCATCCACCCATCATACAGCATATTAAAACTTGATTCATGTGCACTTTGATAATTCCACAATCTTTTAAAAAGTTGTAACAAGGGTTGTGATTTTTAAGTCTCCTTGAAGGTCTTTAGATTTCTATGCCATTAAATAACTTTTCCATATATTCATCTCTGTTCCTCAATAACATAATCCCCAACAAAATTTTGCTGGAAAAAATGCACTTTTCAGGGGAAATATGTGACTCAAGGTTCAAGAGATTGTTAAAAGATTTTTGGTTCCCAAATGAAGTCTTCAGATT